>NC_090201.1:620000-930000 GCF_033026475.1 Channa argus
TTTACCTTTTTGCTCAGTGTGTTGTAACCTGCGGTAAAATTTTTAGGTCACAACCCCATTAATAAAGACCAAACCCACCTGTAGCATTGCTGGTGTGAGAGAGGCAGTAGGTAAAGAGGGGCTGCAGACGTTCATGGGGGAGAAGTCAGAGGTGGTGACCAGTAGGGCAGGAGGACTGATCTGCAGTATTTTCGGTGGCTTGCGAGTCTTTCCTGAGCCCTGAGTGCTGACTGTGGTGCAGCTGCTCACTGAAGATGAACTGGTTTCTGTGTCCACCAAACTGATGTCATCTCCAGACAGGCGAATACAACAGTCCACCTGGTAAACACATAGAAACAGATGACTATATTTCGGAGGTTATGGTCAGGACAGGAGGTTATGTCTGGCTTGTTTTTGCTGCCCTCAAGTGGACAGAGATCTGACATTGCAGGCTCAAAGATTTGAAGTTATTAACAGGTTATTTTGTTTCCTCAGGATGGTGTGATCTGATTTAATTAGTAGTGGCCTGGAAAGGTAGGTTAAGAATTCCAACAACCACCATAAGGTAACAGGAATCAGAAGTAGATAATTGACATGGCCCTTTGGTAAACAAGTCTCACCCACTTCATAGCAGTGAGACGAATGCAGACAAAAACATATTTTTTGATATATAAATGAACAAACTCTGTTGAGCTTTTCTGTTCATGTAGGACACATGAGATTATAATAAAAAGATGACCAAGAACATTAGTCTTTAGACCTATAAAGATGAATTGTGCACCGCTTAGGGTGTGCTTGTATGTATAGTAACCTTGTCTTGGTGCTGAGTGTCCGTGGAGTCAGGTGCCTGAACATCTGCGGGCTGAGATGATCTGGACTCGATGTCACTGTCAATCACAAGCTCCTGGGAGGAATCGGGCACTAAGCTTGGAGATGGGCTGGTGGAGGTCAGATCAGACAGGCTGAATGCTGCTTCTGATGGGCGGATGTGTTCAAATGAGTACACAGAGTGGGATGGCAGGGAGGAGTGTGTGCTGATTTCTTCAGCCCTCTGGACTGGAGCTTGCAGAGCATCCAAGTGGTTTGACATCAGAGATGGCTCCATGGCAACCTGAGGGGCGGGTGCTGGTGCTGACTTTGGAAGGGTGTTTCCAAACTTTATGACAGATGGTAATGTTTGTTGTTGTGCCTGAGGCAGTGCTTCCTGAATGTGGGCTGTGACAGTGGGACCCCTCTTGTCAGCCATCTTTTCTGCTGGGTTCTCTATTTTAATGGACTTGAAGAGCTGTCGCCCATTTTGCAGTGAGTTGAGCGTGAAGGAGGTGTACAGGCCAGAGTGGATGTAGTCATTACGGTTTGACTGCTTGGTGCCAGAGCCCAGGGCTGATGTACTACCTCCCACCTTAGCTCTGTCAAGAGACTCACTCTCCTGTAGGGTGCTGTCACTTTTTGTTACAGGAGGGAGGCCCCCAGCACTAACATCCCCGCCCTCTGTTCGAGTACCAACTTCTCCTTTGAGGATGTCAGGATAGGACACAAAACGGTACACGAACTTTTGACCATTCACCTTTTTTATAATATTCTGGAAGGCAGAGAAAAGCAAATGCAGAACAATCCATGTTAGTTTATTCTCTTATTGAATAAAAGAGAAGAAAATTAACAGCATCACTATTGTCTGGGCAGAAAGCCCACAGTGAGAGTAGGAGAGAGCAACTCTCTCTATACATTTGCTCTGCTAGGAGCAAAAAATAGACGAGTCACACCACAGAAAAGCTCTGTGAGTGGTACAACCCTGTCCTTCCTGTCTGTAACAAACTAGCAACCAGTAAAGCTGCAGCCAAACATACCGAGCAGCCCTGCCCAGAACGCCCACAGGGTCAGACTGTGCTTCTGCCAAACCACAAGCAGAGTGGGAGACAGACAAGACTCTCTCCACATGTCACGGAGGACTTCAGCCATTCTGAGATGGAATCCAGTTGTGTTTTGCTGCTTGCTTGTTCACTCATCTGACTGTGCCTTATGAATTCCCGCAGTTATTAACAACTTATTAATAATGACTACACTCTGTCTTTTGCCATTGCTAGTCTTCACTGTCTGCATTAAAACAACTTCTGCTAACTTCTTCTTGAAAGCAGCCAGTGATTTTGCACTGAAATCAGTCACCACCTATTCCTCTTCTCTGACAAAATGCTCAGCAGACAAAACAACAATGACTTCATTTTCCTCTCAAACTTTTTCTCAAACTTCCAGGAGGACTGACTGCATCACAACCTGTCAAAATGTCAAAAGAATGCTCTAAGCTTTATCCACGAATATTTAAGGACCCTTAAAAGAGTTTTCTGCTACCTGGATGCATGTGGTTATTGCTACAGTTGGCTTGCAACCTAAAGGCTTGGAGGATGAGCTAGTTCTAAAAAAAGAGCATTGTCTGTCATTTACAAATAGGCAACAAATCAGATGTGAATCAAGCATCCAGAATTTTGCTAGTTGTGTCCGTAACCCATACCAACAAAAGCATCAAATTTGTTCTAGCACCTCGAACAGATACAGCACCAATCTGAGGAGAATGACAGATGCTAGCCCAACAACAGTAACAAACTTTGATTCCGAATGGTTTGTCAGCATCTGAACTACACTATATTGCCAAACGTATTCACTCACCCACCCAAATAAATGAATTCAAGTGCACAAAGCAAGGTCCATAAAGACATGGATGAGTGAGTTTGGTGTGGAAGAACCTAACTGGCCTGCACAGAGTCCTGACCTCAACCCGATAGAAACCTTTGGGATGAATTAGAGCGAAGACTGCGAGCACTGTGTATTATGTATTTCATAAACACACTTCCCAGAAGAGTTGAAGCTGTTATAGCTGCAAATGGCCGACGTCATATTAAAGCCTATGGATTAAGAATGGGAGTCACTAAAGTTCATATGGGTCTAAAGGCAGGTGAGCCAATACTTAATAGTGTGTGTGTGTGTGTGTGTGTGTATATATATATATATATATATATATATATATATATATATAGTGTATATTTCATATCAGCTGATAGTAGTAGAGTTATGGTAGTAACTAGTAGAACCACTGCAGGAGATAAGAGTTGACATGTTTACCTTATCATAGTAGTATCTGAGTGCCCGGCTGAGTTTGTCATAGTTCATATTGGGCTTGTTCTTCCGGGCTCCCCACAGTCTGGCCACCTCCTCAGCCTGTAGCAGTTTGAACTCCCCTTCCTTATTGGTCCAGCAGATCAGCTGCTCATTACTGGAATCCAACAGGAGCTGAAGAAGGAACTGCCACAGGGTGACAGAGTTGTCCATGTCTCTCACTGAAATAAATAAGAAATATTATCAGATATAACATGGCGTGCTATAATATCGCCCTCAGGCCTAACGCTGCAAGTCAACTAGCTCTGTAAATTGTGCCTTTTGTGATGAACAGTTGTAGCTTAATCCTTCTCTTTGCGCTGTTTTGCCAACTTCAATCCGTCAACCAAAGAACCGGCGTTCGAGAAAAATAGTATGTGAATACCCGGCAGACACAAGAATAGTTGCATTCTGTCATTTTAACTCTCCAGATTATTTGACCCAAATCAGGAAAATATCTGGGAGATACCTCAACGTATAAACAGAGATCTGGTCTAACTGCTTGCAAGCAGTTATTTAGCAGCCAAGGAAAGACGTTGTTTCCCAGAACCTTGTGTACCATCTGGTAAACACGCTGCTACCTCATGTGGTTTCCACATTCTAAGATAATAATGCCACCAATAACACTGCTGAACAGAGCCAAGTGCTGTCTGATTAACAGCTGGACAAAGTCAAGCACCATCCACGTAATTCCCTTCGTAAATAAATCCTACAAAGGACAAACTTTTATAGGACATTTAGCACTTTATAAACACATTGAATATATTCAGCAACATAAAAATACATTATTAAACAGATTTGATTACAGCTTAGTCTTACACGCTATTATTTTGCATCGCTTTGTCTGCTAATGGCTTTAAAAACACCATCAACCAGGTAATGACTAACGTGCTTTCATAACATTTCACAAACGAGTAACACTATTTTAGTGAGGTGTAGGTTGTCGACGCCACCATAATTTATGAATTCAAGTACTTAAACCTAACTTTACATCATTATACTGAAGTGTAAGGTTTTGTGAGCTGGATGCAAACTACATCTGGCGCTTACTTTATTTCTGTAGGGCTCTGCTGCTGTAGTCTTTGCAGGTTTTTCAGTGTGGCACCTTGTGGTGAGATTAGAAGCTGTACACATCAGTGAAACACCCACACAGGTGTTTTTACTGTGGCTCTCTGCTCTGCGTGGGCATGCAGAGAACATGTTGGACTGACACTTCCCTTCACTATTTATTGCTCCTTTCTTATTGGGACACTTCATTATTATTTTAGGCGTGTGGGGTTTTCCGCAGCAAACTCACAGGATCATGACACCCTAGAAAATCTAATTCAACATAATAAGTAAAAAACCTGTTCCAGTCGCTGCGACAGGCTTGTGGCCCTCTGGCTTCTTATTTAGACTGAATTCCACTGAAAGTATTTAAAGGTTAAAATAAAACCTTATGGATTGAGATTACAGCTGCCTATTTATTCAGATGTGCAGGTCAAAGGATGTGTTGAGCATAAATGTTGTATATAATAAAACAGTATATTTAAACAATGTTTTCATCAACTATTTCACCCGTTTATATAAATAAGGTTTGTACATCCAAATAATCTGTGCAACTTTTTTTAGATGTTTATGTGTGATGTTTCATAATTTTTATGGTATGCCATTTAATAATTTGTACACTGGTTCCAGTACAATACCCGCTTTGCAGTACAAACATCAAAACAATTTTTGCATTGTCTTTTATACATTTAGGAATAAGATATATTTTTGTACAAGACATTTTTTGACAAGTTATACCAAACACAAAGCATCATAGAGCTGCAGACAATAATTGGCCTAATTTTAATTTTACAATGACCTTTATTTCCTTGATTAGCTGAGGAACTGATTTGAACCAAACCTGCAAAGCGCCATTCATAATTTGCGACTTCCCATTGTGAAGTATTGACATCTTGTTTTGTCTAAAAACTAAGATATTGCATATGGCACAGAAAATTTGTAAAAATATTAATCTTTAAAATAAATGGAAAACAGCAAATGTTTGTCTTTTTTTAATACAAAATTACAAGTAATGTGGAGAGACTGGTTGATTATGATCCGTTTATAAAATATTAGAAAAAGATGTGAAAACCCGCCATCAACATTTACTAAAGCCCAGAGGAATGTATACAAATGTTTTGTCCACAACCAAATCATATTGAAATTACTCTCAAAGAAGACAAAAGAAACAAGAAAAAAATAGCACTTGATAAGAATAAAATTAATAATTTTGAATAGTTTGCATTATTGAATTACAAAAAACCACGGCAGCTCCACTGTAATGACTGAAAGCGATTACCAACAAAGATGTAGTGAAGACACATTCTGCTGCAGTGTTTTCCCGAGGAAACTGGTTAACACATGTGGTAAGCTGGCATTAAGATATCAAACAGACTGTATAGGGTGAACATACCCCAAACGCACCTCTGCCATCAGCCTGTACGCTGAATGATGAGTCTCAAAGATCCGACCAGGTAACCTCTCTCCTGTCAATTGCAGACTGCTGCAGACACCTGTGGCCATTCAGGGGAGCTATTTTATGTGTCTGCCTGCTTGACATGCCCTCAAACTATTTTCTAAAATCTTTAGATGTACTGCATTGTTTTAACAGCAAATGTCAAAATGTAGCTTACAGAAAATATTTTGTGGCACAAGACTCGAAGACATCACCATAACTCTATTATAAAAGGGCTGCTTCCCACATGACAGATGTTCTGATGAGACTGATTGTGTTCTGGTCCAGTTATAGAACACATTTGAGATTGTCGCTATTGAAAACGCCCATCAGCTCCACTTGTCTTGGTGATGTTTAAAAAAAAAAAAGAAATCCATAAAGAAAGAAATAAAAAAAATCAGCCCTTCTGTCATCCATGATCGTGCCTTTATTGAAAGTCTGTTAGATCAAGCTTGGAGCCCACTCACAACAGTCTGATCAAGCTCCACACACACGTTTATGCAGTGACACACACAAATAGGGAGAAAGAGAAAGAGCCAGCTTCTTTTGCAAGGGGAAGCTCCTTAATTGCAGTTGTTGTGTAAAGGATTCCTTTAATTCACTGCTAAACTAATGAGATTTTCTCAGAGAGAATCAAAATTGTGAACAAGTTGACAAGCAGGCATAATATGGCTATATGTGTTGCACAATATTGCTGTTTCGTCCACTCCGTGTATCTGTCAAAGTGTATGTGTGTGTGTGTTTGCATGTGTAAGCTTCTTATGGGGACAAGTAAATCTGCCCTGACTCATCCAGACCTGCTGGGTTGGAGACACACACCCCCCTACACACAATCTGTCTCAAAAACTGTCATATTATAATTGGTGATATGGGGGCAAAAATAGGACAGTGTCAAAAACGCTGCTAGGAGGGAAAAGATTACCGATGAGCGTTATGTAACGACTGACACTTGCAGCAAATGTTATCAACGGAACACCGAGATAAAGTAGGTTAGGACACACCAGTCATATAAGAGTGGTTATTCAAGCACATTAAAAAAAAATTAAAAATCGGGAGTTTGGAGCGACTAGGTTCTACTATCAAATGGCCAGACACCCACACAGATGAAAATAAAAGACCACTTGTTGATGGATGTTAGTTTCGTTAGCATCCACACAGAGCACTCGAGTATTTAAAGTTGCAAGGTTGAGCTCAAATGCTACTGTTGTTTTTAGCATGTGCGTCCATGCAGTTCGAGCAGACAAACAAATCAGAGCATTATCGTTTGCTAACTGTAAGTTAGCTGTTAGCTAGCTTCACGTTAGCTCATCTGCTAACAGTACCTCGCTCGTAGAGCCCGCTGGATTTCCGAGTCGTCGAGCCGCGTCCAAATATTCCCAAAACATCGCTGACAAGGTTTTTATACTGTTATAACTCATAAAACAAGTTTGGAGCGACGTGTCAAGCAAAAACCTAAACAGAAAAGACAAATTAAACTGCCTTTGCCTTGTACTGACGATATATCCTTTAAACAGGAAATAATGGTGCGTTCATAGTTCCTCGTACGCTAAATATTACCGAAGCTGTTGCGTTCTGACGTTCATATTATGCTGCAGATACTTAAAGCGTCCGTCAGTCAATATGCAAACATTGGAAACTAAGAAAAAATAGAATATTTATGTCAAAATATTGATTTACTGACTGATAAAGGGTCAAAGAATAAAAGTAAACTTCCATACTTTGCTCTTTATTTCGAATTGCATCTTTGCTACCTTACACGTTACAAAATCAAAATTTGTCCACGGTTTTTTTTTTTTTCTCTGTGCCGTTTGTCGTGAAAATTCCGATGCTCACCTAAACACTAAAAGGCGTCATTAAACTCACGCTGAGATCACTTCCTTCTCTGCTGCTGCTGCTCCGGCCGCGTTTTTATGTGGCGAATTACTCTGTTACAAATTCCCCCAAGCAAACGATCCGTGTGCGATGTCTCTAACTTACACGACTTGCTGTTTATGTCACTATACTCCGTGTAGTTTGCAACTTGTCATTACCATTAACAAACTGAAAGAATAAAGTAATATGATTTTAAGTCTACCCCAACATGCACTGGAACAAACATAGGGTCTCACCTGTTTATCCCAGGGCTACAGACAATGTTAAGCCAAATCCTGTTTTATCTAAAATGCAAACGTATAGTCACGTAAATGTCATCATCTATGAGAAAGTAACTAGCGACACCATCATTTGGATTTGATTTTATCTTAAAGTGACTTTTTTTATAACTAAGACTTAGTTTATATCAGTTAAAAATCTAGAAAAACTTACTAGGAAATTAGAGCATTTAGACTAAAAACTGACTCCAGTAATCAAAAATTATTTTACTGAATCCCAGCACTTGAACCTATTTTAATATTCTACCATTCAACTGAATAATTTGGCTAATTTTGAATAATTTAGAACCTAATGGTAAGTAGTAGTCATTCATCCATTATCTAAACTATTTATTCTATTAAGGGTTGTGGGGGACTGAAGCTGATGCTAGATGTTACTGAGAGAATGCTGGGGTACACCCTGAGCAGACCCCTCACATTCACACAAATCTGCAATTTAGAGTCATCAATAAACCTCACTTTTATGTGTTTGGACTCTATGAGGAAACTGTAGTAGCTGGAGGAAACCTGGGTAAGCATAGAGAAAATATGCAAATTCAAATAAGCATTTGTGTAAATGATAAATGCTTTTAGTTGGTTTTCTCCCTTTTACTTTTGCAGTTTGGAAAATTCAGTTCCGATTCATACAATTATACATGTTAAACTTAATTTTAACAAGGATTTATTAAATCAGATTATTTCTAACTCAGGCTCTTACAGAAGAAACTGTATCTTTTCAGATTAACCACCAAGTGGCAGCAGATCACAGCAGTGTCGCACTGCCATCAACCAGGCCTCGGCAACTTTTAATCGAATTTAATGTCCCTGTTCATTTGTTATTATCTAATGTGAACACATACTAAACATCCAGCTAAACTTTGCATGATCATGTTTGTAATAGCAGAGATTATGTTTAAAAATACTAAATTAATATGATTCAGATGTTAGTTTTCCAAGTGTTCTGTAGGTTTCATCATCTCACTCAGCAAAAGCCACTCTGAGCAGCTGCAAAGAGGAGCAACGCTTAACGGCAGCCAATTATAACAACATAGTTTCAAAGCTAATATGATACAGCCAAAACAGTATTCAGGTATTAATGTGACGCCGTCAAAGACCATCCATCCATCAATCCTTTAACCGTTTATACCGTTCAGGGTCATGGGATGGTAGAACCTATCCCAGCTTTCATTGGGTGAGAGGCAGGATACACCAAGGATAGGTTACCAGCCAAGCCCAGGGCCCAGTGATTATTTATAGAGTGGATGTACTGGATGGACTGGTTGAATGACTCACCACAGCAAAAGAGAAATCTGCTGCATATTATCATTTCTGCAGGTGTATCTGTTTTTTTTTTACCTGGGGTAGATTTCCAGTTTGTTTTTTTTTGTTTGTTTTTTTTGGAAACTAGCATTGTGTAGCTAGTTATTGCGTCTGAAAATATATTAGGTTCTTATTAATCAATGGGAATGTTTGAGAAGGCAAAAGCATTGTGACTTATTTAGGATGATTTTCAGTCTCAGTCTTGTGATTTAGTCTGCATATCTATATTTATATTGTAACGTTATCATGTCCACTCACTTTGTAGACATTTAAAAAAAAAAAAAAAATATATATATATATATATATATATATATATATATATATATATATATATAAACATTGCAGTGGTTAAACAATAAAACATTTATTGAGTTTGTTTATCTTGCTTTCAGTTGAAAAACTACTACTAATTTAATATTTAATATTACTGTGGGGTGCAAAAGGGTGCAAACTTAGTATAAACCTAACATTATAACAATGCGCATTTAGTTAGTAGATATATTTTTCATCATTGTAGGTTTAAAAAAAAGATCAGGGAGTGTATAAGAAAATTATGGTAAAATAATGTAAATTACAGTTGGGTGAAAAAGTTAGCATCTCCCCCTATAAATTAATTCAATATGAACTTTATTTCTGATGAAAGAAAATGTATATTATCTGAATGTGCATTGAATATTATGTCAAATATAGTTTTACTCTTTCTGACATTTTAAAATAATGGGATGCACACTGCACCTAAATGTACCTTATGAAGTTGTTATGCCTGTGCTTATTCCATAAGTTTTAGTGTTTCTGGGTTTTATCGCCTAAACCAGCGGCTTTCCCTAAACCTAACCACTTGTACCATAATCATCATAATCAAACTTAGTCAGGTTTTTCCATTTCTTTACTGGAGATGTGTGGCTGTAGCTCAGGTAGTAAGGCAGTGGTTTGACTCCCGGCCCCTCCCAGGGTAGTTCCCAGTGGGTCAGTGAGCACCCTGCATGGCAGCTGCTGTCATCAGGGTGTGAGAGTGTGTGAATGGGTGAACATGAAGCAACACTGTCAAGTGCTTTGGATAAAAGTGCTATAAGAAAATTCACATTCTCATGCCCTCTCATTTTTTAAAGTTTTTTTCACATTTTACAAAGATAATATTAATTATAAACATATTAAAATAAAATATTAAAATGAAAACAATAAATTTGTATGTTTTAAATGTTTTGCGGGGCTGAACTGGATTTACTGCTTAAGCATTTTCTGGGTTTATCACATCTGTAAGAGCAATTTCTTTCAAATTATTACTTAAATTGTTTGCTTCATTATACCTAAACAAATTCTGGTTTGTGAAACATTCAGCCTTTCACACACTTCTGTGATTCTTAAAGGAATTCAGTTTCGACTCACACCAAAGAGAATAAGAGGGGGAGAACGAACAAAGAGGGGAAGGAGGAAACTTCTCATAAATCCATCAAAGTAACAGCTTTAAAGAATCTATTAATATAATAAACAACATTTACATATTTCCAGTCTTTTAGAGTAAATAACAGTGTATTAAAGGTATTAGAGAGAGGACAGTGCTCTGCCCTACAGTAACCTTTAGTCACAACTGCTGTCTGTTATTCTTATTACATTACAGCACATGGCCCATGTTTCATTTCTAAAGGGAAACTCCCTTATTTTCTTTCCTTATCCTTATGTTCTGTCCACTCTCCCTTCAGATGCCTGCCTCAAGCACAGTTCACAAATCAACAACTGCACTACATGAATCAGAGGAGCAGCCTTTTGTCATTAGCGAGCATGTGAAAGAGCTCAACAGGAAAACAGGCAACACTGATTTTTTTATTTATATGTTTTGCTTTGAAGTTGATCTGAATTTCCTCCGGGCGCTCCCTCCCTGCCAAACAAAACTGGAAAGCTACAAATTCCTCCATGATATGCACGGAGAGAGAGCCGACGCTTCCTTTCTGCTTTCTTGAATACTGAACTGACACTTACTGCCTCACGCTGCGGTAGTCGGCTCAGCCATGGAAAGTGACTCCAGGACTGAAAGCTGTTTGCAGCACATTTCACTGTGTGTGTGGCCTTCATGTGCTTATCCTGCCACTCACCCTGTGCTGTAATCCCAACTGTCATTGAGAACTGCAGGAAATTTTCAATGGTGTCATTTCACTATTCTGGGGGTAAATCAGCAGAGGCAGTGATTAGAGAAATGGTGAAAGTATGGCTTGCTGGTAACTATAATGATAAGCTTGCCAGTATTTGCAGAATCAAATGAGTTCTATAAAATAAATTGGCTAAACTAGGGATTGTTGTTAGAATTCTTGTTGTTGTATACACTTTTTCAAGGAGTATTTCTAATTGATATAACCAACAATTTTAAGTTGTAGCTGGTTCATTTACATTTAGTCATTTGTCAGACGCTTTTATCCAAAGCGACTTACAAGTGAGGTACAAGGCAGCAAAAATCTAATTCAAGGAGAAAACATCAAAGCAAAGTCCTATCAGAAAAGTGTTCACAGGTTATGAGATGCAAGTGCGAGAAAGAGCAGAAAGGATTTTCTTTTAATTTTTTTAAGAGATTTAAGTGCATAGGAAGATGCGGAAGAGTTCTGTTTTCAGCAGTTTTTTGAATATTGGGAGAGAGTCAGCTGAGCGTGCAGAGTTTGGTAGCTCGTTCCACCGTCGTGGGATCATTGCGCTAAACAGTTTTGCTTGGTGTCTTTTGTGCGGTGCTGGGACCAGCAGATGTCGTTCGTTGGCAGATTGCAGCGGGCGGGAAGGATTGTAGACTTGAATGAGTGAGTTCTGGTAAGCGGGAGCTGTCGAGTTAACCGCCCTGTGAGCAAGAGACAGTTCAAATACAACAAACCAAGTTGCTTAAGACCCTTTTAACTAATTGTTTTGGTTTTGAAGCCTGCAAATCTGCTGCTTTGGTTCATTAGCCAGCAGACTGCTGACATTTCATCCATCCATCTATTATTTGCAACCAATAATCCTAGCTGGGGTTGAGTTTGCCTATCCCAGATGTCATAGGGCAAGGTTAAGATTCTATACCAGGGCCACTACAGAGAGACATAAACAGACAGACAACCATTAAAACCTACAGGCAATTTAGTGTCACCTCTGAACCTAACATGCATGTCTTTGGACTATGGAAGGAAACCACGCAACCACAGGGAAAACATGCAAACGCCACACAGAAAGGTCACAATTGGTCACGGACGTGAACCCACAACATTCTTGCTGTGAAGCAGCAGCGCTCACAGTTAGAGGTATCTATAGCCCTGAAATTTCATTATTCTCGTAAAAACTTTAGTGCAGCACCAGCAACAGATCACTTACTGGCTAAAAAAAAAGTCCTCAGTAGGAAATAAATACCAAAATAATTAAAGAACTATAATACTTGGACTTGAATTACCAAAACACAAAGCTAAAGCAAATGTTGCTATTATAACTTGTAATTGTTTATAAGACAATAGCCATACTAGTGACTTTTTGGCATGTTTAGCTCATCTCCAAAGTGGACTGTTTTGGATAAAGTTACAAAGTTGTGAGTGTGCAGCTTGGTGGTAGAGTGGTTAGTGCTGCTGCCTCAAAGCTAGAATGTCCCTGGTTTCCTCTCACCGTCCAAAGACATGTGACTGTGAGTGATTTTCTGTCTGTGTATGTCTCTGAGATAGACTAGGGACCTGTCTAGAGTGTGCCCCGGCTCTCGCCCAATGACAGCTGGGATAGGTTCAAGCCCCCCTGTGACCCTAAACAAGATAAGCAGTTAAGATAAGTTAAGAATGTTGTAAATTGGCGCTATATAAATAAAGTTGAATTGAATTGATAGTGGATTGATTAAAATTGTATTAAAAAGTATTTGCTAATGTAACAAGACATGTGCCTAATTACAGTTAGTTTTCTTTTGAACATGCTGTCAAAAAAGGCTAAAAGGCAGCTGAGAGAAATCATTAATTATTACTATTATTAAATGATTTAAAATATTATTAATGTACAAAACTCACAGTGGGAAGAGGTTTAAGTACACTACTTGTGTAATGTATTTTCTGACCATAATGTGAAGTCTAATTAGTGCTACTAACTTAATGCAAGTTGATTGAACTACATCACATCATTTCACACAATAGGATCATTGCATCATGGAAAATAGTGTGTTAAACATGACATTTTTCCTACAACTTTTCTAGAACTGTACTCTCACAGAAAGTTTGTTATGACATTGCTCTGTGTCTACACAACACTTCTTTTCAGCCTCCTTCAAAACAACAACAAATTCATTGACTTTGTATTTTCATTTTTTTGCTGTTTATTTTTTTGCAATTAGGAAAATAGCATTTCTGGTATTCAAAAAGAAAGTACAGCTTGTGTTCTCCCACATACACAGAGAGGACTGAGAGAGAGAAACAGAGAGAGAGAGAGAGAGAGAGAAAATTGGATGATGATTACAGGATACAGGTCTAGATGTAGGTCAGTAGAAGCAGCCTGGGGAGGCTCAGACACAAAGACAGCACTGGTTCAGACAGATCAAAATGTCTGCCCGTCTGTCTGCTTTGAATGGGCTTCTACATTACAAAGCATGGTTGTTGTTTTTTTTTAAAGAATGAAAACCAGGTTTACCTATAATGCAAAGAGACAAATATAGGAGGTTGATTGCTGTGTAAATGACTGTGCAAAGCTACATGCAGAAGTGCTATAACGTTGAGTTTATCCAAAAGCACCGATGCTGCTTAAGCCAAGTTAAGTTTGCCAGTAGCTTTGTACTAGTTATGTGTCTGCTGGTTCTACAGAGACAATCCAGTTATATGAATCTTTTAGTTTACAGTCTCTCTGTGACTGCACGATGCCGTGCTATTCAACCTTCCTTAGACATTTTTTGTGTTTTTCTTTCCTTTTTGGCATTTGATGGTTCCAATACATTTTATGGAACTGCCATAAGAGCACAATGTTTTTCATTTACCATAAATACAAGTGCACTTGAGACCAGCAGACTCAGCCTAAAATGGTTTGTCAGTGAGTAGACCGGGACCCAGCTCATCCCACACCATAATCAGTCGGACATTCCACAGATTGATCACGCTACAATCAAACTCACGGAAGAGACCAAAACCCTCTCCAGAAACACTGTATAGCTTAATGCACTGACTGAAAATCCTGATAAAAAAACACCTATATAAAGGCTACAAGCTGTACATATTATCTTTGTCCATTATGTTCAGTATACATTATATTGAGTTTGCTAATACATATTGAATAGATGTTAGCTGCCTTTTACAGCTGTTTAAACTATTAGCTTTTCTTGCTGCTATAATCAACAGAAACAATAATTTTTACAGTAAGTGCTACTGTAAATAAAAATAAAAAAAGAGCAGTTTTTTATATCAATCTTTGCACCATTGAGACCAACGTTTAACAAAAAAGGCCGAGTCGTATCTGGGCCGCGAGAGTCGGCTGCAGAATTTTCTCTATTTGATTTTCAATAGAGTTTCAGAGAACAAAAGAGCTTATAAACTGTCACGCACCGATGATGTCGTTCTAATGCCCTCACAGGGCGAGAACAGGGATTTCTGGTTTGGCAACCCCAAGTTCAGAATCACAGTTAAATAAGAGCAGTCATATGATAACAGCACAACAGTGGAAGCAACTAAGATTTTGTGACATGGACAAAGGCAGTCGACACAGATTAGGGCATTGTAGGACAGAGAAAAGGCAAACGAGTCGACACAGGGAGGGTTTCGATTGGACAAATCCAATAAAGGCCAGGTGTGGATGCATAACATCAGGTGTTTAGGCATTTTTGTTTCAGCTCAACTGAATTGTGAGCAAGTTCACAAGTTTAATATGACTAAATCACTTCCACGTTTCCACATTTGCTTTTAACATCAAGAGTCACACTGTTGACTCAGTGAGTCAACTCTAACTCTGACACTGGAAGTAGGAGTTAATCAGAGTTCCCCATTTCACGCAGTGGCATGTGAATCTTGTCCCCAGCAGGATGGGCACACATGATGTAAATGTAAAGCTAAAGAGTAAATTTACACTTTATCACAAATGATGGGAAGCTTAGTCCACGTCGACCCTGAAATTTGGCTTTGAGGAAAAGGGACTGAATGGTAAAAGTAGGAAGGAGATTGTTTGATTACAGACGCCCCCCATTACTGATTAACACCATATTTCCAACAGTACTTGGCAGCATGGTAACTGGAGCAGTAGTGCAAGAAGTGGTTCCAAGAAGTGTCTCCTGTTCTGTGTTTTGTTTCAACTGTGTGTGTGTGTGTGTGTGACTGAAAGATCAGGAAACTTTTAGCTGAATTTCTTCTTGAGGTGGTTGTTGGCTCGACACAAGACGACCTACCCAGAAGGAGGAGTCAAAGTTAAACAGCAGGGAGGAGAGAAAGGAAGGAAATGATGAAAAGGGAAACAGAAGCCAGCCCTCAAGACTCTTCTGAAAGTTCTGCTTGTAAAGCACCAAATATCCTGAGGGAGAGAGACCCGGACACCTCCCCCTTTTCCTAATCAAAAGCCAGACAGGCAGACAGGCAGACAGGCAAGGAGGGAGTGCGGGCGGTTGCAGGGCTTGGTTGAGGCCAGCTTAAGTGCTTGTCACACAGTGGCTCTGATAATCCTGCTGGGCCTGGTGCTGCGGTGGACCTTTGTGTGTTTTGACAAGTGGTCACTGCGAGCGAACTTCTTCTCGCATAGCGAGCACTCGTACGGTTTGATGCCAGAGTGAGAGCGGCGGTGACGGGACAGCTCGTCGGATCGGGAGAACCTGAAGACACAAAACAGATGGATGGAGTGAGGAACGCAGATGCAAGGAAAACACAAAGGATGCAGCGATCTCTTTAGATTTTCCCACTAGTCTGACACTCAAGACACACAGAATAGTGTTCTAAGCCTACGAAAAGATTACCACTCATGGGCTGCTGACCAAAAATCAAACAGATCAAACCGTGATCACACAAGTGCTCTCATTGCTTTCTGTGCTTCAACATTTCTCAAATCATCACTGTATCTAAGTATATCTTATTTGGCCTGCACACAAAAGTTAATACAAATTATAATTTTTATTAATATCTTCATAACCTTGTCTTCTACACTCAGGCGTTGGATATACTTGCTGATTATTGATGCAGAACTGCAGCATTATTGGTGTCATTGTTTACATACTTCCTCACATCCTTTGTATATGTCTGGAAAATATTATTATTCATTTAGGGGAAAAACAGGAGTCTAATCATCCCAGACCAGTAAATATTTCTTTATCATCAACTTCTTTTCAACATCATAAATTCTAAGTCAGAGTGATACTTGCAGATTATAATGTTGAGGTTACAGGATTAAAAACAATAATGATGACATAAATTGGAGCATTGTAGACAGGCTCGGACAAAGGATTTTTTTCTAAGTTTCCTTGATACACAGACAAATTTGTTGTTATGATGGAGCTCAAAGGAAGGATGCAAGTTATTGGGGAAAGACATTTTAATGTGTTCACGTGCAAATGCTCGGCAGTTAAAAACATGGGCTTTGCTCCTGTAATAGACAGGAAAACAAGCAGTGCAGGTGAGGGAGGAAAGAAAAAAAAAAAAAGAGTGAGCCTCAAGGAGTTCATGAGAAAGAGGAAACAGCTGCAGTAGTAGGTCAGGAGAGAGGCAGTTATTATTACAGTTACAGCCTTGAAGGGCTCTATAGGGGCCTCCAGGTAAATCACCAGAAAAAGTAAACACGAGTAAACCTAAATATAAAGATAAGGATGTTTGAAACCATCTGTGCTATGTGGCATTAATATCCAACTCTAAACAACTTCCTTTTCAAGCATTAAAAGTAACTAAAGGATTCAACGTGTTTGATGTAAGTAGTCTGCCTGGCAGTATAATGAAGGGCAGGGTCTTCACCACTGTTGATAAAGTAGATGCAATATCATGGAGTTGGGGCGTTAAAGGGAGTTAGTAGGAAGATGTAGATTGTAGAAACAAGTGATCCATTGTCACTCAACAAGCGGATTCTTCCCCTAATGACCAACTAGTGGAAAACTCCCCCCCCCCCCCAAAAAAAAACTAAATGTACTCTTTTTATCTCGATTCTAAATCTGGTGCAGTACCCATCATGCCACATACCTCCAGCCACACTCAGGCCAGCTGCATGTGTACGGTTTCTCTCCCGTGTGCCGGCGGAAGTGAGCTTTCAGATGGCTGCTTTTGGTGTACATTTTGCCACAGCCTGGGTGGGAGCACTTGTGCACTCTCTCTGTAGGTGGAACTCTGGTCACTCGGGGGGCCACAGCCTTCAACAGGCCGGCGCCCTGGCCCCCGATCCCCGTCACACTTGTAATCTCTAGAGTCCTCATTGTGATGGGCAGCGGGGCGATCTTCACATATTTCTGGTCAGCTGACTTGGGATCTCCACTGTTCAGTGATAACAAAGTGGTGGGGGTGGAGGGTACCTGGGGGGCAAGTAAAGTGAGGTTATGTCCTGTAGCACCCTGAAGCCCCATGATCAGATGAGTGAGCCAGATGCCATTCTGGGCCCCTGGAGGAGAGCTTGCTGTGGTCTGAGGCTGGGTCAGAGGGAGGGCCTGGAGCTGGAGAACCAGTGGCGCACCCAGAACCACCGGGGGGGTTAAGGTGGAGGGTGATGGTATTACTTGTGCTGAAAGGGAAGGATCATCCGGGCTGGGGCACCTTTGCTCATTCTGAGAGGTGATTGTGCTGGAAGTGGAATGGGAAACAGGAGTTCCTGGGTCACTGCAAGTCTGTGAGGAGGAGCACACGGGTGCACTGGAGGACAGAGAGGCAGAGGAACCACATGGCAGATGGGAGACATCCTCTTTTGGGGCTAGTAGCCCCTCTTTGACCGGATCCATTTTTTCCCTCAAGAACTCCTCTATGTCCTCTAGAGTTGGGGAGAATGGGGAAGAGGGCTGAAAAGAAAATTCTGGCAGCGTAGGCTCCTGACTCACAGGTTCCTGCTCCTCACCTGCAGCTCCAAAAAAAATAAGCAGCCGCGCCTCATCATCTTCATCTTCCTCCTCCTCCTCTTCTTCTTCGTCATCACCAGGGCTGGAACTGTGCAGGACTCCCAGCTCCCCGGCCTCTGGGCTGTCGCAGGAGGCCGAACTGCCGCCTTCGCTGCCGACTCCGTCTCCTAAACTAATGGAGAACAGACAGGTGCTGCTGCTGCTGCTGCTGTCCCTGAACATGTCATTCTCCAAAGCCAGCGCTCTGCTGCTGAGAGACACCATTGATCCAAGCCAAACACAGAAGAGAGGAAGTTGAGGAAACTCTATGCAGAAGAGTTCTAACAAAACCTGAAAAGGGAACCGAAATTAGTTTCCAGAAAACAGTAAAGCCATTGAAAATCCACACATTTTAAGCTTAAAAAGGTAAATTTCCAACATGCTAAGGAAGATTACTTATTCCACAAATTAACAGTCTGCTTCATTCTTAGTCATTTATATTTATTTTTATTTTTATTTTTGCTGCCAGATCAGCAACAAAATTTCCATCAATTGACAAAATTTCTATTCTGTTGTATTTGAAACTATGAAGTATGGCTGAATAACTAATATATCATTAGAATAATTTGTTTTTATAAGCAGTTGTAATAAAACAATACTACAGTACATTTATACCACCATCACAAGCATAATAATAAATTGTTACTCAGTTGTACTATGGATCAGTCCCTTAGATATGATCTTTTACATTATACTCATTAGGCACACATCTGGAGAACATCTGGATTTAATGTATTTATCAAGCACAATTCAAGATGTAGATTAGATACTAGACACTAAATCATCAGCTTTTAGCTTGTCCCTTCAGGGGTTGCCACAGCAGAACGTGAGTTTCTTTATGTCGGATGACCTTGGATGATGCAACCCTCCTATTTTATCTTGGCTCAAAACCATCACCAAGGTGGCCTTTGATGGTGGGGCCACACCTGGTGTGGCTGGATTCAGTCGGCCTTCTGCATCCCAACCTGGTGCATTGAGCCACCAGGCCCCCATAGCAAGACCTGACACTACCAATCCTACAATAAATGACCAACTAACTCATGGCCAAATTAACCTGTTTGGTTAATGCATCAACTTTATCAGTACCCTAATAATCTATCATTTAGTGGAGCTCATGCTAAATTAACTATGCTACCAAAAGAAACTCAGAAACAGTAAGCCAGAAACGTATGAGGCCCCAATAGGCCCCATCTATTTTGCCACATTGGTAATCCAGCTTTGAACCAGCTTCAGAGTTACACATCATACCAGTATCGGGCCAGAATCGGGACCTCTGTGTACTCTTACTCATACAACTTGTCAGAACCCTGATGTTAGCCTCCGCAGGTAGGTTGAGGTGGAAAAATGTCTGTGGTTTAAGCCATTTTAAAGACTTAAAAACGACTTGCTTACAGTCATGCTCGTGTTTCTAAAGAATACTTTAAAATAAATGTAATATTTGACACTGACAACAGCAACAACAACGGTTGTTACCGTTACTTAAAAAAAAAAATAAAATAAATCACCTGAAGTTTTACAAAACTATTTAACCTTAATATTCCTGTGCAGACTCTACAGTCTATGATGTCCACACTTCTGCATCCAGGATCTCAACCTAAAGCTGTGCTTTCTTTCTTTTCTTTAGTTTTTTTTCAGCAAAAGCTGCTCCGTTTATTAAACACTGGTTGTCACCATAATTGTTTTGGCATATTTACTTAACTACAATGAATTAGTGAGGATTTTACTGTCCAGCAACTCTTTCTAGAAGCAAAACAGTTTAGTAATTGTAACTAAAATGCAAGTACTTCCATTCAGTCTGGTGAAAAGTGGTACCGGGACATCCTGTGATCCCAATATTTTGACATACCATCTAGTCCCTGAAGGCTTAATCTCTTTTTAAATGGTCAAATTTAAATATATTTACAACAGTCCAAAACAAAAAACAAAAAAAAAAACTGCTAAAAAAAAGTATCATTATCAGCCCCTATTAATTACAAATGTTCTTGTAATTTAACATATTTTTATAATGTGTATAAACTGGGGTAGCAGCAAATTATAGATAAAAAAAAAAAACCATTATGATTGGACTATGCTAGATAATGGTATGTTTTTTATAAGCTTGGTGACCCCTAACAGGTCCGCAGACCACAGATTTGAAAGCATGTAGACAGCGGCGAGATAACAAGCGTCTGTTTATGTAAAGAAAGACTGTAGCTGCTGTCAGATCGTCAGACACATGTTGCAGCAGGGCCTCGGATTTAACCCAGTACACGAACAAGGCGCTGGGTAAACACGGCCCGCACAGACGCGCCCATAACCATATGTCGAGGAAAACTCCCCCTGAGCAAACAATCGCGTTGTGAAAGCGGATATTAAACAGCACACTGACTGTATTTATACAGCAGGAACTGTCGTAACGTGGTAATCCGCCAGAAGCCCGCGTAGGAATCCACGAGTCTCAAGTTCGGCTGGGTCAAAAAAAGTGTTCTATTTATACTCCTCCGTTTCACCGGATGCACCGCACAGGAGAATCCCAGACATTTGGCTCGACCTACCGTATATAGTTCGGAAGAGGCTCGGTGGTCGAAACAGCGCCGTCGACGGGTTTCTATATTTTCGTGTTTTCTTTTTCCTTCGTCGTGTTATTGTCGTAAAACACTCACATCCCGTCCTTGCTTCGGGTCCATGTTGGCATTCCCTTTCCCAGCGTCACGTGACGGCATCGCTGCACAACTCGGAGGCACGGGTCTTGTTCCGCGCCTCCGATTGGCCGAGCCCCACGGAGGCTCGCCCTAAAAAGAGCGCTCTGATTGGCTGCCGCTCGATAAATTCTGACTGCCATGTGTTGATGGAGGGTTCACTATGACACGACACAACAGGACACAATGTGGTCCATTGATGTCCCTTCACAAGAGGGGGGATGAAAAATGAAAGAATCTATAAATGTAACAAATTAACAAACTGACTGAAGTTAGATCGAGCGTTTTCACCAGAATTTGTGCTCCCAGTACATCCTGCTGCTGAACTGTACGAATGTGTACAGCAGTCCCTGGGTTTTCCACCATGCTACCTGCTATTAACCTGCTATTGGGCCCTTGCACTCTTTCCCAACTTTAAGGTTGTTTTACGCAAAAAATACACCATCTAGGAATTACCTCATATTATTTTGTAAAGTGTGTAAAGCAGTACTAAAACAAACTTGTCTTGAAGAGTTAAAAATACAGTGTAACGTAACCAGTTAAAGCAAATGTAATGGTAAATATTCATCGTCTACTATGAAGATACATTTATTACACGTTTTATTGTATTGTCATTTGTTATTGGCTTAGACAACAGCTTACGGATACTCAATGACTGGCCTTAGAAGAAGATACAGATGATCGGCTCCCTGTGCAGATGACACAGGGCGACGACAGCAGAAGCCCTCCGGGGGCCGGCGGCGACGACAGAATCCCTCCAGGGGCCGGACAGGAGGCCCAGCAGGGAGCCGGCGACGTCAGCCGAGGTCCCGTAGTGGAGGGCCGGGAGATTGACCAGAAAGACCGTCGGCCGGCCCGGAACCAGGAACAGGAGCAGGTTCAGAGCCAGGCCGGATCACGGCCGACCCGGCACCAGGAGCAGGAACCAGAACAGGAACAGAGCCAGGCCGGACCAAGGCCGACCCGGCCCCAGGAGCAGGAACCAGAACAGGAACAGAGCCAGGCCGGACCAAGGCCGACCCGGCCCCAGGAGCAGGAACCAGAACAGGAACAGAGCCAGGCCGGACCACTGCCGACCCGGGGGCAGGAGCAGGAACCAGAACAGGAACAGAGCCAGGCCGGACCAAGGCCGACCCGGCCCCAGGAGCAGGAACCAGAACAGGAACAGAGCCAGGCCGGACCACGGCCAACCCGGCGGCAGGAGCAGGAACCAGAACAGGAACAGTGCCAGGGCAGACCACGGCCGACCTCGGTTGGATGCGCCCCGGAACAGGAGCTGAGGTGGCGGTGTCGACACGCCCCGGAACAGGAGCAGGTGGAGTGGTGGCTGACCCAGACATCTGGACCAGATCTGGGCAAACAGGGACAGGTGCAGAGCCAGGTGAGATGCTGACCGGGCCAGAAGCAGGAGCTGAGACAGTGACAGTAGCAGGAACAGCAGAATCGGGTTCAGGGGCAGGAGCTGGGACCGTGAGAGGAGCAGGAACAGCAGATTCGGGTTCAGAGGCAGGTGCAGGGCAAGTAGAAGCAGGTTCAGGTCCAGGGGGAACCACAACTTGGACAGGCGAGGGGATTTGGGCCCCCAGATGGCCCGAACGTCCCTTAGACTGGCCAGATGCATGATAGCAGCCCCCCATTTCCAGTAGCCAAGGCCGGGACAGAATAAGGTCTTCCATACGCTGAACAATGGCACAGCTGGTAGCAGGGTCATGGAGGGAGGCCTTCAGCTTGGCCTTGAGTACAGTCAGTAGTTTGTCAATAACCTCAAACTCCGCCCTCTCCCTAGCTTTCTGGGCTGACATAGCTGGAGTGCTAGATTCTGAGGTGGTGCTAGAGTGAGGTTCCTGGCTTGGGGTTTCGGAACAGCTGTCGTGCTGGGCCCTTCGTCGTCTTGCTGAGCGTCTACTGTGCATAGGGGGTCCAACAACCTGTGGCTCTGTGGCAAACTGGTCAGACTTGCTCAGGAGTGAGTGGGGGAGAGCGTCAACCGGATATGAAGCCAGCCCAGAAACAAGAGCTGACACCTCAGGTATAGATGGAGTCGACTCTACGGGAGCCAAAACAGGAACAGGTGGGCAGCAGACCGGCCTAGGGGCAGGCGGGGGGGAAGAAAAAAAAAGAAAAACCACTCACACGACTCTGGGTCCTAGTCTGGCCAGATCCTACTGTCACGGTTTTTGTTAGGGTTGGACCCAAGAGAGGAGACAGTGCGAGGGATGAACGGAAAGGGGCTTTATTTGACAGATATATAATCCAACCAAAATCGCTCCTAAAAAGGAGGCAACAAAAAACCCGGGCTATAGAGAGAACAGATACAGAAATAAAACCTAAATGAACATACGGGAGAAAACACTAAACTACCAAATAAGTAAGACACGGGTTAAAAGACAACTAAAGCAAGTAAACACAAGGGGAAGGCTAAGGAAAACTATCTTAACATAAATACTCTAAACTAGAAAACACCAAACTCTACTACCAAACAGGAGGAAGGGAAATAAACACCGGACAATTTTTCAATCAAAAGAAAGCTACCAGTTTAACTAACAAGACCCAACTAAACAGGTTTGGAAAACCAAGACACACACACACACTCTACGGAATAAGTGAACACGCAGACTAAGGTAACAGAGCAGGGGGGAGCACAAAAAACTAACACGGGAACTAAGGGGAGGCAGACACAAACAAACTGAACAAAAGCGTTAGCAAATAAAGAATAGAAAGGCAAACCTAAAACACAAAACCCGGGAGCAACAGGCAGAGAGAATGTCCAAGCAACAAGAGTCCATGAAACATACATACAGATGTGGGGTTTGTGAGAGTAATAACCATGACAATGACAGCGATAACAAGGTCAAGGATCTGGCAGGGGAGTGAGGGAAAGACTGAACTTAAGTAAAGGAGGGAACAGGTGCAAACAATGAGGGACAACGAGGGTAAAGCTGGGTAAAAGAACTGGGACAGGAAGTAAGGAGAAGGGGCCACAAAATAAAAGTCCAAAAACAGGAAGTGCAGAGAGATCCTGACAATTTGATCTGATACTATAGTGTTCTCCAGAGAACCGAAAAAAAAAACCAAAAATCAAAAACAGCAGAACAGATAAAAACTAGAATAGAATATAAGTAAAATACACAATAGAACAATGATAACCATAATAAAGATGTGTATTTAGGAATTGAAAGGACGCCTTCACTCATTTTGAACTTGCTTCTTTTGATTCTACTTTGGGTAGTACATGTACATAAATGGCATTAAATTTTCCTTTGAATTCCCTATATCACAATATCCCTCTACTTTTAGCTGAAAGACGCCTTCAGATGACACCACTTGGAGAAACGTCAGCTCAGATTATGTCATCTCGCGGCTCACACTATGGAGTTTTTAATCACGGTCAACCTGTTTTTCCAGAGCTCCTCCAGATGACATCCCCTGAACTCCCAATGATGAAAATCTCCACCTGAAAATGTTATTGGGAGTTTTTCAGATAGAAGCGGAGAAATATTTTAAAATTGGCAAGTCAAAGGGAATTTGACTTGCTGAAAAAAAAAAAAGGGAAAAGCCATAGAAAGCAAGCTGAAAATTGGCGAGTGACTTTATGAAAAAGAACAATTATGGCAACAGGGACAAAGAACCTGCATCAGCGTTCCTCCACAGAGCAGAGGTGGAGCAGCCTATTGCTGAAGGTGCTGCTCAGGGCATACTCTCCCCACCCCCACCTGTGAATTGCAGGTCTCTCTCCTGGGAGTAGGTTTGCTGTTCTGGTCTTACAACCACTGCAGTGTGTAAACAATGCAGTATTCATGTCTCCAAAACTCTCCAAAGAAATTGGGAGAAGAAACTCAGCCACACAAGACTTCTTCTCAGCCTTGAATACTTGGTCCATGTAAACAATTTCTCCATGTGGAACATTTCAGAAATATCTCCTGAAAGTTCTGCAGGGTTAGACCAAATTCCGCTCTGCTTGCCAGGGACAACTGGAAAAAGACTCACAGGGTCACTAATGTTGGGACAAAGATGTCAGGACGAGAGTTTGAAGTGGAACCTATTTTCACTGTGTGGTCCAGTCCAAGTCCTAAGCACTGTGTCATCTTCTCCGGGTGTCTTCTAGGCAGAGAGGATGGACAGTTTGCTTTTGGGATCTGGCAGGTTTGTTTATAGTTCACAGACCGGTTCTTTATGGGAGTATACATACATTTATGGAATTATTAAACACCCTCCATTCAGGGTGCAACTTTAACTTGGCTGTCTTGCTACTGCTGGAACCACAAGCCAGCTGTAGAAATGAACCAAATTTACATGGCTAAATTTACTTTTACAGTTTAAAAAGTTGACAGATAACAAATAAACTGTAGAAAATAATATAATAAAATAAATATATTTATAATATATATAAAATAAATAAATATATAAATAAATAAATATATTTATAAATATAATATATTTCTTCAAATATCTGACTACGTGGAGCAATCTCTTCGCAGACACTTGAACATTACACAACTGCACCTAAACATCTGAAAAGGGGAATGTTCCTGTTAGAATGGACACAGATCAGATTACCACCGAAAACTCTTCACTCACAGTGTATCCAGCTAGTGAAACTCACTGACTGCAATCCAATGATTGTATCATTATGTATTTGTAAAACTCTTATTTTACGGACTGTCTGATGTAAAAATTCACATAAAAGCATATCAAGGTAGAACAATATTACAAGCTTATCCCGACTGAAAAGCTTTTCATCACTAACTACACTTCCTGCATCAAACATATTGACACTAATAAATTATTCCCACATTTATTTGGCTACATGTCCAAACTACATCCTCATATGTACACTTACATGCCCGCTTTTATTATGAATTTAGTACAAAGGTAGTGTACTACTAATTGTCTTCATCATCTCGATGTTGATGTGCTGATGCGTGTTGGATGTGGTGCAAAGAGGCCCTCTGCTGGTTCAGCACTGCCACAAATATGCAGACTTTAAAAGTCACTTGTGACATAAATAACTACAGGGACGCAATGGAAAACACTTAAAATGACATATTTACATACATGCCATTTTGTTGTGACACCCCATATGCCCTAAATATTAATTCTACTATTATTACTCAGCAACCAACACACAAGATGTTGCCTGATATATTCTACACTTACGGTACATTGTTGTGTGAAAATATGGTAAAATTGATTTGTGCTGCATATTGTTAGTAGTTCCCTCCAGAAAGAAATACTGCAGCTGCTGAGTATGAACAATAACATTTTACAGGTATCCGTTTCAACGGCAACATTTCCAAGCAATGTTTATGAGAAGAAATGGCATCAGTAAACTGTCTGAATGTCCTTCGTGTAGATATGAAAATGTGAGAGATACATTGTAAAGCTGATATATTGTAAAGATGTTGAGAGAGATAGAATGAGAGTGTCCAATGATATTTCACTTACCGACCTAGATTGTGACTTGCAGCATGCGGCTGCAATCAGGAGGCAACTAACTACCTACTATGGTAGTTTAATAATCTGTTTCCAGATGGATGACAAATACAACATAAGAAAAAAATGAAATAATGACCAAACTGAATTTTGGAGATATGTGTCACCTCTTTGCCACTGTTATCATAACACACAATAAGGCAAAAATCTTTTGTCTTGTTCTATCTCTAGAGTTGCAGAGACTTGCAGCATCATGGTCAAAGAGCGCTGAAGGTGTTCGGTTGGCCGAGGACAGTTTGTGGTTTTTCTTAAATTTATCACCAGTCTGCAGTTACCGATTCTTTGCTGTAACTGATACTGAAGAAGCCAAGCAGAGCATGTCAAGACACCAGTGTGGTTTCTTAGCAACAGTACACAGCAGGGTATAGCTCCCCATCAATCCCTGTGCAAGAGTATATTAAAACAGACTCATATTATACATGATCATAGATGATCTGTGTACCGTTTGCTTGTCCCCACAATAAACTGCCCCTGACTGTGATGAAAGCACTGCATTCATACACATCCTTTATTATTGCTTTGTCAACTGACAATGATAGAACAAAACAATACTTAAAAGCCTCCTTCATGTGCTGAATGTGATAGTGCCCAAACCTCTGTAACCCTTCCATAAGCAATGCAGTAACTCCTCTCACACAAGATGTCCACAGCTGAAGCATATGAGCTTCTAGAAAACAATACTGCATTTCATCCTCAGCAGATGTTTTTGCTAGAGAGTTGCTTTGCGTCAGCAGTCTGTGTGGCTGTGGATGATTCAGGTGGAAAAGAGAAATGCCAACAGTCTGAAGCAGCAGGCAGAGGCCATGTAAGCCCCCACACTGTTAGCCAGCTGCACTATTGTGCCCAGGCATATTTCTAAAATAACCTGTAGGTGACACATTATTACAGTTTAAATTACCAATATGAATCATTTCAATGCATTTAAAGACTAAATTGCTAAGTGCATATACAATATAGTGATTACAACATGGTTTGGAAATATTAATTACTACAGACTGACTGGCCCTCAAGCAGCACTGCTTTAATACTACGCATGATTCCGTAGTGGAAATCACTGCATAGGCTCAGGTACAAAGTTTTGTTTCTGTATACAGTTTTTTTCCGATAAATAATCATAAATTATTCATCTGAATATTGATCTCATGTTGTGATCCCCCACCCTTACCTGTGAAATCAGGTAAGCATTCTCCAGTAAAGTCATATTAAGACACATTCCTTCGCTATCATTTCCAGCCTCAAGCAGAGGAATGCAAGACAGATGCTCTATGTGCAATGTCCCCTTGTCAGTGTGACCACAGGAGGAGACTGTGGGTGATGCTGGGCCATTGCTTACACTGGGTGAACTAGTTCTTGGGTTGGATTAAGTAAAAAAAAAAAAAAACTTAAGCAGAGTTGGAAGAGTAAAAAAATAAATAAAGTGTAATTTACCTTTAGAATAAACTCAGCATGAAAACTGACTAGAGGTGTGTTCAGTAGAGTTCGATGGATGGAAACACAGCAGTGTGAACGGCAGGACATGAAGGATAGAAAGTGAGTATCCTGTCAAGGCTGCAAGGACTGTGACAATCATCACGCTGTCTGAGACACTCATGGCTGCAGTGGTGAGCACCAGCTGAGCTCCACCACTAATGTGCACCACCCTGGCTCCCAGCAGAGCAACCCAGCACCACATTAGCGCAGAGCACAGCACAGACACCATGAACTGCAGGAGGAGATCAAGGCTGTCAACACGCACACCTGGAAAGACATAAAAAGGTCTGGATGAGACAAAATGATCCCACTGGGTGCATTAAGGCAAAATGATTACAGCCAAAGAAGGAATTACCTTCACCATAGTGTTTCTTTCCTGTGACTCCTCTGCACTTGACACTCCCTTGTACAATCCTTCCTCCATCAAGTCAACAAAGAAGAAAAGCCATCCAGGTACATATCTCCGCCACAAACAGTCTCCATATGACTGCTGACACCTGCACACATGCTGCATACACACCAGGTAACACTAACATACATGCTGATGCAACATAGAAGTTCTGAGGTGGTGGCAGGACCCAGTGAGGGCAGTATCTGCTATTCCAGCTGTTTTCCTCCTTCCCTTGGTAACAGGTCTGACAGCAGGGCAACCAGCAAAGTGAGACAGGCCTGAGAAGCCAACACAAAGCTTAGCTGACACCCGGCGAAGCCGTGAACTTGTGGTTAAGAACAACTACTTTATGTCAGCAACGTAGTTTTTTTCTTTGGTAACTCAAAATGTAGCTTATCTGATAATTTATACACAGACAATAACCATGCAAAATGATTTAACATGATAAGCATCAAACTTCAACTATTCACAATGCTCTTAACTAGACCCATTCAAAACAGATGTAGAATTACTGTAGCACTGACACAAAGTTGAAACCAAACAGAATAACTAAAAACAGACTAAAAGTGTCCCAAAACAGATATGAAATGACCGAAAACAATGACAAACAAAAGGTGGAGGGAGCTGCTTCCCCTGTCTGTCCTCAGGGGCCCATTGTCTTTAATTCGATACAAGACTGTATTAAATAATATACTGGAATCTGTTAAACCTTTGCTCCCAGACAATGCTGTTTTTTTCTCTTCAACAGTGTTGCCTCTAATTGGTGAGTGGAACACTCTTGATTCTTCTTCTTGAGCTTTAATTGCATATTTCCTCAGCACTGATCAGTCGTTTCTTATGTTTTATGGTTGTCCTCCAGACCTATTCACGTCTTAAACAACTACTTGATTTGCCCTAAGAACAATGTGAGGTGTACATGTGAGTAGGTAACTTGTGCAGCTTCCAGCCAGCGATGCTGCTAAATTTAATGTAAATAGACCACATAAATTTACATGTTAAAAAGTGAAAGCAATATATTTCCATAGGACTTTTCTGTTTTAATTCAGCTACAGTTCAGCCACTATTGTAAGAGTTTTAGATTATAAATGAGAAGTCTGCTTTTTTCTACCTCTAAGTGCAGAACTCACTTAAATCTCTTGAATATGGTGCATCCTTAAACACAAGCATAACTTTTCATCTGAAGTGCTTGAACCCCAACTTAGTTGCTCCCGGTGACTGTTGGCCAGCTGCATAGCAGCTCCCCCATCAGTGCATGAGTGTGTGTGTGATTGTGAGTGTGAATGGGTAAATAAGAAGCAGTGTAAAACGCTTTGAGTGCCAATAGGTAGAAAAGAGCTATATAAGTGCAGAACATTTACCAAGTAGCTAGGGGGTCCTGTTGGCTCAATGGTCAGAGCATTGGGTTGGGATGCAGAGGGCCCCGACCCCGCCACTTGTGGCCCCGCCCAGTCACCAAGCCCTACTACTGCACTGTCAATAGTTTAAATGCATAGGGAGCTTTTGAATATTACCTGTGATTTTGCTGAGGATACAGAGATTGGTAGCTTGTTTCAACATTTTGATGACTGAGTTGAAGATCTTTGCTTGGGATCTTTTGCTGTTTGCTGGCAGAGCACATTTGGCAAAGGGATCATAGGACTGGATGAGGACATTAGGGAGGGAATGTGTTGAGTTTAAAACTCTGTGTCATTCAGAGATCGGAACCTGATGTAGGCGGCAACTGGAAGCCAGTGCAGAGATCTAAATATTGCTGTGTCCTTTTTTGGCTGATCAAAAATGAGAGATGCTGCTACAGTTTGGATCATCTCTCGTGCGATGTGTTGTGGTGTGTTCAAGTGCCACTTTCCAGCCCAGAAAAAAGGCGAGGTCAGGCGAGGTCAGGCGACATCAGGCGACACAGCAATTGGTCTTAATTTGACTTTGGCTGTAGTCGATGCTTTAGACAGGTCAATAACAGCACACAGGAGGCTGCTGATAAAGAAGAAAGCAGCTAAAGTTAAACATTCCGCTTTTGTGTAAATGGACACTTACCAAGCACCATAGTCATGTAGCTTTCCTCTATGTCGGCCTGCAGCAGCAGAGGTGGGATGTAGACTGTTACTGTGGCCAATCACGCCTCCAGACCACACGATGCTCACCAGAAACAACGTCTTGTGATTGTTCAACTCCATGATCACTTTTCAATTTTTGCCTCCTTTTTCCTGTCCTTTGGTTTTTATTGATGAACAATAGGCTGAACAATCTGGACGTCATCTTCAGCCAGTGTGGGGGTCATCTTGCACAATTCAGGTACTAGTATCGGACCTAAGAGACAGAAAACTTAAGAAATAAACTACTCTTATCATTTTTCAGTACTTTTAAAGATGGAGATTGGCGACTTGAGAAATTGAATAATATGGCATAAGGAGCTATTTCTATTCCAACTCACGACTCTGAGAACCAACACTGACTCAATATAGTCTATAGTCTATCTGTGCCTATAACACTTTAACTGAATGTATCTGAACAAGATGTGAAATATGTATGACCTGTCTATAAACTAGTCTATAAGACAATTGTTGCCACCAAATGTTATGTTTGAGAAACAAAAGTCAACTTAGCGTTTCCTTACTTCACCCAAACCTCTGTCCAGCATTTTAAACCAGGAAAGAATTCTACACTAAGCCATAATAGTCATTTCCACCAAGTTATAACAGGTGATCTGAAAGGAAAAGGTGCGGTTAAAAATATAAAAATATGATCCATGTGCCTTTAAACAAACACCTTGTGTTAATGTTTTCTTAATTTTCCGTGCACATTTATAGATGAATTATCCTGAGGCAAGTTCTTCTCATTACTACTACCACTGTACTTTTTTCAGCCAAAAACAAATGTTCAGTGCCTTGACAACTTGAAATTTTCCTCATCTTGTCACGTTACAACCACAAATGTAAATGTATTTTATTGGGATTTTATGTGTTAGAGCAACACACAGTGGCACATAACTGTGCAGTGAAAGGAAAATGATAAATTGTTTTAAAAATTTTTACCGATAAATATCTGAAAAGTGTGACATGCATTTGTATTAAACCCCCTTTATTCTGATACCCTGAATAAAATCTAGTGGAACCGATTGTCTGGACTCCACCTGTGTGTAATTTAATCTCAGTATAAATGCTGTGCTGTTGTGTGAAGCCTTCAGAGGTTTTTTAGAGAACATTAGTGAACAAATCAGCTGTTCAGGTTATCAAAAATATCCGAAGTTTTAAACATCTCATCGAGCACTGTACAATCAATCATAATAGAAAGAGTGTGGCACAACTGCAAACACACCAAGACATGGCCGTCCGCCTAAACCAACAAGCCGGACAAGAAGAGCATTAATCAAAGAAGCAACCAAGAAGCCCATGGTAACTCTGGATGAGCTGCAGAGATCCACAGCTCAGGTAGGAGAATCCGTCCACAGGACAAATATTAGTTGTTGATTCCCCAAATCTGGCCTTTATGGAAGAGTGGCAAGAAGAAAGCCATTGTTGAAAGAAAGACATACAAAGTCCCAATTGCAGTTTGGGACAAGTCATGCGGGGGACACAGCAGACATGTGGAAGAAGGTGCTCTGGTAAGATGAGACCAAAATTGAACTTTTTTGACCTAAATGCAAAACGTTATGTGTGGCAGAAAGCAAACACTGCACATCCCCCTGAACACACCATCCTCACCGTGAAGCACTGTTGTGGCAGCATCGTGCCGTGGGGATGCTTTTGTTTAGCAGGGACAGGGAAGGTGGTCAGAGGTGGTGGGAGGATGGATGAAGCCAAATACAGGTCAATGTTAGAAGAAAACCTGCTAGAGTCTGTAAAAGACTTGAGACTGGTGGGGAGGTTCATCTTCCAAAGGACAATAACCCTAAACATGCAGCCCGAGCTACAATGGAATTGTTCGGATCGAAGCATATTCATGTGTTAGAAGGACCCAGTTAAGTCCAGACCTAAATCCATTTGACAATCTGGTGCAAGACTTGAAAATTCCTGTTCACAGATGCTCTCGATCCAATCTGACTGAGCTGGAGCCGTTTTGTAAAGAAGAATGGGGAAAACTTTCACTCTGCAGACGTGCAAAGCTAATGGAACATACCCCAGAAGACCGATGTAGTAGCCGCAAAAGGTGGTTTTACAAAGTATTGACTCAGGGGGGCTAAATACAAACGCACATAGTTTGGATTTCTCTTTCTAACCACAAATGACTTGATCCCTTTCTAGCAGTTGTTTAATTCTCAGAGACAGGAATGTTACCTTTTAGGCTTTAGACAAAAGCAGCAGGGATTTCAGGTGCGTTTAGAAGTGTGAACAATGTGCTTATCGCAAGATTTTACAATGTGTCACTGACAAGGAAAAGACAATATTATTCCTGAGAATGACAGGTTGTATTAATATTAGTCCATTTTCCATTGGCTACACCCAAACATTAAAAACATTTCTAAAACTAAAAGCACTTTGTTCCACATACTGAATGTTACTTCATATCACCACTCGAATAAGTTGCTAGTCTTGCTCATCTGACACCTTATTTGTCTAGTTCAGTTCCTCACTGAACAAGAACCTCGTGTTTCTATGAAACAGTGATATCTGAGTTCCATCTCTTTCTAATAAAAGTGATTAGAATTGGCAGCAGCAGCAGCAGCTGTGGATGCTGTGTTGACACTTACTTCCGTCTTCTTGTTGCCGCTGCTCTCTCTCTGTCTCCATCCTCTCCTCTTATCCTGTATTATTTGCGGTAATTCTGTCCAACCATCCGATCAACTTTTGTCTACTTAATGTTGCTGCCATTTCCTGCATGTATCTAATTATCATGCTCCAATTATTGCACACAAGTATCTTGTACGAGATAAAGTTGTTGGCCAGAGAAGTTCATAGAAGTAAGCGGTTAGGTTTTGTCTTTTTGTGGGTGGGGGAGGGGAGTGGAAATAGAACACAAAATGTATTATATTGGTAGTAAAAAACTACAGTAACCATGTTTGCGCTTTCCACACTTTCCAATCTGGGCGGATGAATAGAAAGCAGAATGACAACAGCAGTGTAAACTGGACTGAATTTGTTTGGGTAGAACAACAGAAGGTGATGAATTACTCACTTTCTTGTTCCAAGCATGTGGAGCATACTTTTTAATCTGAAATATTACTGGGCTTTGGACGAGGCTACATAATAAAGTGTTTTAAATACCAAACACTGACAAGTGCTGAAACACTGTAGATGCCCAAACAGTCACAGGCTGTAGAAAAGAAAACTCAGAGGGCACACACCTCTCTGCCTCCACACACACACAGTGTCACAAAATTCAGGATCATTTGGGTGCTGCAACCAACCCAGCTGTTGTTGGGCAAAGGGTGGGGTGCAGGACAGGTCATAGATACAAGACAACCAATCACACACATTTATACCTACAGGCAATTTTAGAGAATGAATTAACCTGTTTGAACTGTGGGAGGAAACTGGAGTAAGCAAGCACGGGGACAACATGAGAAGAACCAAAATATCTAGAGGTTCATTGTTTTTCATGTTGACAAGAAAGCGATGGTTTTGATTTTACAGATCCATGATTATGACCTTCTTAGTGATTTGTAGAAGTAGGAATTTGCTGTAAATGTATGGAGCTGGAAAAAACTGAGCAACCGTACAAGCAGAGTCTATGGAAAGAGACCCCAAAATTAGTGACTATAAATGTCCATTTTTTTTTTCTTTTTGTCCTTTCGGTTTATCCCGTGAGTTCAGTGTCGCCACAGCGGATCATTGTCCGCATGTTTATTTGGCACAGTTTTTACGCCGGATGCTCTTCCTGACGCAACCCTCCTCAATTTCTACCGGGCTTGGACTGGCACTGCACAGCTGGGGAGGGGAATGGGCTGTTAGGGGTTCAGTGTCTTGCCCAGAGACACTTCGACATATAGCCGGGACTGGGGATCAAACCAATGACTCTGCCTTTACCAACTGACCATACAGCATGTAATTTAAAAAAAACTGCAAATCACCTCTTTGAAGTAAAAAGCAATTTGAAGTGATACAGAAAACCGTTCTTTTGTCTGATTAAACCAAAATTGAGCTTTTTGATCAGCACACTAGACACTCGTGCTTTCTCACATCCCAGCTGTTGAAGCTTGTAACTCCTACAAGTTCATTTCAATATATTCTTGTGTGCAGAGTAGCATTCACATAAAAAAGAGGAATCAGTTATGGGACATTAAAAACTAAAAGACCCCAAATTAAGGAAATCACTTTTTTAATAGGGGGCATTATTATTATCATCTATAGCCAAAACAATGGGTTCATGCTCCAATAAGGAAAGAAAAAAGCTTCTTTTGATGTGAACGTACCTTTATTAGTATGGAGCAATGTGAAAGTTGCATCGTTGCATTAGTGGCCAATATAAGAAAAGATATTTGTTGTTGATATTTGTTAAATTGTGCAAATTTAACAGACATCATATAACATTATATTGTATTCATATCCAAAAGCACATAAACTCAAAATGTAAATAAAAGTTCAAGTACTCGACTACAGGGATAATTACCACTTCAAATTCTTTACCTAAGTATAACAAAATCCTGTGCACAGCTGTGTTCACCATCTTAGGTGCTCAACTGGAATAGGAAAATATTAAATATTTAAATGCAAAAATTCCAGTCCAATTAACAGGTGTACTTTTACAGTATTATCAAAATACAAAAACAGTGGCTGTGGCATTTGTTTCCAGTGCCATAATGCAAATGATTGACAACAGACAATGTCGGGGCTGCAAGGAATATGAGGTCATACAACCTAATTTACAGCCTAAGTGCTTGGATTATAGCAACTTACACTCACTGGCCATTTTATTTGGGACACCTGAAGAGGCTCATGCAGTCCAATGCAGTGTATATTTTCTCAGAAAGATGATGATTATACTATGTGTTTATCATTTAATGGCCTACAGTATGACTCCACTACCCATGATGACCTCAATAAAAATAATGTTTGTTGTAACATAGTTCTATTAGCATGAGTTCTCCGTGTTAACAAGAAATAGAGCCTAAAGTGGGGATGTAAACGAGTGTGTTGCTGCAGCTGAGACCACCTGTTGAATTTCTGTATGAGGTCCCCAAACTTTCCGATGGCCTGAAGAAACACAAATGTGTGCGCTCACTCATGTAAAATACACTAAACACCATTTACCTGCAGCTGAAACTTGTCTTTTTTACCCTTTGAAAGGTCAAACAGTGGCCCCTAAACAATGGTGTGCTGCCAGCCCAAAGCTTGGTTCTGCTCAGCGCCAGTGCTCCAGTTTTGGGGAAGACATGCATCAGGAAATGGAAGTCTAAAGAGCAGGATTAGGTCCATGATCCACATATGGATCTCCTTCACAGCCAAATGGAGGAAATGCTTTGGACCTTAGCTCATCTTTTGATCTCACGTGCCAAGCACCGCCTGGTAGAAGTTTACATACTGTTGGTGTGTGTCTCACTGCCGCAGGACCTTTTTTGTAAGACTGGCAGCTCTGGGGAGGCAGGTGCGTATGATTAGGACGATAACGTCTACACATGGACACACATGGACACATCATCCTTGGGCCAATGATTGTTCTGTTAAGGCTTTGCTTTTATGGGCAGCAGCTGATGTTGCCATCAGTGCTCCTCCTCCACGGACCTCACCTTGGTTTTGGACTGGGTCCAAAAACCAGATACTGACCCCGCTGTTGTTGCTTTTGTCTTTACCATTTTTGGGTATTAATGAATTACTAACCCACGTAATTATTTCCAGAAACATTGTATAAAATGTCAATAAAAGGAGAACGCAATAAATTGTAAATATTTATATTGTAGATAATAAAATATATGAAATGTTAAAACTGAGGAATAACCATTTACTCATGTTGAATTTACTGTCACAACACATTAAAAATCGATGGGAAGAGGTTCATCACTCTGTGAAGAGAGTTTTTAATGTTTCTCAGCGTAAAATTACAAGGAAATTGTGATGGTCGGAGAATCCACGGGACAAAGCTTAAAACCAGTACTGATTGGCCAGATGATTCAACTCCACTATGCAAAGAAAGAAACATACAGTTGGACAGCAACAGATTTTTAATGCAAAATTAGCTTGTACAAATGTTCCTTTATCAGAAATGATTGCAAATGAATTTTCATTAATTTATGAAGGGTGATGCAAACGTTTGGACCCCCTTACATTGGGGATGCAAACTTAACCTTAAAGCTAATATTCTGATAATGCATATTCCGCTAGTACACGTTCTTTCCTCATCACAAGTAACAAAATGGTGAATATGTGTATGAAGAAGAAAAATAAAAATCAAAAATTTGCATCCCTCTCAATGAATAATTAAAAATTAACTCATAATAAAGGAACACGTGTACCAGCTAAATGTGCGTAAAAAATTATTCTGATATAAATCCTTTATTCTTTTCCATTTTTACACTTTCTGCCATTTCAAAATAAGGGGATGCAAACTTTTGCACAGAACTGTACATAAACAAGATCAAGAAACATTACTGCTTTTGCTGAGGCAAAGATTATTGAAAATTAACTGAGGTGAAATGGAAAACTGTTGTGTGGTCTGACAAGTCAAAATGTGAAAATCTTTATGGAAACCATAAGGACGTTGTGTCCTCCATGCTACAGAGGGAATGAACCATCTGACAGTTCAGAAGTCAGCATCCGTGATGTGATTACAAATTACACAGGGGTGAAGGTACCAGTCATGCTACTCAGGTTTTGGAGCAACATATGCTGCTTGTTTACTTCAGCAACACAATGCCAAACCACATTATGGCTCAGTAGGAAAATAATTCAGGTGAAAAACCTGCAGTTCAGACCCGTCACCAGTTGAAAATATTTAAAGCATCGGTTCAGCTTTTACGTAGTCTGCTGTAATTTTCTAATTATTTCTGTATTTTGAGAATATGCTTCATCTTCTTTATCATTGTTTTTAATCAGCTTCCTATACATATAGAAAGTGCTCACTAGACATAACCTTGTACAAAAGGTGATATATATATATATATATATATATATATATATATATATATATATATATATATATATATATATATATATATATATATATATAAATATATATATAATTTTTTTTTTACTTTTATCAATTTCTGTTTCAAGAATGTTTTCTTAGTACCATTTATTACAAAAAATAGGTTTCAAAAATTGTTCTAATCATTGCATTCCATGTCCCAACATTTCTGATAATGGGAATTGTAAATGTAAAAACCCACTTAGTTTTCAATTCCATTGCTCTTCGTTTTGTTCTTGGGCAGGTGTATGTGGACTTCTACAATGACTTGTCAAGCCATTTTGAGTGTAATTAAAGTTTAATAAAACTTTCAGTTAACTTTTTGCTGTTTGACCTCATACAGTATGTTCGGTGAATGCAGGGGCCTAGAATTAAACATGCTGATGTTCATCATAGCTCTGAAACTTTTATTTAGTTTTCTTACCAATCAGGACCAGCAGTGTCTGAGCGGTACTGTTCCTAAACTGGTCCCAAATTGAGTACGTCTGCAGCTTGTTCACTGGCCTGAGGACTGCATGTAAAATCACAGCCCTACTGAGTGGTAGACACAGATTACTGCTTGTCATTAAACAGCAAAATCTAGGGCACATTATTTTTCCCAGTTGCCACCCGTCCACCACACAGAGCTGAATGTCACAAAACAAGTAGTTAAATCCGTATAAAAATTAGGTTGCCTTTATTAGAAGCTGGGAAACCAAAACATTATCAACATTGTCGTTAATACTTTTTTTTTTTCGTAAGACCACAATATTGCCATCACTAGCATCACCATCGCTTCGCACTTTCCACAACATGCAAAAAAGAGTCAAGAGTTCAGCGTTCCTTGATAACCCTATGGACAAAAGCTTCTCCACTTGGTCTCCTGTAAGAATAACATCTCGGCTTACATTTACATTGCCAGTACAAGTGAAGGTAGATAGAAAAGAAACATCAAAAAACAGTACAACAGAAGAAATCCTAGAATGGATGAAGGTGGAGAAATTCATAGCCTTATGCTATGTGCCTCCTGTGGGATAATGAAGAGGAACCTCATTCAAGCCCTCAGCGCTGTCAACTACAACATTGTCTGATCCTACGGTGAAAAGAGCTCTCAGAGCTTTACACTGGTAGAAACTACTTTTATTTTTTTTAATTTCCTAATCAGGACGTTAAGTGCCAATTTAGGACCTGAAAGTATAAAAACACAATAACCTGCTAATAAGGATGTTGTAAAACAATTCAATGTGCTTCTGAACCAAGAACTAGGTTCGAGTGTGTCCTGTATACATTCAGGACTAATTTCTATTGCAGACTTGGAACCATTCAAAATTTCCTGACTAACATCTAATACGGTTCCCAAGATCACAATAGCACTTTGTTTTTTGCTTTGACATCAGACGTTACTAATCTCAAAAAAGGACAATCTAACAAGTGCTGCACCTGATCTCCAAGTCACTAGTTTTGAGATCATTTATGGCTTTGGAACTTCTGCTGATCAAACAAGTTGCTGATTTGTTCGAAGCCTAATTTGTAGCAAAGACCTAAACATGATTACATTCTCAGGCATCCTGTGATATCAGAGCCACTACTGAATCTCAACTCAAAATTAAGGCATTAACAGACAAATGAATGGCAGATACATACACTGAACTGCTCACTTCATTGTTTCACTCTTTTTTTGAGCCTCAGTAATGCAGAATTGTAAATTTAAAAATGGGTCTGCTTGTGAAATCCAACGTGGGCAACAGAAAGCTTTAAGAAACAAATGGATACGAACAGTAACCACTAAGCAGATGTGACTGGGGTAAAAGAGAATGAATGAAAGCACACAAGTAAATAAGGGTGGAATGGTCCAACCATCGGGCAGAACAGATTGGATAGGGTCAACTTTTTTCTTTAAAATCAAGATACATTTTATTTCTTTTCTTAAAAAACAAACATTACAAAAAAAATCTGAATAGAGAATTAGAACAATGAACAGGAAAAGAAAAACATTCATTTGTTTTTACTCTGGAAAAAAATTAAACAAAAAAACAAAACAACCAAAAAAAGAAAAAAAAAAAAAAAAGAAAAGGAAATCTCTCTTCTTGCCTTAAAAAAAATAAAAACAAAACAAACCAAAAACAAAAAAACAAAGGGGGTGGGGGGCTCCTGGCACAAGGGTTTGAATGTCGAGAAGATGCTGTAGCCATGCAGGTGGGCGGGGGTATAGTTTATGTAGCATGTTATATCATTAGAAAGTCCAACAAGAGCCCCACAAGAACCGTTTCATACAAGCCGAGAGAAAGGAAAAGCCCACAAGCACACAAATTTAAACAAGTACATAAAAACACATATGCTGGCTTGAAACGTGTGGTGGGGGCAGCCCGGCATGTTGCAAACACTATGCGATAACCCCCCCTCTGCCAGTAACACATCCTCAACCTTGTTATTCATGAAACAGTAGCTACAAGTGAATACTTTTCAAAAAATAAAAAATAAAAAAAATGCTGCCCCCCCCTTCCCCACACAAACAGCTACATAAGAGTTCAGGGCACCAATAGTTTTGAAGCCCAAAAATTCAAAGATGTTACTGTAACAGAAAGTTTTAAAAGCAAATGACACTGCGCTGTTAAAATATGCTCCTAGTTTAAAAGCACAAAGTACCAAAGACAGGGTTAAAGCACGTGCATGTTGACCTAATGTTGCTTTTTAAATATAGCGCTTTAGCTACAGATGCTCACAGATTAAGAACAATGCTCCCGGGGATCGCAGAGATCTGTTGAGTAGACGGGAAATAAAACGGTGGAAAACACAAACACAAGTGAAGTCGTTTGTTCAAACTCAGGACGGATGATTACTAGCATTGAGCTCTTAGAAAAGTAGACCGTTTAAACTAATCTCCTTACGCTGTATAACGTGTTAGTTGGAGGGGGGAGCAAAACAAGTAAAAGCACACCGAGTCCAAACCACTGAGCCAGGCCACCAGGACAGAGGGAGGGAGAGAGGGATAAAGAGAGAGAGCGAGAGAGAGAGAGAGGGGGGGGTAAACAAAAACAAACAAAAAAACAAAAAGCAAAGAAAACAAAAACTCTAAATGCAGAGCAAAAAAAGAAAGGAAAAACAGCAAGAAGAGACAGAGATTGACGTTGAGGATGGGCTTTTGACAGGTACCATCTTCTAGTCTTCTCCAGAGGGTGCCTCCTCTTCCGAACCGTCCTCCTCCTCCTCGTCTTCTTCCTCCTCCTCTCCTCCAGCAGCCTCCTTCGTTGTCTTGGGAGTGGGGGAGGTCTCTTTCTTCTCAGCCTCCTCCTCTTCCTCCTCCAGGGGACTCTCAGGCTCCTCTTCCTCCTCCTCCTCTTTGGGTGAGCTTTTCTCCAGGGTCTTGGTGCTGGGGCGCCCCTTCCCCTTTCCTTTCATTGGGCTCGGGGTCACTTAGGGGGACAAAATCAGTAAGTGATCATTACATCATAGTTTAGTTATAATAGTTGTTACTAAATAACATTTTACCCCAACTAACTATTTCACGGTATAAAATCCACGGTTTGGACGTGTTTTCAGTCACTGATCCTGTGGCTGTGCCTCCTGCACTGACTCTGTTCAGTGTGTGTGGGGAAGCGGACAGTTGACCAATCAGCAGCCTGACAGAATGAAGCTCGCGTCACAGCACAAGTATCAGTGGCTTCAGTTTAACATGAACACTGAAAACAAGGGGACACAGCCTGCTGTCTACATCTAATGTTATATTATGTCCCGTTAATAAAGTCGTTACAGTAAGTTTGACTGAAGCAATTGCTGGAGACACTACACAACTGCTGTTTGCCAAGATAGACAGTTTGCAACTCCCTCTAAAATCCGAAACTGCCATTTTACAGATCTGTGTTGTTGTAATGCTGGTTTCCCTCCATATCTCATCTTTCTGCTAAAATAAGACAAGGGAGCAAATAGGCAAATTTGATAAATGCTGAACTATTCCTTTAATATGCCACATCAGACACGAAGAATAAATTGTCGGGGTGCTGAATGTAAACAGCATTACAGTTCAAAGATCAGGTACTCAGGCTGTAGTTATACTTCCAAGTTCAGAAATTGTATTTCTGAAACACAATCCAGATTCAAAATTCACACAAGCTAATACTGTATCAAACTGCATTGAATATCACAGGTGACAAAGTTACTGTGTCGCAAGTTCAAAGACGCGAGACGTGTCATTATGCAGTTTCCCCCAGTTTCTTTGTACATTTTATAGACGGTAACACTTCTCTACAAGTCGTGAAAATTTATTCATTCATTTAAAATGTGTATCCAAAACTTAAAATATGTCAAGTACAAACGATCAGATGTAGCTTGAAATATTGATTTAAATGATTGGATTTTGAAATAAGTGCAATGCAATAAAAAGCCGTAAAAGGCTGTAACCACTGCGACACAAAAAGGGGACGTCTCACCTGTGGCCTTTAGTCTGGGTTTGGGACTTTTCTTTTCCTTCTTGTCCGGCCGTCCCCGTCGAATCACCTTCTTGCCACTTCGCTTCTTCGAGTGACCATAGTCACTGTCATCATCATCCTCCACCAGGAAGTCCTCATCACTACCAGACTCATCAGCTGCACACAGAAACACAGGGCCTTTGAATTTTCAGTACAGAAGCTGAACTGATATGACTCAAAACTTTTGTTAAACCTGAAATTATTTGCCTTGAGTTAGACTTTATAGTTTACACAAAGTTTGCAGAAATGCAGCATCAGGCAGAGTAAAAGACGATTTGAACTAAACATATCAAGTCACATTTTAATCTTGTTACTGCAAATGACAAAGTCACAATAACTGAAAAGTGATTTTTTTTTTCCTCTCTCTCTAAGATTATTTTATTTAGAGAAGTCCTACAGTGAGAAACTACATTTACAAAATTAAATAAATAAACAAACTGAGAAAACTTAATCTGCAGAACCTTCAGATTATTGCTGGTTAGGAACGACTGCTCTAAGGAATCTGATGTCAAAGCATTTAGAAATCATTAGCTTGCTAATAGGTAATGGTAACTGTTTACATACTGCATCAGTTACAATGCAAGTGTACGTACGATCCAAATAGGATTCCTCTTGGTCTTCGTGCTCTTCATCCTCGCTGCCACCATCGCCCAACAGGATCTCCCTCTGTTTAGAGACCGCCTTGGAGGCCGCCTGGCGCACTGTGCGCTTTCGACTCACTTCCCTTTCATCATCGCTGTCATCTATAACAAGACGCATACAAATTAAAAGTAAATAAATTTGACATATTAAAAACAGGCAAACTCGCATTTTTAGTGGTTTCTAACAGTGTTAATGGGTAACAGCTCAAGTTGCTGCACTTTTTTGCGTAATTCTGATTTTATTTTCACAAATATCCATTCTGAGAAAGACATATTGGTTCACCACAGATCTAGATTATTTATGCATGTGGGAGAAACTTGGGTTGATGAGATTTGCAAATCATTGAACTCTGTTTTATTTACATTTTACACATCATCCTGACTTTTTTTAAAATTTGGATTGTAATTTGTTATTTATAAGGCAGAGATATAATCAAAGTTGCTTTAGTGATCTAAAAATCAACCACAGAAAATGTAAGTTGATCACCCAAACCTAATAGTTAAAAAGGTAAGAAAGTTTGGATCCTTCAGAGAAAGAGGGGGAGAGAATTTCACATTTAATGAGAATAATGCTTAGACCAGCGTCTCATCATAAAGTATGAGATTCTGTCAACATCTATCAGACTCAGGTAAACTGATGACCGTGATTGATTGATTGATTGATTGATTGATTGATTAGGCTGATCTGTTGTACCTTTGATTCACAGCAGAAAAATTAAAATAAAGTCAAAGCCCCACTTCAGTGTTTGGGACAGTTGGAGGTAAGTAAAATCAGCTTGATATGTGAGCGGAATTAAAAAAAAAATAAAAATGTCTGAAACACGTCTCAATAAGTGCTAAGCTGAAGTTAGTGCCGTTTTCACATCAGTGCTAATGACACAGATTCTTATCCTACCCAGACCCAGTAAAACTACAGCTGAAACTCATTACGGCCGCTTGTATTGGCAAAGTAGTAAGAAGGAGGTAGAGTAGGAGTAGGGAAAATATCAAAATTAAGAAAACATGATAGTTTCATTGATATATATCAAGTAGTCTTGTTAGGTCACCAGTTTTCCAATTTAGCCACACTAGTAAATTCAAATGTTCTGCACTTATTTATTGCTTTTCTAACTAATGGCACTCAAAGCGCTTTACACTGCTGCTTATTCACACACACACACACACACACACACACACACACACACACACACACACACACACACACACACACACACAGAGACCGGGGAGCTGCTATGCAGCTGGCCAACGATTCACCGAGAGCAAACAAGTTGTGGTTCAGTGTCTTGCTCAAAGACACTTCGACGTGTGACCGGTGCAGCCGGGGATCAAACCAACAACTGAGGGATTGGTGGACAACCACTCTATCTCCTGGGCCATGGTCGCAGTCACAGTCCTGACTAGTAGCCCTAGGAAGTGTAAACAGACCCGACCCCACCCCCAGCAGTCACGGGCCCAGCATCTTGACTCTGAACAATCTGTATTTTTAATACATATATTTATTCTACCCAATTATGTTGAAGAGGTTTCATTCTTTATCTCTAACCTTACTCAATTTAAATTGTTGCATATGTGTTACTGTGTTGTTTTCCTTTATATCAAAATGAAACCTTGGCCAACAAAAGAAAACACAACGATATTTCACAGTTATTAAACAAAACTTAATTATTACTGCCTTCTGTTGCTGTTTTTTTTTTTACGCCACATGCCCTTCTTGACGCAACCCTCCTAAATTTCTACTGGGCTTGGACCTGCACTGCACAGTTGAGGAGTGGATCGGGCTTTTGGGGGTTCAGTGTCGCGCCCAGAGACACTTCAACATATAAGCGGGACCCTGTTGCTGTATTCATACAAAAACATCTCTATGGTGCCATTAGAGATCTACAACGCCACAGTGAACCTTTACAGGTTGGTAAATGATTGCTTCCTGTGTCTGTCAGAAACGCCCCACTAAGTATCATTATATTTCACACAGGCTTCTTCTTACCTTTATTAACCACAATACAAGCCGTCAGCTAAGATTTTGTTCAGAGGTTCAGTTGAGTTCTGCTAGCTGCAGCTCCCCCCCTCCATTTTCAAACTTGTATGGCTCCTCTACACTTGCAAATCATATACAGTATGCTAGAAATACTTTCCTTCTCTTTTTGTTGTAACTAGATGTGGCCATGGTCCTCTGTGCGTGTGGTGGAGGCGTTTAGGGACAGTATAGAGCAGGGGTCTTAAACTCAAATTACCTGGGGGGCGCAGGAGGCAGAGTCTGGGTGAGGCTGGGCTGCACCAGGTATTCAACAAAAAAGATTTGTTTTTATCTAATCTTCTCAAACGTCATTACTTCAATGGGTTCTTCTGAACGTAATTGGAATATTGAAGAACATGAACGGTTCTTTTGAACATGGCTTCTCTTGCCTACTTCTTGCTGCCCCTGAGCCGGGGATCAATTGCCCATCAGAGTTGCACTGCAGTTCAATGAGCTCCATTTGAAGCACAGGAGTGGACATTGCACATTAAAAGGAGAAGGGGTCTTATCTTTCATGAGGACATGAGAACACGAACAAAGTACCAGGATAGCGAGTGCAAAAAAAGGCGACTGCTACTGGGCTGTTCATAATCAGCTGGGACAGTGGGAAACCATTATTTATTTATTATATACAAACAATGGGAAGCCCCTGATGAGGCTCCAGCCAGACTCCCAAACGGGACGGCGGGCGGGAGCTGGCTGAGGGGCCCTTTCGGAGGTCCACTCCCCTCGGTGACATTGTAAACGGAACATCGGTGTTGGTCGTTAATTTGCAGATTCATCATGATAATAAATCCTCAGCATGGATAGTGGCGAGCATTTCGCCATCAACTTTCAAACAAATCAGCCCATTTCAAATGATGGAAAAACAAAATACAATCCGCACGATGCCAAATCCAACGGCGGTAACATTGACTTTGTGCGGCTTGAAGTCAAACATGCTCATTTCAAACACAGTAAGAAGTTGTAATTCTATGAAGGCTATGTGATGTTGCACGGGCGCCCGGCCGGTGACCCCCCCTCAAAATATACTTACTATACACCTATGTAGCATGTATCCACATTAAACATAATGATGTCAATATGTTAAAGAAACAATTGTGAGCATTACCTGCAGCTCGTTTTCTTTTCGGCCCCCTCTTGGCTGGTTTCTCCACCTTGGCTTTCTTTCCCTTTTTCCCCCTTTTTTCTTCATAGTCACTTCCTCCGTCTTCATCCTCTTCCTCTCCAAAGTCATTGTCTTCATCGTCACTGCCAAAGTCATCTGCAGCAGCAATACAAGAGTCGGTGAGCTGATTCTCCACTGCTCACTCTCCACTAATCAAATTCCGGCAGGTTTCAGCGAGAGTCTGGGCCAGCTCTCATCTAAACCAGAACATAGACCAACTTACCTGCTGAATCATTTTTGGATTTAGAGAGCTTGTCATCAGAGTCCTCACTGAAAAAAAGACCAGGAAAAAACAAAGTCTTAGCAACTACAGTAAGGATAACCACTGACACTATGAACAAGGCAGACATTTTATCTGTACTTCACGTTCAAATTTAAGAAGGTCTTTAATTTGTACTAATACACTCCTAGCCTGTTTCACGTATTAACTCCAGACAATGTCAGGAGAAAGCAGTCCCCGATGTTCCCCGGAGTTGTGTTTCACATATGTAACACACAGCGGGACATTGCCAGAGTGAGACGTGTCCTCACTAGAGAAAATCCGCTTCATTTCAGGGCACAGTCAGCCAAAGTTTTCTGTCATGTTTTACTTTCTATCACTATCACTTGACTGCTGTTATAGTTGAGCGATAGTCATCAACACACTCCTATTGGCCCTAAAAAGCAGAACTAAGCGTGTGTTTTGGGTTTGACCTACCACAGGAAAATGTGTTATATCATCCAGACAAATTTGAATGATTAAAAAGTCACTAAGTGAATAAAACTGGATTTCGAACTCATGAAAATACGCTGCGGGTGCGATGAGCTAATGATGAGCATTCAAAGGCTGGATGTTGGAAAACACTATGAGATTTGTAATTGGGATCTGGGTTTCCGGGCACTGCTGCAGTTCACTAAGACACTTTACTGACAAGCTGAATTTGCCAAAAAGCTGGCGAGAAGGGTCAGACTTGCACACCAGTGTGGGACACCATTACGGATTACGGACACTCTCTAACTGCCTAGCAGTTGACTCCAAGTCTAATTTCACCATGTACTACATAGTTCAGGCTTTCTACAGGTTTTCAGTAATCCCATTTTCTTTTTCTTTTTTTTTTAAGAAATAAATGAGCACATTTGGCTAATATGTTGATGGGTAGGTATAATCCTTCCCCAAGCTTACATAAATACTTCCTGCCATTCACACTAGTTATTGACAATGATTTCAGAGGCACTGCAATACAAATCCCTCGATGATTCCAATACAGCTTACTTTCCTCCCCCACAGCCTGCTCCAGCTGAATTTCCTTGTCTCCTCCCTGACACACTGCTACAGCACACCTCGCATTCTCATCTCCAAACCATGGATATGATAAACTACCCGTTTCTGCTTTTCTCTGCCCCAACAAGGCTAACTAAACCCCCTTACTGTTGTTGCACCTGCCCTATTATATTATATTGTCTTAGTGCTGACTGTGCCCATCTGCCTCTGGTGGGTTCCATTTCTCTCCCGCTTGTACAGAAGCTGCTGTGCACTATTGGTCCCTCACCATCTGATCTGCTCCTCTTCCCATTCATGTGTTAAAGTGGCTGCACTATTTCCGTGGTGCCAGATTGATTTATATTTTTGCATGGTAAAGTGTCAGGCATTTAAAAAGACATTTAAGTGTTTATTAATATAATTAAGGAATGTATTAAAACTATAACAGCATAAAAGCAATATACAACAGAAAGCTTTTAGTCAGTCATTATCTGCTTTTGGATCAGACAGTTCTAGGAACTTAGTTCTAAAAACTACACACATGCTTTATTTATATTTGTGTTGAAATGCATGAAAAAATTAAGTATAATAATGGACCAGTCGTAGATGATATTTACAACAGCTTTAAGCCCCAGTCACTGTCTCTACTATCACCGCTGCACTGGCTGTTCTTCCCAGGATGACACAGACAGCATAGTGTTCTTAAGAGTGGCATAGCATAGCCACTAGCATAGCCAATCTGAGATGCTGAAAACATTTGATAAAATTTCTAAACAGACTTAGGGTAGATAAACTGACCACATATTAATCTAAATATGGAGCTTCTTTCAGCTGAGAAAATGCCTACTCTGAAGAAGGAGGTAAAAAGGTTCTTAAAACAGCAGTTTTATGGTATATTGTTCCTGCAGTCTAGACACCAGAAAAAAGGGGCAAATTCCAACCATAGTTCTAAAAACGACATAACTTTCCTCCGGCGTGAAAGTGCCTAAGCACTTACCTCTCCTCCTTCGAGTTCTCTGGGCGCTTGTGCTTGGGCTCACGAGGGGCTGTGCGCACCTTCTTGGGCTTATCGTCACCATACTCTTCATCTACAGAGACAAGAAGGAAAAAAAAGAAAGAATTTTGTCTTTTCACTTAAATGCATTCACACAAAAATACACATTTCTATTACTATTTTAGCCGCATTTTCTCTCTCAATATATTTGTGCTTTTCAATGGTAAAATTCTGAGGTCTTTCATGAGGCTTAAATGAAAAACTAAAAACAAAGCACTTGCAAGTGCCCTCCAAATGTTGGCCACTCTTGGACCAAGGTGGCATAAACACACTTACCAACTAAGACACTGCCTGGTAGCTGAACTAAATCTGTTTTTAAATTTATGAAATTTGTAGGTTTTAAAACTTCTTAGTTTTAACAATACCCATACAGTCACGAAAAAGAAAATGTGAGAAGAGGCCATGAACTAATAAGTCTGTGCCAAAGACCTCCGTTGTCCCAAAACAATTAAAAACATGTCAACCAGTACCACCACTCCACCGGGTGACATGTTGCCGAGTTTAAAATTCCAGGTCAAGATATTTTTTTTAAACAAACATTGTCCCAGAAGCTTAGATTCTTCAGAGGAGGTTTACAGATTTCTGTTTTGCTCACATATGACAACAATTTAAACAAACAAACAAACAGAAAAGAAAAACAAAACCTGTCAGAGGTCAACCGCACAGATGACCAAGCTACCTATGAGATATCCCAAATATCTCATGGTGCATAAGAATTACAGACCAACTTAATAAATGAGAAGGACTGTTAATGGTTTTTTTAAGTGTGTATTTTATTTTTGCACCATGATGATGAATTACTCTGCTATGCAAGGCATTTCATTTCCATGCAAATATTACCCTCTGTATCAACAACTTATTTTGCAGAAATTGTATTGCACATATAGATGTGAGGTAAATCAGATAAAACCAACTTAAGTGTAGGACTTTATCTATGTTGCCCCTTACTGTTACCATATAAACTGAAATCACATTTAAAGCCACTCCTACCTGCGTCATCAGACTCGTTGAATTGTGAGTAGTTCACCACTTTCCTGTTCCTGTGAAAAAGTACACATTGCATCAGATTACATTTACAAAAGACAAGGTTACTTCAGTGCCCAATGCCTGATACTGGACATGTCAGCGGGTGATGAACGGTGGGGGGGCAACAAAGGCAACACGGGTTTTGTATGTGATGTCAAGCTAATCTTCAGCGACAACTTAGTATAAATGTCTGGAATCTATGTGGATTGAGAAGCCAAAAACAGACTCTGAACTAGACACTGGTGTACCTTCTACAGTTTCCATGGCTAATTTGGTATGAAGGAAGCCTCAAGTGACAGCAGCCTATAGTTCAGGTAACACACACGGCGAGAAGGTGTGCTGGTGCGGATTAAAATAACAGAAACATCATCCCATCTCTTACCATTTTTAAATGGCAGTTTTGGGAGTGAGTGCAGTGACCTAATTGATATGCAAGCTGTGCCTGAAAACCAAACTGCATATCTGGGGATCCTACCCAGATTAAATACAACACTGGAGCAGTGTGATGTGATGTGATGTGCGTGGGGTAGTAGAAAGAGAAGGGGGGGGCAGGGTGGCAATGCCATAAAGTTTTACAAGTACTTAGATTACAACAACAAGTGCACACACACACACAGACACACACACACACTCACCACAGCCTCAGACATGTCCCGCCCAACTTTCCACACATCACCATTCACATCTCAGGAATATCGGAGAGAATTTTAGGAAAGCAAAAGTGAAATACATTTTTTTCGAGCAGCATCATAGCAGTAAATCTAATGAGAGTCATATGGGGGATCGATATACTACACAGCTAGTCTCAGCAATGGACTGAATGGTACAATTTGTCAAGACAACTTTCTAGGAAGACTAGTATCTAGTGTGCACTTTTTGTTGTTGTTATAATTCGGTCTCACTTTTGAACACTCATTTTAAGCCAAAATCTTCATTCGAGGCCTTCGGTAGTTTAAAGATTTGAAAGAATTTATCAGCAAAGATATAGATAGTTGAATATTATTTATCGGTGCTGCTTAAGGCAACCAAATCAGTTAAATGAAGAGTACAGATTATAGAAACTTTACAGCACAAAAAGGATGTCGGTTTTGGTTTTCTGTTGCACCGATAGTGAGTATTAACAGCTGCTATTGTGTAACATTAACTCTGATGCAAGTAGTGATGAGAAATGATTAGAAAAATAGATTACGTTTCAGTGGGTCTAAATATAGGAAATTATACAATGTTTGTCATATATGCAACATCACTTGGTTTCTATTAGGGCAGAACTTCTAAATAAGTCTATAAAGTATAGTTGACCTTGGGACTGCAAGTTTTTTTGATCGATTGACAGCAAATTATTGTTTTAATTATTAGATCAATCATATCAAATGTGTGTAGCATATCACAAAACAATTAAAATTCTTTGGATGCCAAGGTGATTTCTTCAACCCGCAACCCAAAAACAGTCATGTTTGTGCTTGTAAAATGAAATTAATAATAAAACTTCAACTTCTGTTGAAAATATGATGGACAATCTGCTTCCGCTTCAAACAGGGATAAGGTGGTGGCAACTGTTGCTCAGCTGGTAGAAGGGATTGTACACTAATATTAGCGTCATAAAAAAGTATCAAGTGTTACTCCCATGACTAAGGTAATTTAGCTCTGATTCAATTACTAGTTTTCTTCACAAAGCTAAAAGCTTTATAGGCTAACATGACTTAAAAATAACAAAATGATTCAATGTTGCATCTGTATTTTCGTTGATTGGTCAGGATGAACTTGATGACAGTAAGATGAACAGCAGAAAAACATGTTGATTAAATGTGTCTCTGACACATTAATATAACATCTGTCTGATTGCACACCTTATATTTAACAGGCTAATTGATCCAAATACATACAGGAGGAAGTCTTACTCTACACATTATTACATAGATTAAATGGAGCCTAAACTGTGACATTTTGACATTTTTAGAGAGATATCAGTAAATAGCCGACAGTCCCTTACTTGACACAAACAGGTGCAAAGATTCCTGCAGGTAGTGCCCGTGTTATTGGATACCCATATTGAAATAAACTACTTTATAGGGGAGTTTTAAGTCTTAACGAATTGGGTGCATTGCTGTGGTTTATGTGGGATGTTCAGATACTAAAACTGCTATCGGCCCACTTTTACCAGTGTCATATTGAAACTGACTACTTCTGCCACAAAAAAAATACTTGACCATTTTCTAAATAAATAATTTCTTTTAACAATCCCCATACAGACAATAAAACAAACGATTTATTGCCACTTCTCAAGTTCAGTTTCAGTCTGCAGCCTGGATTAGCTTGTTCATCTTTGCTGCTGTGCTGTAGACACGTTTGTCATCACAAAACAAAAATACATTTCCTACTCACACTGCTTAACTAGGTGACATGTTTTTTTCAATGCAAATTCAAGACAGCTTTAAAAATATATTTCTCAAATTGATCTGATAAATCATCTGAATGTAGGATGATCATTTTTATTACTACTATAGTAATAAGGAGAAGAACACTATGAAGAAGATTTCTACTTTTTTGCAGTGATATGCTAAGTCACGACATTCATTTTTATTATTATTATTATTATTATTATTTTTTACATAATAGAACTGCTGTGCCTCTGATCACTCAAAGTTGACAACAATTGGTATATTGAGAGTAACAATACGTATGTGTTTATACTGCTGTGGTCTTTGTTGACATAATCACAACAGATCGGTCTTTATTGGCGCGTGTACCTGTACATACTGTGTATGTGCGTTAAAGTAAGAGCGATATTGGCTGTTGGCGTTTTACCCAAAGTTCTGTGTTGAATTTTTATGAAAATAAGTTGATGATACAAGCTCTGCAACTAAACCTGCAACACCTCAGTGCACATGATTTCTCACGCTTTACCTGTGACCTAAATACCAGGTGAACATGTGAATAGCATGTGAAATACATGTGAACATGTTATTCACACAACTTTTCACTCTAGACTTTTCTAACAGCTTCTACATTTTTTTTTCCCAGCCGAGAGGAGTGTACCCGAACGTCGCTCAAAGAGCTCGCTCAATTTAGATGGCTTGGAGATACCGCGAGATTTCGACCAGCTCTACGTTAGATTTGACTGCATAGAATGACTTCTAATCAAATTAAATGGCATTTTAATTTGGATTAAAAGGGCCTGGAGAGACAAAAAGAGTTAGAATCGTAGTGGGGATCTAGCTGTGGGGTGGGTGGGGGTGTGGTGACTATTTTGTAGTTCTCCGCCTTCCTCTGACATCAGCCAGCAGTATTAATTTACTGCCAGCAAGCAAAATACAGCGCCGCTCCACAACAACGACATGTCGGTTCACGACGTCCATGCACATTTTTCTGCGGTTGAAAACGCAGAGAAACGTTTTAAAATGCAGTTAAATGCGATATAATGGCGATTACAGCATCGACATGCCCAGTCTGCGCGGCAACAAGCTCAAATCCCGAGGCCGACCACCACCTCCTACGATCGTTTTTTCTTGTTCTTTTTTTTTGGTGGGGGGGGGGGGGGGGGGGGGTGTAGAGATTAGCTTTTAACAGCCTCCTCTGGATGAATGGGTAGCCATATTCTAAGTCTCAGGCAAAGAGGGAAAATAATATGGGGCCTGGTTTAAGTGAGCCCTAAAACGTAGCTGGTTAAATCACCCAGACTAATTTAACGCTTGGCCTACACAGCAGCCAACAATGGACATCATGGATCTATGTAGAAGCATGATAGACACGACACATCGGCGGGCTGCGCGTTTTCTCCACAAGACATGGCGATCAGTCCACACCACTGGGATCCATGTTAGAAATAGAGGGTGCACACACAAGCAGGGGGGAACCACACGCACACATTCCCATTATTTTTTCATGAAATAAACAAATTCCCAGCTCATAAAACACAACATGGTCGAGACGTGCATGTTATCTGTGAAGCGCTGCCAGCACGGTGTCGTTATTAATTTACGGAGAGCAGAGGACAGATTTAGCACACCTACCTCACTGGTCTTGACATTTTGCAGGAATACTGTAGAGGTTAAGGATGTAAGAAAGGGGGGAGAAGAAAAAGCACAAGGGGAAAAAAAAAAGAAATATAGATTCCCGCTCTGCAAAACACCGAGGGGAGCGAGGTTGACGCACAACTCCACCGTCCGAGGTAGCGCGCGAAAATAAAAACACGGCAGCGACTCGTCCTCCAAACGCAAATATTCTTAATTTTTTTACCCTCAGCTACTCAAAATGGTGAATAAAACAAACTGAAACTGCAGCCTGTGTGCAACCAAACGCTGAGGCCTTGTGGGGTGGGTCCTCTGCGACAAGCACCGCCTCTACTCGGACCTCAGAGGAGCAGCACATCGTACCGCGCCTCCTATTGGCTGATTTGAACGACGAATTTCTTTTTCATTGGGCACTTTAGCTGTCCTTCAAGCGCACTTTACCATATAGTTACCCGCCTCCGTTAGCAGACTCGGTTGAACTAGCACTGTTAAGAAAACAAAAAGAGGCCCTCAGGTTGGATGCAAACATTCAATTCAGCGTGGGTCCCAAAAGACCATAAAGCCACAGTGCAATTATGTTACAACGTGCACAAACATCATGCATATATAATGATAGAATATAAAATATTTTTGTAGGGTAATGTGATTGAGGTATTTCTTGTACTAGACTAGACTCATGTTTCACCTGACAGACTGCTGCAGCATGAGATGCCTGTAGCAAGCAGATGCATATGTAGCACTAAAGCTAAAAGCTTCTAACATTACAGTTAGAGGTTTTCAATAGTTTCAGTGATATATCTGAAACATTTAGGACTGTTTTTACCCTTGCTCAAGATTGTAAAGGCAGTCTTTAAAATTCACACAGAATCAAATTTTACAAAAAAAAAAAAAAAAGATTTACCAGTAGAGCTGGTGATTAGAGTTAGTTAAAATAGTTGGTTAAAGTCTGGCTTTTTGACCCAGTTTCTCTTCAGATGAAAGGGATGCATTTTAAAGTATACATATAAAATGTGCACCGAGTCATCTACACTTGTTTGAATCCCCTGTGGGAGCTAAAGATTAACATTTTTAATTGAGCTGTGGAAATAGCAGATTTAAACATAAATCTGCAGTTTACAGTCACAGACCTTTGTTAATATGGAATTATTTGTGACAAAAGAAAGTTTTTTATATTTTGTTTGGAAGCACAGTGCATCCAGAAAGTATTCCCAGCGCTTAACCTTTTCCAAATTCTGTTACGTTACAGCCTTATTCCAAAATGGACCAAATTCATTTATTTTTTTTCAAAAGTAATGACATATTGACAAAGTGAAAGAAGTTTGTTTAAAATCTATGAGAATTTATTGTATATAGGTATTAATGGCCTTTGCCATGACACTCAAAATTAAGCACTGGTGGATCCTGTTTCCACCAATCATCCTTGAGATGATTCTACAACTTGATTGGAGTCCACCTGTAGGAAATTCAGTTGATTGGACATGATTTGGAAAAGCATACACCTGTCTGTATAAGGTCCAAACTGAGCAATAGAGAAGGGCCTTTGTCAGAGAGGTGACTGAGAACCTGATGGTCACTCTGAAAGAGCTCCAGCGTTTCTCTGTAGAGAGAGGAGAACCTTCCAGAAGAACAACCATCTCTGCAGCACTCCACCAATCAGGCTTGTAAAGTAGAGTGGCCAGACGGAAACCACTCTTCAGTAAAAAGCACATGACAGCCCACCTGAAGGAATCTCAGACCATGAGAAACAAAAAGAAACAAAATTCTCTGGTCTGATGAAACAAAGATTGAATCCTTTGACTTGAATTCCAAGTGTCATGTCTGGAGGAAACCAGGCACCGCTCACCACCTGGCCAATACTATCCCTACAGTAAAGCATGGTGGAGGCAGCAGCATGCTGTGGGGATGATTTTTGGCGGCAGGAACTGGGAGACTAGTCAAGATTTAGGGAAAAATGAATGCAGCAATATACAGAGACATTCGTGATGAAAACTGGTTCTAGAGCCCACTGAACCTCAGACTCTTGTGATGGTTCTTCTTTCAAAAGGACAATGACCCTAAGCACACAGCCAAGATAACAAAGGAGTGGCTACAGGACAACTCTGTGAATGTCCTTGAGTGTCTCAGCCAGAGCCCAAACTTGAACCCGATGGAACTTCTCTGGTGAGATCTGAAAATGGCTGTGCACCAACGCTCCCCATCCAACCTGATGGAACTTGAGAATTGGAGTAAACTCATACTCTGAAAGTTTTGAGGCTGTAATTGATGCTAAAGGTGCTTCAACAAAGTATTAAGCAAAGGCAGTAAATACTTATGTACATGTACATTTTTTCATTTATATTTTTAATAAATTTCCAAAGTTTTCAAACAAACTTCTTTTATGTTGTCATTATGTGGTATTTGTAAAATTTTGAGGAAAATAAGTTTAGCGCTGGGAATATTTTCTCTATGCACCTTATCCATGAGCTGTCCCTCTAATGTCCCCATTCCTGATCCTGTCCATCCTCGTCTCTCCCAAAGAGAACTTCAACATACACCTCTCTAGATTTTCCTCCACCTGCTCCCTGCTCTCACTACAGATCACAATGTCATCTGGAAACATCATAGTCCATCGAGATTCCTGTCTAACCTCATCTGTCAGTCTGTCCATCACCAGAGCAAACAAGAAGGGGCTCAGACCTGATCCTTGATGCAGACCCACCTCCACCTTGAACTCCTCTGTCACACCTACAGCACCTCACCACAGTCTTACAGCGCTCATACATGTCCTGCACCACTCTAACATACTTCTCTGCCGCTCCAGACGTCCTCATACAATACCACAGCTCCTCCATTCCTCGGGCATCCTCTCTCTATCCAAGATCTCTCCCTCTTTAGTGTCCAACCTAACATACAGGTCCTCATATGCTCTTTGTTTGGCCTTTGCCACCTCTACCTTCACCTTACGGTGCATCTCCCTGTACTCCTGTCTACTCTCTTCAGTCCTCTCAGTGTCCCACTTCTTCTTAGCTAACCTCCTTCCCTGTATATGCTCCTGAACTTCCTCGTTCCACAACCAAGTCTCCTTTTCCATGTTCCTCTTTCCAGATGACACACCGAGTACCCTCCTACTTGTCTCCATGATCACATTAGCTGTAGTGGTCCAGTCATCTGGAAGCCCATCCAAACCACCCAGAGTCTGTCTCAGCTCCTCCCTGAAAACTACACAACATTCTTTCCTTTTCAACTTCCACCACTTCGTCTTCTGCTCTGCCTTTGTCCTCTTTAGCTTCCTCACATCCAAATTCATTTTACGCACCACCATCCTGTGTTGTCTGGCTACACTCTCCCCTACCAACACATTACAGTCACTGATCTTTTTCAGATTGGAACATTGACACAAGATGTCGTCCACCTGAGTGCTTCTACCTCCGCTCTTATACAGTATGTCACCCTAATTTCCTGCCTCTGGTGGAAGAAAGTGTTCATTACAGTCATTTCCATCCTCTTTGCAAAGTCTACCACCATCTGTCCTTCTGTGTTCCTGTCCTGAAGACCAAACCTACCCATCCCATTGTCATCACCACTGTTTCCTATTCCAACATGTCCATGGAAATGCACCAATCAGCACTCTGTCACATCTGGGGATGTTCTGCATCACTTCATCTAACTCACTCCAGAATTTCTCTTTCTCCTCTAACTGACATCCTACCTGTGGGGCATAACCGTTGACAACATGGAACGCCTTCCATTTCCAGCTTCATCTTTTGATAAATGTGATTAAAAGATTGAAATTATTCACATTTGATGGATATGGGGAAAAGGCAAGGCAGCACTCCTCTGTTGACTTACTATGGCAGCAGCACTGAACTACCACGGCGATGCTTTTCAAAATCATGACAGAAAGTTAACATGGCAAAAGAAAACAAAAATTCCACATCGTGGGAGGCCAACTTCACATTCTCCTAAGGCCCTTTATCCTCTAAAAATCCATGAAAGTGTTGCCTAAAATTGCAGCTCTTAGCAGCAGGAAATATGCACTAGATCAGTAGCCTCGTATGTTAAAATACAACATTTTCTCAACCCATCTACACATCATGAGCTCCTCTTCACTCAGATTCTATCAGTAAATAACGTCTCCTTCACATCAGCATCCTCCTTTGCATCTTTAATAATTATGGCTATCCTGCTGCTTAACAATTATTCATACTATTAGTATCATTGGTTGTAATAATTTACTTGTTTGTTGTTATTATGTGAGCAACGAAAACATATCCTGCAACTAAACAGACCCTCAAGTGTTATATTTGTAAGTTATCATGTGTTCAGTGAGTTTTTCAGGACCTCTGACATGGCTGCAGTGTGAACCTTGTTTCAGTCTATGATCATGAGTTCAAAGGAGTTCATCTGGGGATTTAAAAAAATGCATTAATTGTTTGACTTGCAACCCAAATCATGTACTAAAGGGATATAAATGTGAAAACAGCTTTAAAATATGTAATTATACTGAAACAATGATTTACAGAAAATTCCAAATTTTACTTTTTGGAAACTCCGGACTGCAGTAACCTTGAATTTCAGATCCACCCACACATGTGGTGATTTTGAGTAGCTTCTGTCAAATTGCAGGCTGCACTGAGGGCTTGTTTGGAATGCAAGATATTCCCATCATGCTCTGTGTTTGTGTGTGTGTTTCTTTGTCACTGTATCGGAAATGTGAATGGAGAATCCTGGTCGGAATGTGAGACATGGTTTTGACCTATTGTGTGTAATGTGATGAGAAAATTTTCAAACACAAGCCTTTGTCTCTGCGTCTCTTAGTGTCTGTCGGTCTCTCTCTCTCCCTCTCTCTCTCACCTCATCAACATCAGACAGACTTCTGTCTCTGTTCAAGGATGATGCTGTTGTGAGGAGCAGGTATGTGTTGCCATAGCAACCGTGGAATTGACTCTCGGCTCTGTCTTCGTGGCTTCACAGTTGCCTCTGGATTATTCTTCAGTCTGGGTTTTTCAGCTTACAGCTATACATTAGTCCTTGACCCCGTGAGACATGTAACACATCTAGAGCTGGTGACTAATTCAGAGTTCAGTTAACCATCACTGACCAGCAGGCAGAGACTAGTGAAAAGCTGTAGCTTAAAACTACTGACTAGATTTTGTATAGATGCAATACGTTCAAAAGTAGCAGTTTTTTCCCCCTCACACCCTCATTTCATACCCAACTGTTTAAGTGTGAAGAATTTGATTTACACTTCACATATGTTGAGATGCAGCCAGAAGCCGGGCAGCACAGAACATCATTTGTTCAACTGCATAACTGCAAGACACTGACACCTTGTGGGCTATATCTCACACTTCAATGCAGCAAAGGACATACCTGCAAATATAACCTGTAACCAAGATGATCAAATACATTTGGGTATTTCAGTCAAAGGTTTCTGGAAATGTATATCCTTTAACACAAAGAGAGGATGGGGAACAAACGAAGCCACGGTGCTCCTTGTCATGCAGTTTTTCAAGTCTCTTCAGTAAGCTGCAGGAATAAACATCTACTTAAAGGATATTCCTATCTATGTTTGGATGAAAGCATGAAATACTGTGCATAAGTACAGTTTTGAGATTCTTCATTAACACATTACATTAGTATTAGTACATTATGCTTCATTGTATTTTCTTTTCCACTCAATTTTAGAGAAAAATGCTGGACTCTGCTTGGAAAAAAAACAAGATGCATTTTAAAATGTTTCAGCCTTTTTACAAGTCTATTTCTATTTCTATTTCCACTCCCCACTTGCTCCTCTGTTTTAATTCGGTTCAATTGTCTTTAAAGTGTGACAATAGCCTGTTTCGACTTCGTGTTATTGGGGCTAAGTTTTGAACAGTCCAAAAAGTGTTTTAACACCAGACATGAACTAAAACGTGATTCAGTGTGATCCAGATCAAGACAATCAAATATCTTATCGCCAGCCCAAGTTCAGGTTCCTATCTTGACAACCCTTTCTCATGTCTGTGGCAACATATTCTACCAGTTTGTCACCCTCTTTGCCATCTGATACTGACGCACAAGTTACGCTTTGGTGTTGGTATGAGTTGCAAAGGACTTGTAGGTTAACCTACTTGCAAGAGTATTTCATGTCCCAGAGTAATTACTCCCACTGTGTCTAGCCACAGCAATATTGGCTGCTTTGAGCTTTAATATTGTCATTGGGCGGAGAAGCCTTACACAAACTTTCTGCACAAATAAGATATGAGTTTTATTTGAAGGGGCTATAGTCTGGAATGATTATTTTCCTTACTGTAAAATCCCCATTCAGTTTTGTCACTGATGTCAACAATATTCTCCCATCAGTTTTCCTACAATTTAACATGTAATATTTTAACAATACATGAGCTAATCTCCATTTTTACAGTCAAAACCTGTAAGGGTCTTTTAACAGAGTGGTGTAGTTGTGATTGTTACTGGTGGAGGTGAACGGTGATTTTAAATTTATAAAATGTAGCATAGGCACTTTGAACATAATAAAGAGGGAACTGAACATGCCCACAGCAAGAAGTATCTATGGATGTGGAAGAATTTTGTAAAAGGAGATCTTAAGCATCTCCTCACCTGAACCTCTATCCTGTCAAAGGTTGGAGCGAAAGTCAGAGATCAGTATCTTCCTGCTTCCTTTGATAAAAGGCCAAAGACCATCCTCTTCTCACACACCAACTAACTTCATGTCCTCTCTCACTACATCCATAAATCTCCTCTTTGCTCTTCCTCTAGACCTCCTGCCTGGCAGCTCCAACCTCAGCATCCTTCTACCAATATATTCACAGTTTCTCCTCTGAACATGTCCAAACCACCTCAATCTGGCTTCTCTGACTTTATCTCCAAAACATCTAACATGAGCTGTCCCTCTGTTGTCCTCATTCCTGATCCTGTACATCCTTGTCTCTCCCAAAGAGAACCTCAACATCTTAAGCTCTGCTACCTCCAGCTCTGCCTCCTGTCTTTTCTTCAGTGCCACTGTCTCTAAGCCGAACAACATCTCTGGTCTCACCACCGTCTTGAACATCTTACCTTTCATTCTCGCTGATTCTCTTTTATCACACAACACACCTGATACTTTTCTCCACCCGTTCCAACCTGCCTGCACTCGCCTCTTCACCTCTTTTCCACACTCTCCGTTGCTCTGAACCGTTGAGCCTAAGTACTTAAAGTCCTGCAGCTTCTTCATCTGCTTCCTGTAACCTCACTGTTCCACCTGGGTCCCTCTCATTCACACACATGTATTATGTCTTACTGCAGCTAAGCTTCATTCCTCTGTTTTCCAGAGCAGACCTCCACCTCTCTAGATTTTCCTCCACCTGCTCCCTGCTCTCACTACAAATCACAATGTCATACACTTTCTCTAAATCTACGAAGACACAATGCAACTCCCTCTGACCTTCTCTGTACTTCTCCATCAGCATCCTCAAAGCAAATACTGCATCTGTTGTTCTCTTTCTAGGCATGAAAACATATTGCTGCTCACAATTGTTCACCTCTGCCCTTAGCCGAGCTTCCACTACTCTTTCCTACAACTTCATTGTGTGACTCATTAGCTTTATTCCTCTGTAGTTGCCACAGCTCTGTACATCTCCCTTGTTCTTAAAAATTGGCACCAGTACACTTCTCCTCCAGTCCTCAGCATCCTCTCACTGTCCAAGATCTTGTTAAACAAACTAGTCAGAAACTCTACTGCCACCTCTTCTAGACACTTCCATACCTCCACAGGTATGTGATCAGGACCAACTGCCTTTCCACTCTTCATCCTCTTCAACGTCCTCCTCATTTCACTCTTACTAATCTTTGCTACTTCCTGCTCCACACCAGTCACCTCTTCTACTCTTCGTCCCCTTTCATTTTCCTCATTCATCAACTCTTCAAAGTTCTCCTTCCATCTTCCCATAACACTTCTGGCACCTGTCAATACATTTCCATCCTTATCTTTAATCACTCTAACCTGCTGCACATCCTTCCCATCTCTGTCTCTTTGTCTGGCCAACCTGTACAAATCCACCTCTCCCTCTTTAGTGTCCAACCTAGCATACAAGTCCTCATATGCTCTTTGTTTGGCCTTAGCCACCTCTACCTTCACCTTACGCTGCATCTCCCTGTACTCCTGTCTACTCTCTTCAGTCCTCTCAGTGTCCCACTTCTTCTTAGCTAACCTCTTTCCCTTTAAATGCTCCTGAACTTCCACCACCAAGTCTCCTTGTCTACTTCCTCTTTCCAGATGACACACCGAGTACCCTCCTACCTGTCTCCCTGATCACATTAGCTGTAGTGGTCCTGTCATCTGGAAGCACCTCCAAACCACCCAGAGTCTGCCTCAGCTCCTCCCTGAAAACTACACAACATTCTTTCTTTTTCAACTTCCACCACTTCGTCCTCTGCTCTGCCTTAGTCCTCTTCATCTTCCTCACCACTAGAGTCATTTTACACATCACCATCCCCAACACTTTGCAGTCATTGATCTCTTTCATATTACAACATCAACATGAGTGAGATGAGTGCTTCTACCTCCCCTCCTATATGTCACCTTTTGTTCCTGCCTCTTTTGAAAGAAAGTGTTCACTACAAGCCATTTCCATCCTCTTTGAAAAGTTGAAGCTTAAATACAAGGGACCTGATAAAGCTAAAGATCATGAGTTATAAACTCAAATGGATTGTAAAGAGTCATCACTAGTGAGTAGATGTGTCTCTGTGTTTGGCATGAGGACATTTATTGTTCTCCATATCCTCTGTAGTTGTTTATAGCCATGTGTTGGGAACCACCTTATTAAAAACACATAAAAAGTCAAAAATATTGCGAGTGGACTATTTACTGTTTACTATTGGATTATCTGTCAGTCTTTAATTTAATGATTATCTGCTATGTGTCTTGCTTGGACATTATTAAAATTATCAAACATTCCAGCCCAAAAATTTGTAACAGTATTGTTCAAGTAAACATAATGTAACAAGATTATTAAATCACAAAAATAAAACAGGAGAACTTAATTTAAAAAAAGTTCCACCTCAGCCCCTTTTACATTTCGAAGGCCTTTGACACCTTATCTCAGATTTTGTTAACAAGAGGCTGAACCTCAACTGGCTGTTGATGGGTCAGGCCTTGCGTTGTAGCTGCATTCTCACCAGTGTGTGTGTGTGTGTGTGTGTGTGTGTGTGTGTGTGTGTGTGTGTGTGTGTGTGTGTGTAAATGGATAAATAAGCAACGAGCCCTTTAGGTGCTCACTGTGTGAGTGAGTCCATGTAAGTAATTAGATCTCTGCTTACACTGGAGCTAGTTGAAAATATACAGGAATTATGTGAGGTCACTAAACTTAATTGATAAAAACAATCACAATACATTTACCACCCAACAGGTTTATATAGTGTAAATTTAGTCAATTTTAGTTCTGCAGTGCCAAATAAAATACAGGCAATGCCTCACTTGGTGGAGTGGCTGCCCACCAACCGCAGGGTTGGAGGTTCGATCCACGGAGTCCATCCTGAACTTACAGGATAAACCAAAGACGGAAAAAAAAAAAACCCAACCCAAAAACAAACAAATGACAGCGATTAAGTGAAACTGGACATGAATCCTATGTAGAAAAAAGATGACAATATGGGCAACTTTTCTATCTGATGTTTAGTCTTAGGGGCTCTGCTCCAGCTGGTTTATTAATAGGTGATACTTAGTTGACAACATAACTATTGTAAACTTCTATTTCCAAGGTCAGAACTCTGAATCTCAGTGTTTAAGCTAACATAGAGGAGAAGTCCTTCAGGAGAAACAATTCTGTGACAGCTCAGAAAAGTTCATCTGCTGATGATAAGGTGTAAAACAGACGAAGAACTACTGAATGTAAAGTACGATATCTCAGTACTTATGTGAATGTGCAAGTACTTGCCAAAAAAGTTCTCCACTACAAGTACTGAAGTTGAAGTACTAAATACATGCTTTAAATCTAGTGCAACATTAATCCGAGTTACTGAAGTTTTTAAACTAAGTATTTGAAACACTACTTGATGCTGTTGACAACATGAATGTACAAGTCTGTTGCAGATTTATTTCACGTTTCATATAAAAGGTTTCTGAAAAAATCTCAAGTGTTCAGACATTGTTCAGTTTAATTCACACAAAGATCCAAGGAGAGAACCACTTCAAACCCCTTCAATCAAATCAAAAACCTTTACTTCATTTGTTCTATTACCCTTAGCAATAAAGTATCAAATGGAGTTAAAGGTTTTTAAAAGGAGAAAATGTTTATCGTCATTTCATATCTGTGCCCTCAACTACAAATTAACATTAAAATGTGAAAAGTGATAGAGAAACATTTCTAGTGATGAATAAAGTACAGTACCAAAGTTGCCAGGCAACTGTCACAAAAGCAGCACCTGCAAAGTAACAAGAAGGAAAATATTAAATTTACGATTCCTGTTTTTGGCAGGCGTTTGGAAGTACTCTAATCTTCTCCTTAAGTAAAACTTTCATTACCACAGCTTAGAAATACTCAAGAGACCTTAAAGTGAAATCTCTGTTGTGGAAACATTTCTTAAATAAAGAGTATTAGCATCAAAATATGCCAGTGAAAATACTCAGATCGCTTGAATCTTTATAATATATAATCATCTATAGAATTACTTTATGTTATTTAGTAATACAAATCTACACCTGAAAACATAACTAAAGCTGTCAAATCAATTATAATGAAGTAAAAATAAAAGAAAAATAAAATAAGTAGTGTACAGCTGTTTGGGCGACTGTGGCGCAGGAAGGTAGAGTGGTTGTCCACCAGTCTCGCAGTTGTTTGTTCAATCCTTGGCTCTTTCAGTCACATGTCAAAGTGTCCTTGAGCAAGACACCGAAGCCCAACTTAGTTGCTCCCGGTGAGTGTTGGCCAGCTGCATAGCAGCTCCCCCATCGGTGTGTGAGTGTGAGTGTTGAAGCTAGTTTTAACTGCTTTATAAGAGTTTGGTCATTTAGTGTAGTGGTTTGCAACCCTTTGCCATCAGGCCTGTTTACCCGTTTAAAGGTTGTGAACCGCTGATTAATTCTTTCTATATACAAGAACAATGCTTGAGTAAACATACTGTTATAGGCACAGATGGATTACCAGGTCCAGGTCTACCTACAGATCCTCTGTATAATATTTCTTGCTTAAAGGTCAGTGAGCTCAGTTAAAACCCATAATAAGCTCAAACGTGTCAAATAAGCAGAAAGTCAATATTCGAGTAAATGTGAAAGTATTTTGCCGGGAAAAAAATGCTCCAAGCACCACTTTAAAATCCTTAATAAACTGCAAGTACAAAACAAGTACCTGCTTCACAATGTAAATTTCAAAGGTTCAGGACCCTCTAAAAAAAACATTTATTTGAAATAGTACTTCATTTGAAGCTGTTGATTACAGAAACGTACAAATTAATTCCATTTAATCGACAAACTCGCGAAGATGATGATGGCGAAACAAGTTACAGTAATAATGTAAAAAATATGGGCCAAAGTTCCCCACAGTAGTCACTTTGTGTAGAACAAAAACACTTTATATTCTGACAATTGGCTAATTAATAGTAATACATCATAGTTTGTTAGTTAATTTATTATTAAGAATCTGCAAACAGTAACTAGTGAAATTAAGCTGTAAGATAAATGTAGTGGCATGAAGGTACAACCTTTTCCTCTGTAGTGAAGTAAATGTAAAAGTAAAACGGAGTCTTCCCCCTGCAGAGGGCAATGCGGGACTGCGTTTGGGTGGCAGTGCGTGTGATTCAAGCTCCCCAAGCAGAGCACATTGCTGGCCAACTGCTGCCCAAACGTTTGATTCACTACCTCTTTGTGTTTGTGAATGTCTGATTAAAATGTCTCTTGACTTGGCTGTGACACCCTCAGTTGGTGAACTCATTGTTTGACAGTCTGCAAACAACGTGCTGATGCTTTGAGAGAGCGAAACAGAAAAAGCGACAGGGTGAACAACTTCCACAAATGAACCTCCTATTCAAAGGCTTATCGTGCCTCCTGGCGCCGCAATTGTTCTTACACATCCTCCGCCTCCACTTTAGAGTTGATTCCCTCATTTTCTCTCCTCTGTTCTCAGATGAGTGGCTGCAGGGGACGCTGTGGATAAGTGGAGCAAGAAATACAGTGAGTGTGAGGAGAGATAGATGGAGGGGAGGCTGTGCTCCTTCATCTAATCTTTAACTCTTGTGATTTATGTAAAGTGTGTGCATGAAAATGGTGCCACACACACACACACACACGTGCCCAAACAGCTCGGTAGCAGTAAGACAGTCTAGCAACTATTAGTCTGCTTCGGTCAGATCGATCCTAAACCATCAGGATTTAAAGGATCAGTTCAGTCCAATTACAAATAAACATATTGATGAGACAATCCATAACACACTATCAGTAGTTTTCTTTGGGAATACTACCCTTTGATCCCAGTGTGACTCTGAAAGCCCCTTAAAGCTTTATTTAATGTGTTTCAAGCACCTGGGAACAATTCTGCCGAACTGAGGTGATCTTTTCAAACTTTTCTATTAGTTATGATTGTGCATGAATAAATGTGAGATGTGTTCAGTTTTGAGGCTCCAGCTCTGACAGTCAACGGACGTGTTTGCTTGATGAGCTTTGTTTGATTTTGTTTTCCTCCCCGTCAGACGTTTGTCCATCTTTCACTGTGCTTGTCTCCCTTGAATCTTAATAACCCAGCGGGAAACAGAAAGCTTGTGTTTCTTTACCGTTCAAATCTGAGCAGAGTCACAGAACTTTGGTCACAGCATTTGGACTTTCACAGTACAGCACAGTACAGCTTTAAACGTCGTTTACAACCGAAATGTAGACTCAAATAATCACATGCGTGGTTCAGTTTGTGGGAATTAACTACTTAAGTATTTAGATTTTCTTTTTATGACATTGAACAGATAATTGAGAAATTGTATCAACGAAATAACAAAAAAAAAATTAAAGCAATTGTTAACTGGAGCCTTCATTTTATTTCTTTGACATCTCAACATGACTGTGAAGAAAAACATATATATGTATTATTTACATGTATTATGTCAAATGAGTATGTAATGTACTCAATGCTGAATTATTGCTTTCACATTTCACCAGTAATGGAATGTAACTATATTAGTTGTATTAGTAGCCTACTGTCATAGATAAATTATAACAAAATGGGCCCCGGAGCAGAAAAGTAACCCAACCTCACACACACACACATAAAAACACACTCACAAACACTTTTATCTATTTGAGGGAATTTTTTTTGTTTACTCAATACTTTTACATTTTTATTCAAAATATTGTATTTGTAATACTTCTTTTTGTCAAATTTTGAACGGAACATCTTCACTTGTAAAAGAGTGCTTTCATGTTATATATATTATATATTATATTGCAATTTTTACTTACGTTAAAAAAAACTCCAAACCAAAAAACCCATCTATTTTGTATGTGTGAAATGTATACTGCACATACTGTAAGTAAAATGGGTTTATGGAGGTTTTATATCACATATGTTTTATTTTGTAAGAAACTATTTAAATCTGGCAACAAGAAAATATAAACTACATGAGGACAAAAAATTGTAATACTAATTGTTTCCAAGCTCCCACAGTGGTGCTGACAGTTCACTGTGTGCATATTCAAAAACACTTGTGCATGTAATAACAGTAGATACATGCAAACAACCCACAGTACACATTTTATAAAGGTGACTTAACAAAATAAGACTGATCCCATTTTCTTGCCTTAGTTGTTGTATCCATTAAAAAAAACAATTAGAGTCTTTTATACCCTATAATCTCTCTCACTCTCTTTCTCTAGATCACAAAACATCATTTAAGTGACCAAACCCTTTAACAATCTCCCACTTAACCAAGTTCATCAGATGCTGATCATGATGCTGCTTTCTCTCTGTTATCACGTGCTAATGTGAGATCAGACTGATGCCTGACAAGTAAGCACCCATTTATCAACACACTATTTTAGATTTTATTCCCCCATTTTCCTCTCAGCCTCTCAGCAGAGCAGGAGTTTAAACTTTCCTTACACCGAAAGGTTGACTAATGAGAATATCTGAATAGGTCTAGACTCTGAAAAGCTGCGCCGACTGCTTTTAGTGGGTCAGTCTGAAGCAACGCAGCAGCAAAATAGAGGCAATGAAAGGAGAGCGAGAGCGACAGAGACATCTAAACTTGTGCAGGCTTCTCAGAAGACAGAAACTGGTTTGAACATGGGATTTGTAAACAAAATGAAAGATGTGACAGTAGTCGCCTTGTTTGACTTAAGTTTCATTATCCGCCCTTGATGCGAGACTGTTCCAACATTATGTTGAGGTTTTAAAGGTTGAAATGAAAGTAAGAGTCAGGAGAAAACCGTGTTCCTGACAATTCCCCACTCGTTCCTCGAACAGAGATGTGCTGACAGTCGTGCGGCTTAAAATGTAAATAGGTCCCACATTAGTATTCCACAGTCGTCCCGTACTCCTGTTTGTGCATGTGTGTGTGTTTTTTTTTTTTTTGAGTGCGGAGGGGGGGTAACAGTAGGGAATTGGAGTATTTGATCAGACTCCCCTCGGTTTAGTGTGAATCTTAATAGCAGGAGTTCATCTGCGGGGCACTCAGTAACGCTGAGCACATCGGCTTCATTGCAGCAATTCAGATTTTGGGAATCATCCATATGTGTTTGTGTGTGTCATTGCCAGCTCCAGCATCCGTCTCCTTACATGTAGCGCTCCTCCATCCCACACATTCAGTACGCAAGATATCAGTATGACATGCAAACACTAAGCCCTGAAACTCCTACACATCCAAGTAAGGCTTGTTTGTGTGTGTGTGTGTGTGTGTGTGTGTGTGTGTGTGTGTGTGTGTGCGCATGTCTTTCTGGGCGCTTTGTCTGCCACATTCACCGGTGAGTGAACCCTTGTCCCTGAAAATCCAAATGACACAGTAAACTGTTCCTGTCACCCATACACCCAGGCAATTATTCTGACACACACACACACACACACACACACACACACACACACACACACACACACACACACACACACACACACACACACACACACACACAGGAAGGTATTTTGTGTGAACCAACATTTTCAATGTATGTGTGCCAGTGTGTTAATCTGGCACCTTTTATGTTGGTTGGCAGGGAGGGAGGAACGAGGAAGAGGAGGAGGAAGATGGCACTGGGAGTTTTTTCAAACTCAAGGCCAGATATGATCTGTAGAAGCTCTATAAATCCTTTAAAACTCCTCAGATAAACTTAAATCGCACCAACAGAAGACTAGATCTCAACACTAGAATCCAACTTTTCTGAGGTTCAACCTGTCTATAGAGTTGATGTGGTGTGTGAAAACATTCAACCACTTCTTCCTCAAGTTTTAAAGACCAAGGATGTTTTCAATGGGGCTGTGGGTGGTGGGGGGAGGAGATGGGATAAACACATGTAGCACTACTGGAACAGCAAGGCCAGGTCATTTGTTTTGCTGTATACTGAATGTATTTGTATTTAAGATAAAAAATGTAATATCATACAAGATGAAAGGTCAGAATTGCAGCTGCTGTTTGATGGTATTTACATAAAAGATAAAAAAAAACACATTTTGTATCAGATGTCCCACATTTGATCACATCCAAATGGTGCAGGAAGGTAGAGCTGTTCAGCTCGCAGTTGTTGGTTCGATCCCGGCTCCTCTAGTCACATGTCGAAGTGTCCTTGAGCAAGACACTGAAAAAAAAAAAAACATTGATTAAAACAAATATTAAGAAAATGTTTCAGAAAATGTTTTTCATAAGGGTAACAAAAAAAAACACCAAGCTGCTTTAATTATTGACACATAAACAAAAGCATTAAATAGAAATGTATTAAAATTAATTGATGCTTCCTTCTTAACGTCGTGTCAATGTGAAGTTGTGTTAATTTTGACTTTATGCTGAACTAATTCAGGTACAAAAATTATACCAATAGCAGCAGCTAGACATTTTTCACCTCAAGTCTTCAAATGGAGAAATGTCAAATGAAAAGAAAATATCCATTTATCAATAGTTTTTTCTTAATAAAGTTTTTGCTAACATCAACATTTTCTTAATATTTGCTTAATATTTATTACTTTACTTAATTTACCTTTAAAAATTAAATTAATTATTAAACAATGTGGAAATAACCATTTTCTTCTCATTCATAACTTTGACTCACATCACGTTGCTAAATTTGACCAGATTAAAATACATTTCAGTGAGATATAGAGATAAATTATGTTGCAGTTGTTTTGGTATTTTTAATACAGTTGATATGATAAAGGTAAAGATAAAGATATGAAACTTGGATAAAGAACGAGAGGAGAACGACAAAGATCCATAACTAAGAATATTTTTTTTTCTTAGAAAATATCCACACCGATATGATCAACATAATTTTGTGTTAGGACTAAAGACACATTTGTTTTTAAACTTAGAAAGATGTAGGATTCACTATTTCTGACACCTTATCTATTACAACTGTTTTAAAGGTAGAGCCTGTTAGAAGTAATGTGTCAGAAACAAGCAAGAAGAGATGCTGATTGTTTCGAAAGACGTATAAATATTATGAGATGAAATGATGTGAAGCAATTAGTATTTGGTGATGTGGAGAGAAATGTAATTTAAATTCCTGTGTAACAAGAGTGATTTTAATTAGCTAAATGTGATTTACATGCAGTTGGTCCAGCTATGAGATGCATGTTAATAAGATGTAAAGAGAGTCAGGAGGATGATCTGGTTGTTTTCCATGAACATTAACTTTAAGGTGAGGTTACTTTGTCTCCATTAGTCTCTACAGGCTGCACATGTGTGTTTTAGGCCAGCAAATAAATGTCTTTAATTAAAAACTTCTAGTGTTTTTATATATGTCTTTAATATTTGTTTTTTGTGCTTCCTGTGTGCAAATCTGTGCAGTCAGCACAAACGCATTTATCCGTGTGTGTGTTAATACATTTCAGACTGTGAACGCATTACATGTGACAAATCTAAAAATCTATGTTATATAGAGCCAACATGATCATAATTCACCAAACAGCCACAACTCTGTTTAGTCACCGTAGGAATAACTGCCACTTTTCTGTGCGCCAATCTATCACAATGAGTTTAAAATGCATTTTTTGTGTTCTTCTATATTGTTGCGAGTACACAGAGACACAATTTTGCACAGAACAAAGGCTGTGGATGTTATTCTCCCTCACTTCTATGGAAATCGGTTTTGTAAGGGGGCAGGGAGCAGGGGGCCCTGCTGGGGGGAGAGAGGGCGCAGCGAGCACTTAGTCCACGGACCCCGGGAAGCGGCAAGGTCCAGGCAGGGGATAGTACTAACAAGATCACAGCAAGCAAAACCGCTTCCCACCTTACTGTCATTTTAGGACACACATGAAAAGTTATTAATCTGTACTTTAAAATGGCCACTCCCCCAACGGCCCATCCAGATCCCCACTAATGCAGTACCGGTTCCGGTAGAAATTGAGGAAGGCATCTGGCGTAAAAACTGTGCTAAAAGAACCTGCAGAGAAATGATCCGCTGTGAACCCTGAACTCAAATAATACAAAAAGTACATTAAAAAAAATTTTTAAATTGAAGAGCTATGATCAGCGGATGATTCTTTTGAGGTAGGAAATAAAGTTTTTGGCTGTGACATACACTGCTGACCCACAGAAAACAGCGTTTTGACAGAGCTGACCTTTGAGGGAATAGAGTCCAAAATGGATGAAGCTATTTTAGCTCATTAACTGTGTGATCAGGATCCAATTTCATTACACCTCCTCTGTATTTGAGCTCCAAAGAAGAAAAATGGCTTCAAGACATTTATAAGACAGGGGTCACAGCTCCCCTACAAAGGCAGTGACTGGTCAAAATTAGCAGGGACTACAGAACAGACCCACGACCCAAACTTCATTAGCTGACTGTTTAAGTAGCTGTAACATTCTGGCTTTGTATTTTGGGCCAGACTGCGGGTATCTGTAGTCATGGTGCATAGAAAGACAGTTAACTAGGTAGCAGAGCTTAAGATGTTGAGGTTCTCTTTGGGAGTGACGAGGATGGACAGGATCAGAAATGAGGACATCAGAGGGACAGCTCATGTTAGATGTTTCGGAGATAACGTATTTTGGACATGTTCAGAGGAGAAACTGTGAATATATTGGTAGAAGGATGCTGAGGTTGGAGCTGCCAGGCAGGAGGTCTAGAGGAAGAACAAAGAGGAGATTTATGGATGTAGTGAGGGAGGACATGAAGTTAGTTGGTGTGAAAGAAGAGGATGCAGAGGACAGGGTTAGATGGAGGCACATGATTCGCTGCCCCCTGAAAGGGAACAGCCCAAAGGAAAAGAAGACATCAAATCAGAGGACTATCAAATGTAAAGCCACCATGTTACAGTAGCTGTGGTTTCCCATAATTACCTGCAAGTAAACTTTTCTCTTACACACTTAAAAATACTATGCCACATAAGCTAAGCACTGTCACAGGACTCCAAATCAATCTTCTCTGCTCTGCTCTTGCCTCATGCAGAGTCTGTGGGGAGGCTTTGTCCCCCCAGCAGCTCAAAATGTCACTACACCGAGTCTGTGATAGGACCTGTAGAAACATTTGTGTTTTTATACAGGCTGTTAGCTAATGCAATAACATGTGATATTCATCTTTAAGCGCTGATTATTGTTGAAATTACTGTTAGCACTGTTAGAAAGGCTTATACATTTTAGAGAGTTTGAGAACAATTCTTTTTGTGACACATTTAACAAGCACCACTACCACCACTTTGCTCGAGGGATCATCTGTTGTTCGTGAGCTGATGAAGATTAGCATCAACTCAGCCACCTCGTGTGCCACGTGCACCTGCTACGTGGCAGCCGGCACATCTGCGTGGCCAAATGGAAAACAATTATTACCTTATTTTATGTGGGTTATTGGACAAAACATTATTACTTTAATGCCTTTACTGCACTTTAACTCAGGACATGATTCATTGGCATCTCATCATTATAGGCTTTAAGTTTTACTTTGAAATGCAACACAACTAACAGGAGTTTGCTAACCGTGCTGTCTTTGTAAGGACATCCGTGGTTCATCGCTGCAATAATAAATGCTGCTGCCATGCACAGTGGCTGTGGCTACGGCTGGAACCCTACTGCAGAAAATTCAGATTGAGCACAGGAAGTGAAAAACCTCATGAAGAAGATGGACAAAAGTCTGTAATAGTTTACACAATTGATGAGACAAAGCTGGAAACAGAAAATCACATTATGTTGGACAGGATTCTGATGAAGAGGAGCAACCTTTAACTGCTATAGAAGTTCTTCATCTGTTTTTTCTTTTATTGTTGTGTGGATTAAAGCAGCTACAACCATCCACAACACTGCAGTGTGCGTCTTGATGTTAATGTTTGTTTACCGTCGGTTAACCCTGGTTAAATCACACTGGACAGACTGTTCTGTTCCACGTCTATCCATCCATCCATTATCTGTAACCGCTTATCCTGTGCAGGGCAGCAGGGGGGCTGGAGCTTATGCCAGCTGTCATAGGGCGAAAACCGGGGTCTCAGGGCCAACACAGGGGGAAAAACACAGACAGAAAACCGTTCACATTCACATTCACACCTACGAGCAATTTAATTTGCATGTCTACGGACCGGTGGAGGAAACTATAGGTACCCGGAGGAAAGTCACACAAGCAAACTGCAAACTCCACACAGAAAGGCCACGGTCGGCCAGGGGCGCGAACCTGCCCACCTATGCTAAATGTGAATCTTTACCATGGTCATTGCTTCTGCTGCCAGTGCTGCTTTTGAGCCTGGGTCAGAGGCTCAGCAGCGTCGCTCCACATTAGGATGCATTTTGGATGATTAAGATACATATTTATGATAAAACATATTACATATGTACATAATGTACCTTTAAGAAAAATAATAAAATAAACTAAATGTATAGGGAAGCTCAGAAAACACAGTTTGTTGATAGTGCAGTGCTTTTTCAAAGGTCAAGTTCATCATCTGCAATTTTCAGGTAGGCAGTGAATGAAATGAATCTTTTTTCTTTTTGGTAGAATAATAAAAAAAGACATCAAGTGATATCATTTCATCCTTTCTGTAACAGTCTGACACCCACACTGAGGGCGGATTCTGTACTCTGTTGAATAAATTGTGAAATTATTGTTTCGTAAGTAAGTTGCCAGTTGCCGTGCCAATTGTTGGCGCGATCATTTTTCCCTCTTCAGCAAAATAATGTCCAATTCTGAGAATAAAACCTGAAGAGTAGGTAAATGGCAAAGTGCAGAGGGAAAAAAAGAGCTTTGGAGACCATTATACCATTATTGTGACTTTCTAGCACATCTTGCCAATTAACCCTGCAAATAGTCTCCACACTTTACAAGAAATTTGTCTCCCACAGCTGTGATACTTCTATACCCTGTCTGTGGCCCCAAGCTGACTGCTTCATAAATCTATAAGATGGGTCACTAATGTATAGATTATTTTTAAAAATGCTAAGTGCTTACTTATAACAGCTGGGCACTTTTACACAGGAGGGAATAATGCATTTTGTTTGGGACTATTTTCAGCCATGGATTAATACGGCTTTGAAGCCCTAGTGAGTAATTACAGCAGCAACACTGTGTAATGTGGGACTGTGTCAAAGTAAACTACAGTTTGTGTGCTCATGGTAATAAAAGTAGTTGTCACCCAGTGCAAAAATGTGGCTCACTGATGTGGTTTTTAATATGTTTGTGCAACAGTTGTTTATCTGTGGTGTATCAGCGTGTGTAAAGCCACAGCCGACAATGAGAGCATCTATTTTTCTCTGACTGATCATTACTGGATGTATTACAAGCGAGCATCTGTGTCAACCAGGGCAGGAGGCAGCAGACACTGCAGACGATCCAGATTTAGGGTAAACAGAGGCGGTTAACCCAGTGTGTGTGTGTGTGTGAAGAAAAAGAGAGCAGCAAGCGTGTGCCTGCTTAACCCAGCTCTGGCGCCTCTTGATGCTGCATATGTCTCCTCCTCCTCCTCCTCCTCCTCCCATGGCGAGAAGCTCATCATCAGAATAGCGCTCTCCTCTTTTCTCCCTCCCTCTCCTCCCCGATGCTCCATACTTGTTGAGGAGCTGTCATCTCTTTCTCTCCTCTCTGCCTCCCTCTCCACTCTCTCTTTCCTCGCTCTTTCATCTTTCCAGTGTGGCTGCAGGGGCGGATCAAAGCCGGGTGGGGGCGGAGGGAGATAGGGAGGGGAAGTAGAGAGAGAGAGAGAGAGAGAGAGAGAGAGAGACAGAGAGACAGAGAGAGAGGGAAAGGAAGAGTGAGATGAAGAGGGAGTTTTTCTGTTATTTTTTGGGGTGAAACGGAGGACACGGTGGCTCTGTGACACACATACAAACCCTCTTCAAAATATGCTGCAATAAGTAGCATTGTGGGTTTGAGCTGCTGCTGCAGCAACTCAGCCTATAGGCATGAATGATAACTTCAGATGCATATTAATGGTGATTAAATATGAGGCTGAATATCAATTTCACAGCATTGTTAACCCATATGGAGGACTTCACCCAGTCTCCTCCTGTGACAAAGGTTAAATTAACATTGCACAAACTGTCATCATTACAGACCTGCTCTCTCTCTCTCTCTTTCACACACACACACACACACACACACACACACACACACACACACACACACACACACACACACACACACACACACACACACAGGAGGCTTGTGATAATGACTTTTTCATATTTCCATACCTATTTACTGTAGTGTTTTTGTCCGCCACAAGGTGACAGTGTTGCATGATCTGACCGTAAGCTGTTGATTAACAGAATCTCGCACATTTGACCGAGAAAATTACCCTAACTCTTTCTTTTAAACACAAAGAACTAGTTGAGTTCTTCCAGTTCTGAAGTTAATACTATTTAAAACTATAGAAAAATGTTTTAACTGTTCTCTATAAACGTCCACTGATGCTCTTGGTGTTATGTTTGTTGTCCAACAGTCGGTTGTCTTATTTTCATTTTTCAAAAATTACAAGCAGTAATTAAACACAAACATAGATGATTTCATCATGTCAGATGTTCAGCTACTGGCACCGCACAGAAACCTGGATCTGTAACTCTCACAGCCTTTCCATTGGTGTGCCACAAGGCTCAGTTCTTGGTCCGCTTCTGCTTCAGCAGAAAGGAAGTTTTTTTATTAATATATAGATTTAAGTGCATAGGAAGGTACGGACGTTTTCAGCAGCTTTTTGAATGTTGGTAGTGAGTATGCAGAGAGTTTGCTTGCTCATTCCACCATCGTGGGATCGTAGTGCAAAAGAGTTCTGCTTGGTGAAGAAGTTAGTTCGTTGGCAGAGCACAGAGGACGGGAAGGATTGTAGACCTGAATGAGGGATTTGAGGTACGCAGGAGCTGTTGAGGTGATCACCCTGTAGGCAAGAGACTTGAACCCTGATGTGAGCAGCTACAGGAAGGGCCTGTTTGAATGAGGTCGGAATAGTGCCTGCTGCGTGAGATGTGTTGATGATTTCTGTAATAGCTGGCATTAGTGAGGGTGCAACTGCCCGAAGGAGAGGGGAAGAGATCGCATCCAGAGAGCAGGTGGTCGGATGGTTAGACAGGAGGAGGGTGGAAACGTCGTCCTCAGGCAGAGTTGAAAATGAGGTGAGAGAGGCAGTGTTGGAAGAAGTTAGCAGGATGTCATCGTTTGGAGGAGAGAACTGTGAGCTGATGGCTGCCACCAGATTAGTAAAGAAGCAGGCAAAGTCGTCAGCAGTGAGAGAGGTAGATGGCAGAGGTGAAGGTGGGTAGATGAGGGATTTGAAGTGGAGAACAGCTTTCTGGTGTCCGCAGTGTTGCTGAGCTTCTCCTGGTAGTATTCAATCTTTGCCCTGGTACCGCCTTTGATCAAAAGATCCTAGCAGATCTCGATACTCAGCAAGATCAGATGGAGTCTTAGATTTCTGCCTCTTCCTCTCAGCACTCCTGAGCGTGGTGCAGTGCTCACGGATCCAGTTAGTGAGCCACAGATTAGAAGCTGAGGGATACGCAGGTCTAGAAGACAATCCAGACACTATTAAAGTGTATTGCAGAGGCTGTCTGTGGCTGCATCTGCAACCAGGATGGAGAGGTCCTGTGTTGGGGCAGTGAAGAGAACTGGTCCGGGTTGAAAGACCTGAGGTTACGGCAGAATGTTACAAGTGTGGTGGGAGAATGCGAAGATCTAGGGAGGAAGACTGTGAGTTGAATGAAGAAGTGATCCGATACATGCAGAGGAGTGACCAAGATGTTGTCTGTGGTGCAGTTCCAGGTGAGGATAAGGTTGAAGTTTTTGCCAGCTTTGTGGGTCGGAGGAGTGGAGAGCAGACTCAGGAGCAAACACATCAGCCGCATCTGGTTTGTCCAGGTGGATGTTCAGGTCTCCCGTGACAACGAGAGGAGTGCCATCTTCAGGGAAGTGAGACAGCAACACTCCAATGGCTTCTCCTATTATTGCTATGCTGATGACACACAACTCTTTCTGTCCTTTCCACCAGATGCCTCCACTGTCTCATCAAGCATCTCTGCCTATATATATATATATATATATATATATATATATATATATATATATATAGCTATATAGCTAGATAGCTAGATAGCTATATATATAGCTATTTTTCTGGCATTGGTCTATCTATATTTTTCTGGCATTGGTCTATCACTAATAATTAAAATGAGCTTCTGACTAAGTTCAAGCAAGAGTTGAAAAATGCATTTGGCATCTGCACTGGTGTCATTTATACAGTTTTGAGGCTGAGTAATACAGAAAAATAAGGGTTCGAGTTGGATTGTCGCAGATGGAACCTTATAGAACCAAGTAAGTTACTCAGTTAAGCGTTGAATTCACACATAATAAGAACAATCACAAATCTGTACAAAATAGTAATTACTTACTAATGATCACTATTTATATTTTAGATTCACTTTTGTTTGAATAACAACATTTTTTGACTGAAATGTCCTATAGAAACATATAGCTCTATGGTCATGATTCTTCCTTAAGTACTATACTGTGAAGGTACTTTTAATTTGGTATCTGGTCAACTGTCCATTATGAAAAATAGGAATAAAATGTGTTCAGTCTTATTTGGCTTACAACATACTGAATGAAGCAGATCCATGTCAGTAAAGCATATTTAAAGGAAACATTTCAGAACAGGAATAGTATGAAGAAATATTATTTGTAAAGTGTAACACACAATACTAGAAAAGACAGCAAGAGAACAGTAACGTGTAATTTTCCACAAAAAGCCCTTTTGTCCCATTATGGTGCTGTCTGCATAAGGATGTGTCGTTCTCTGTTACCATGGCATTTGTTAAGTGACATTCAGCTCCAGGTAGCTCCAGACTACCCCTCCTCGAATAAAACCATCAGGACAAAACACTGCACTTAACTACACTGACCTGACAGCTGTAGTTCCTGGTTACTCTCCAGAGATTTTACATGAAAAACTCAACGAGCTTATAAAATATAATCCATTGTTCAAGACTGATTGCTCAGCTCTATCAAAGAGACAAGGTCTAGATGAGGCCTTAAGCTCAAATGTATTAGTATAAAGTTGGTCTTGACATTGCAATCGTTTCTAAAATCTTGACCTTTACTACAGTCTATTCTCCTTTATCTATGCGGTTTGGCAGCGTATGAAGTAATGGCAGAAATTCTTGCTCAGATCCAACAAAGAAACTTGTTTGCTCTAAACAAAACTCATCTGGTTTAATTTCTAAAACAGTTTGAGGCCAAACTTTATTTCATTACTAAACATTTCACAATAAAAGCAACTGTGCTAAAGAAAAGCAGCAAAAATTACAATGGGGTTTTGTATCAGAACGTTTTTTTTTTAGACAACTTTAACTTGTGATTACTTGAATGGGCTTGTGGTATAGTTCAAAATTCATTATTTATTAGTGAGGCACAGATGACTTTGTTTGATTTTTCTGTAAAACAAGCTCCACGACAAGTTTATGATACTTAAGCATTTAAACACGCAAACACGATCATTTGCACAGATGGTTGTAATTACACAATTTTCAGGCTTTTTTCAGGCTTCATACTTCAGGTTGAGGGAACCACAAATACCAAAAGGCCAATTGATTTTTGTGTTTTTGAACTCATTCCTAAGTCAAACACACCAGTGGTGCGACACATAATTTGAGTAATAATTGCATTTAATTCTAATCTACATTCTTTATTTTATTCTGACATGTTTATTAATAAAACATTTTTTTTACTGATATTACTTGTTATTCCTACAGGAATTTGAACCGGGAAAGAGAAAACTAATCAATATTAAATTAAATTATTCTATTTCTTACTTTTTCATGACTCAAACGACAGGATCCCTGTGTGGTGAATTTGACATTAACAAACTTTTATTGACCCACATTTGCCCGGAGACCCAGGAGTTCTTCGGTGTCCCCGAGAGGTCTGACACACTTGTTCTGGCCATGGCCTAGATTAGTTGTATTTTAGAAATCATTTCTTGACAAGGTCTGACATTTTTTTTAATTGCCAATTTTTGGACATCATATGTATATGACCTCAGAATACTTAATGTAGGATAGATGGACTGACACACATACTCTGTCTCTATACCACCAGGAAACCAACAGGATGGCTCAGACATTTGCTGAGAACTCACTGGAGCTGAATAAAAAAAAAAGAAAAAACAAGGGTTAGAGGAAAAGCTTCACCTTTGATAACCCAACCACTGAATATTCAGGGCCTGGGATAGAGATTGAAACGTGTTTGGTCGCACAACATACTGACTCAGTGTACAAAAAAGCACAACAGCGCCTCCACCTGCTGAGGAAGCTAAGGCTCTTTCACGTCAGCAAGGACATTTTAAGTTTGGTTTACAGATCACTCATTGAATCCATTCCCATTTTCAATATTACAACTTGGAATCATTTTCTTACCATTAAACACAGAAACAAACTTTCACGCATTATTAATCAGGCCAGCAGGATAACTGGCTCACTACAGACTCCACGCTGATTATTAAGGAGCCCTCGCATCCTCTACATAGTTCCTTCACACTGCTGCCATCAGGAAGACCTTACAAAGTCCCGTTGGTTAGTAAAAACATCTACAACAAATCATTCATCACCAGTGCAATAACTATTCTGAATAGTAAAAAATAGACATTTTTATTGTGCTGCTGCCATTGTTGTGGTTTTTAACTGTAAAATGTACTGGTTGTTGTATGTAGTACATTTGATTTGTGGAGCCTGTCAAAGATTAATTTCTGTCACTGATTAGGACAGAATGGTATCAAAGTGAAAGTCTTCCCAAACACCACAGCCCCAAGAAGCCTAAGGACCTTAACTGAGTGAGACCTGCAGTTCCCAAAGACCAATTCATAAGTGATGTAAACTTCATCACAACCCAGGCCTGTGAGGGTTAGGACATACTCTCTGGAGACATCTGCACAGCCCACATTTGTGTCTGTAGACCCATTCCACCAACTTATGTACATTACATACGAGAACCTGAGCTGCTTGTTTCATACATTTAAGATGTACAACTGTTCTTTCCACGTCATTGAAGCTGTTCTTGTGAAGCTGATACACAGTTTCTTTCCTTTTTTTAAAAGTCAAATACTGACTGACAGAGACAGAAAGAAGCTCTTTTTCTGTTTGCTTCTGTTTCTAAAGTTGCCGTCATGTTATTTAGTGCACGTGTCAGGAGCATGTATGCATTCATAGTTGTAGTGTCACAAAAAATGGATGTGGGGGAGTATTGTAAGTACACGTCCGTCACAGGTCAAACAGAAAGGATGAACAAGGACCATAAATGTATTAGGCAGAATTGTCATCCTGAAAACAAGAGTCCAGAGCTGAATAAATAAGAAACGGCGTAAAGAGACAGAGTAGGTGTGAGTTCTTCTTTCTGTGAGAAATACCTGAGAGTCAAGAGCTCAAACTCATTCATAGAGCATAAAACTGGAGTCTTCCCAGACGTGGTTGAAGGAACTAAGAGGCCCACAGTTCCGGTGTCGACTGCTGCTGTTAAGCACTAGCCTGCAGCTCTCTCCAGGCTTTCTGTGGCAACCTGTCTCACCGCTGGCATCCAGGTATAGAGCTGTCACACTCTCTGACAGCCCCACACTGCTGAAAGCGCAAGAACACTGCTGCTGCTGCTGCTGGGTGAAAAAAAACAGTGCAATGCAATAGTAAAATGTGATCATAATGGGAAGCTTTTTATCTGTTTCCTGCTTATTATCTAATATTCTGCCTGCACTGTTGTACACTGTCCCCCAGTGGGACGTGCATTATTAAAATGTGATTGCTTTATTGCCTTGAATACTGATTGCTATTGTGCATGTGGTGGATGCTGAGAGTTGTCTTTGGAGGTGTGTGGTGGAGCAGGACTACTGCCGTGCTGTGTGACTAATTATAAATGACCTCCTCTGCAGAATTCATCATTTTACCGTGCGTGTCTGTGTGCGAACATGACTGTGGCTGTGGTTACCTCAAGAGCATGAAAGGTAGGTCAAGGTTGAAAAGGAAGAGGACGACATTATGGACTCTCCATAAAAAGTCTATTAGAATCTAAAATGATAACCAAGATGAGAGGTTTACACTGTAACCCATAATGTTACCTGTCCCTGCTCCAGCGTGAGGGCTGTTGGGTGAAACAGCGTCTCAATCTATCTCCTTAATTTAATGTTAAGGAGGCAATCGCAAACCTCTCCATATACGCACTCAGTCAACATTTTGATTGTGAGGAAACTCAGTGGAATAAGTGTGAAGGCTGAGCCATGTTGACAAAGTCACACCCTTAAAGATACTTTAACTCCACTACACTTACTTGACAGGTTTAGATTCTATTTTGTTACATGCATTTTACATATAAGTGCAATTCTAATAAAATGTGTTGCATTATTAAAGATTCAAGAATGAGGCTGGTGATAGTTTTCTTTTCTTTTACATAAATCTCATAGAAAGACCACAGCTAACTATAAATCCATCATAATAACAACTATTGTGTTTTCAAGTGAAGCCTCGTGTATCTTATTCTTCTGTGCTGCAGAGCTCCATTGTTTTCCAAAACCTATAAAAAACACACTAATGGGGCACAGTGCTCAATTCCAAAACACACACACACACACACACACACACACACACACACACACACACACACACACACACACACACACACACACACACACACACACACACACACACACACACACACTGTAGTTTATTAACTAGCCCCACATACACAGTCTTGCAGGAAATTGTATCAATTTTGCTGCATATTAGTCCACATTAGTAACTTGTTAAAAACTACCTTCTAACTACATGTAAGAGTATTTTGGAGGTTATTGTTTTAGTAATTAGATTTTAGACTCATGATTTCTTTTTTTGTTTGTTTGTTTTTTTTGTCCTTTCGGCTTATCCTGTGAGTTCAGGGTCACTTCAACGCATCACTTGGCTGCATGTTGACTTGGCACAGTTTTAAAGCCGGATGTCCTTCCTGACACTACGCTCCCAAATTTCTACCGGGCTAAGGACCAGCGCTGTGTGGATGGGGATGGCCTGTTGGAGGTTGTTTTGCCCAGAGACACTTCAACATGTGCGGGATGCAAACCTCCGACCCTATTGTCGGTGGGTGGCCACTTTACCAACTGAGCCACTGCTGCCCAATTTTAGGGCTCATGTAATGTTTTGATAGCTACCGTGTGATAATTGATGTTTAGCTTAACTTCACATTAACTATACATTTTCATTTCATGGCTCAGCAGCTAGGGCTACACGATGGTAAAGAGGTTCCCTGACGTGAATTACAGGCAGTTGGCATATCGGTGTGGCTTTCCCATGTTCTCCTTGTATTTGTGTGAGTTTTCAAGGCGTTCTCCAGCTTCAACAGTCCAAAGATATGGATATAAATGGATTTCCTTTTTGGGCATATATGTCCACAAGGTACCTGCTATCATATTACATCAATCAGTGGCTCGGGATAACTGGAAAGCTTTTCCATCGACAGGTATTTACATGCTGGCCAATCCGAACACAGTGGGCTGAGGGTCTTAAAGAGGCAGGAGCTACAATTAACTGTTTAGATGAATAGGAGAAATTGTCGTCCCCGAGGTGTCAAAAAGCGACGCTTTGTCCAGTCCCTTCTTTGTAACAAGCTGACACTTAAGGTACTAGCTCACGTCGGTAATTGACGCTCTGACCTTTCAGTGTATTTCAATGGAAACTCCAATGCTTCAATATCTGATGCTTAAAGCAATGACAATGAATATGGAATTAAAAAGTCTTACAGGGAGTTGGACAGGGTGGTGGATGGTACGACAAGACATAGGACTTTTCTGCGGGGGACCGGGATTTGTCTCTAGTGCAAGACGTGGGCGGTTTTTTGATGATGATCGTAACACAACGTGGCACACGTGCTTACTAAGGAAGTTACTGTTTGTAGCGTTTTGTTTTCATGGAATTTATCTTGTAACTTAACGTTACCCTGAACATTTTTGTGCCTCACCCGAACCATTGTTGTCTCTTAACATAATGTTACCCTGAAGTTGTTTTGCCCAATCCCAACAGTTTTTTTGTGAGTATAAAGTCGTACCCGTAGCAACAAAAGGTGAGGCTTCTGGACTGTCCAGTGCCATTGCCATAGTAAAACCGGCAGTGCGGTACGGGAGGCTATTGCACCCAACGCATCAAATAGTGGTGCTGCTGTAGTGTCTAATAGTAACACCAAAGGCTACATGGGGCGTCAGTATGATACAACAAAGGATGTACAAAGCGGCACAATTTGACGCCTTAGGAAGCATCAATATCTGATGCTATGAGATGAGAACGTGTTGAAATACCTCTCCAAGGCCCCAAAATAAGAATTTAATATGAAATATGCCCCAATGATCATAATATTGCCTGTAAAGCATTTATGTGAGCTTTGGGAGCTTTGGGTTGTGATGTGTGTTTTTTAATGGATGGATAATTCACCAGCTAGCTGTCTTTTTAGAGACCTGATTCTGACTTTGGTGCACACCTGCCATTTTTATTGGCATTTTTAACAATTAATCAAGTTACTTTTGCATTGCTGTTAATAAGCACAACTTCATAGTATGACATTTAGAAAGCTGAAATCATTGGTATAAAATCTCATACTTCTGTCAGTAGGAGGAGGGAAGTGTGGCCTCTGGTCCTACTTTCAAGCAGAAAAGATGGCGCGGACTGTAAGCTCCTGTATAAATCTTCAAAGTTAGACTAGAACAACAGCCCCCCCCCCCAATGCTGCCCACAGGAACAAACAAAGATCAACGGCTTTCAACTGGTCCCTTTAGGGGTCACCACAGTGAAACACGTTGATTTGGCAAGTGTTTTTGTGCCCCTTCTTACCGCTTGGTGCCATTTTATCCGGGCTTGGGACCAGCACCAGGGTTGCCCTTAGTGGCTGGGTGGGGCCTCACCTGGTGGGGTGGGATTTGAGCCCGCTGTCTTCTGCATCCCAGCCCTATGCTCTACAAGCCACAAGAGAAGAAGTACTGTCATGAAAACATGTCAGTACCTGTTGTACTCAACAGGCAACCTGGTGCTTCAGTAGGGGTAAGACATGAGGCCTGTTCCTTATGTGAAACAATAGTGTAGCTGCAGCTGCTCCCCTAAGGGGGAAGAGTTAAATGCAGAGGACAAAGTTTATTGTAAAATGTATGCGGAAATGTAGAGTATATGTACTAACTGATGACAATAAAAACTTCATCTAGAACATTATTTTTCTGGCCCTAAGGAAGAAGCAAAATGAGCTTTCGAGTGTAGACTAACATTAGAGACATAAAGAGAAGAAAAATGTATCACTGCAAAAGCATGTGGAAAAACGGTGTCAGTAGGCAAAGAAACACACCCACAGCAAATAGAGGGACAAAAAAAAATGCTAAAGTCATGTTATGTTGTCTAAGTCTGATATGTTGCATTTCAGTTGGATGATCAGCATCACAAACTGCTACACAACAAGCTTTTTACAAAGAATTCAATTCCACTTATCTTTAGGGTCACAGGGGGGCTGGAACATCTCCCAGCTGTCATAGGGCAAGAGGCAGGGTCCACCCTGGACAGGTCTCCAGTTTATCTCAGGGCCAGCACACAGAGAGTCACCAATGACCCTTACATCCATGTCTCTGGACTTTGGGAAGAAACCACAGTACTCAGAGGAGGCATGCAAACTCCACACAGAAAGGCTGGGATTCGAACCATGTGTGTGAGGTGTGAGGCAGCAATGCTAACCGCTCCAGCGCCCTGCTGCTCCAATTGAGATCTGCTAATGGTCTTTTCACTGCATCAGCATGCGGATGTTCGGCAGGTCGGTTGAGTATGAAGTACACAAACACACACACTAAGCTTATCAGAGGTATAGAAAACATGCAGCACAGATGCTTTGCCTAAAAATTACCCACTTTTATTGTGTTTTCAATAACAGTTATGCCTCGAAATTGGTATCAAGAATCGTGGATTTTCAGTGGTATCGGTATTTACTACCCAGTTGTTGGTATTGTAACACTCTGACCCACGATGTAAGGTGCCCGCACTTATAAGCAATGGGGCTTGACAGAAGATGACATCATTTTTTTTTTCCCTCTTCCTTAGAAAATGAATGACATCCTACTCAGTAGGACGCCTCAAGACCTGTTTCGCCCACAGTACTGTTAAGACATGTTTACAACGTGCTGCTGCTAAACTAATGCCCAGTCCAACCCTGTCTTGTCAAAAGGTTCAGTAAGGACATTAAATCAGCCATAACTATCCACCTCCATTTTCTAATCTCTTTACGACTCACTTTAGCTGATTTTATCCATGATTTTGTTCCCCATTCCCCGATGTGATGGCGACACTGCAGTCCAGTGTGGCAGGTAAGTCTCGGACTGCCTTTCAGGTTCGCCAACTGCGTGCAGCCCACTGACCCGAGACCACCCCTTAACCCTCCTTAGCCTCCAGGAGCCTCTGGTGCAACTGAGCAGAAGGCTGGAACAAATAGTCTTAAATAGAATTTAAATATCTGGAATTCAATTATGTAAAGAGAGTAAGACCCCTTTCCTGATAATGATGGTAGGTTATTGCGGCTGAAGCATTTATACAAAAGTTTTCTAAACAAATCTTTTCAGGCGATTTTGTATTTTTTTTATATTTTTATATATATTTCTTTTCTTAAATGATTTAAAGCTGTATGTAGCTACAGCTGTGATTGTGAATGAGTTTTCAACTTTAGCTCTTCACTTACCACTACGAATTCATTTAATACACCTACAACAATTCGATCTTTGTCTAAACATTTTCCAGTGGAGCTGTTGTTAGTGTTCAATTCTGCTACAGTATATAAGAGAAAAGTCAAATTAGTCCAAACTCAATTCCTTTTTTACTCAGTTAACTGTGGTCCTGAGTAACTTTGTCTGACTGCATCTGGACATGTGTGTGTGTGTGTGTGTGTGTATGGAGCAGTCATCTGAGGTCGAGTGATGTCAGTGTCAGTGCTCTCCCTCCTTGTTGACCCTGTCATGGTGACTGCCATCTCAGTGTCTCCATCCCAGTGATGCTGCTCCCACACACACATAGACACACGAAGATCTGACATCTTCAAGAGCAAGGGCAATGGCGCTGTCAGCTTCAAGGGCAAGGCCAACAGGATGGGCGACTTTACGTGTCTTCCCTGAGTCACCACTTCACCCCGGATTCTCGTACCAGAGCCCCACCCGTGCTCACCTCCTTCCAGAAGGAAATATGGAACCTTAGAGCTTTTCTCTTTTTTGCTGGGTTTAACTGGTCCTGCTAATCTTTATTTAGATGAATATTTAACAGTGCAGATGTTTTACAAACACTGTTGTGTCAATGGTCCATGTTTTGATGGGGACTTGAGTCTGTGACCTGGATGCACGCACAGAGTCTTGAGAAATGACTTGACTCCTGCACTGTCGACCACCTACAGTAAATTATATCTTTAATCTCTGAAAACAAAATTGTTTATGTTAAAACATTGAGCATAAAATGAACTATTCAAATACATTTTCACATCACAGTGGAATATAAATGTGGGAATTAAAGGCTGTCACACACCTACAGTGAATTAGCATCTATTTTAATAATTGTTTAGAGCACTATTACGAGAATTTCAACAAACCCGTCATTCAAAAAATGGAAAAAATAAAAAGCAGATGAATCTTAAACAGAAAGAACTATTAGCTGTGGCTGGTTAAAGATTTTGTAGGTAGCTCCACCATAGTCAACTACATCAGTACAATCCTGGCTTCATATGAATGTGCAGGTAATAATTATATAATAGCAAATGTTCTGCACTTATACAGCGCTTTCCTGCCAATTGGCACTTAAAGCACTTTAAACTGCTTCTTATTCACCCATTCACACTCACACCAATGGGGGAGCAATTAAGTTGGGGTTCAGTGTCTTGATCAAGGACACTTCGACATATGACCGGAGGAGCCGGGGATTGAACCAACAACTGCGAGATTGGTGGACAACCGCTCTACCTTCCTGCTCCAAAGTCGCATGAGGTGAACTTCTGGGTGAATACTTTTTATTTTACATATTTTATGAGAATGCTTAGGTTGTTTGTGTCGCTAACAATTCGTATGTGGTGAATTTGTTCTTTATACATGTAGTTGAACCTAAAAATCTCTCCAAAACGTTGAGCATTGGTATGTGGTGAAACGTGATTATATATTTCACAACAGTACATTTAAACGAGCACAAACACGTCCTCCCATTTTCTGCTGTTTTATACTTCAACTCCCCTCCATTGCTGAAATGTTCCCTTTGCAGCTACTGTACTGACAGCTGTTGCTTTCCAGCGTGTGCTTTCACATTCAAATCAAACAACCATATTATAAAACGCAATAAGCTGTCAAAGGGAAACGTGCCCAACTGCATAGTTACTATTTTCAGCTTCAGCTTGACCAGCTGCAGCGAAATGATCCTCCCATGTTTATTCATAATAATCCAATCGTATCTTGCAACAATATTACAATATACACTAACAGTTGCCATTAGGCTGCATTAGAATTGCTTTTAATTATACTGCAAACGACTGACCTTAGAGAAAAGTAGTCGATCTTATATGGAAAGTGTTGATCTCAGCAGACCACAGAGGGTACGATGAAGACGGTTAGGGTTAGGCAATGAGGTTAAGTGCTCAACCTTACTAACGTATTTCCCTGCTGCCACCTAATCCACTGACCATAAAATAACTCATTTCTTAATCATATTTCAGTCATCAGGGCTGGTGTGACCTTTCTTCAGGTGGGCTAATTCTCAGAGAGCTCCGAGAAAACATGTATTACTACCTCGCATTACATTGGAATCTAATAAACAATTTCTGAAATGTTTCACATAATCTATGAACAAAACAATTACGTTGCTCCCCCCTGTGCCCAAAGGAATCCACCACTGTATACACTCGCGCTGACAGCGTGTTTGGTTTTGAATCACTAATCTAATGAGAGGTTTCACTGTGTAAAGAGAGCGGGGAACAAAGGAAGAAAATCTATTATTCCACACCAATGAGGCCGTTTAACATCCTGATTTCAAACCTCCATTATTTGGTCGGTAAATGTTGTCGGAAGCATCAAGCGTCAGCGAGCGCCAATAGACACATCAATCAGGGCAGTTGCCATCTCCGTTATCTCACTTAGTTACCACCTGCTTATTCCACGCTTTCAGCTTTAGAACAGTTCCATAAAACCAACACCTTCACACGAGTGTATGAGAGCAGGTGAGTGTGTATATATGTGATCTTGTGGAGCTAATACAGTCCAATAAAGAATTGCTCCATCCTGCATTTGCAAAGTTCTTATTTTATCTCGCATCTATTAGCCTACAGGCAGACAGGACTCTGCCACGCACTTCCCCGCTCAGCAGAGTGAGTGTGTGCGTGTGCGCAGGAGTGCTCACGTTCTGAGGGTGATGTATTGAGCCAATCACAGAGTGACGTCTCATACATCACTTTTATTGCAGCGGTTTGGCCCTAACCCTCTTCCTTTCCTGTGTTGCTCAATCTTTCCTCGTCTCCATTTTAGGCACAAGCGGCAGAGATAAATAATAAAGTTTTCATGAGACTTTTACATTCTCGGAGACAGAGAGGGCTTGTCACTGAGCCGAGAGATAGTGTTTATCCCCTTTGACAAGATTTACTGTGTCAAACTATACAACTCCAGCTGACATGAGCCTCCTGACCTCTTGTACCTCACTACAGGTGGCGACATTACTTTTCTTGGGCAGCATTTTGAGCAATCGTCATGCAGATTGTGCCATTTATAGCTGAGGTAAAAGCCATAAATAACAACGCCTGGGATCAGCTGCCGTGCCGCTCTCGGCAGAATACAAAGTGGGCCTTTTAACCGCTTTACCATATTGTTGGGAGTAAACATTTGAATTTACAACAATGAAAACACCCTTTACTTTCAGCGCCACTCTTTCTCTTTCAACATCACAAACAAGCATTAAACATCGCTAATGTGTCTCATTCCTGGCTCTAATGAGTTTTGATCGACTGCCTTTGTCTGGCCAGCTCACATTATTTGGCTCGCTCTGCACAGCTTTTATTATGCTAAATAAACAGCCACAAGATTTCTTTGTCATCACTAATGTCATTTAATAAAAGCGCCATTTCACCGCTAATTGTCCTCTCTAATCTTCTCACACAATTGTTTTTATTCCAACAAAATCTGTCTTGGCTCAAAATTCATCTGTTATTTTGGCCGTGCGTTCGATTTTGATCTGAATTCCACTGAATCCGCGGTTGTTCCTGTAAAGAGGCCTGAATAAAACAACTTGGCTTGGTATCTAGATCGTTCACAATCCTCGCCGAGGATTCATTTTCTGGTCCTACTGCAATTAACACATGGGTTCAGTGTCCTTTTGAACCTCAGTATATTTTATTTTTAGTGTTTTTGTGGTCACACTGGAGACAAGATCAACATTGAGAGCATTTTCTGAAAATTAATGTTAACCTGTGTGCTGTATTAACCTCTATAATATGATATATTGCTCGACATTATGGCACTTAGACACATATTTTGTTTAACAAAATGTATTATATATTAAATATTATTAAAATTAATTATTCAAAGTGTTCTCTCTACAATCTTCAAATCAAGACTCTCTTAGATGTCAACCCTTGGAAAGTAAGCTTTCCCCATAAACAAGGTCTCATTCAGGTTAGGGTCAATTTATGGTTTTCAGCAAAAAATGTGTGGCTATGCAAACTGACTGACTGCTTAACCAAGCACATTTTATAGAGATCCTGAGCCAGTTCTAAGATTTACATCAGGGCTGATATGGGCATATATTAATTTTTAAAAAGAAAATCTCAATTATTCATATATACACTCATATATAAATACAATTTTCTTATTTGAGACTCATCATAATTACTTAGGATTTTGCTTATTTTAACGGCTGTGGTAAATACTTGAAGTAAATCAGGAATCTTGTTTGTTAATAATAGTTCAATCAAAAAGTGAATGAGCGAAGAATTTTCAAACTTGCTTGATTTGATGGTGGGTGTTTGCAGGTGATCTGCTAATAAAATTGCCTGATTGACAACACTTGCAAACATAGTGGAGGCGACCATATTTGTGGGGTTTTTGCATGTTTCCATAGTGTTTGGAGAATGACCAGCATAAATGCAAGATGAACTTCAATCCACAGGAATTATAGGGGTTGGTGGGAGAGATTAATAATCACTTTGATGAGCTGCAGAAATGAAATCTTAGTATTACAAGAAGATGCACTGAATGGAACGATTTCTGCTTAAGAGGAAATGCAAGTAGAACAAGTTGAACAACAAACGAAATTAAGGAAAGATGACAAGATGGATAAAAATTGAGCAGCAGGTGCAGCTCACTTTCTATGATCAGCAAGTTAGTGGAATACAGGGGATTGACTGACTGACGGAGAACAAGGTAATAATAACACCAACACAACTGAGAACTTCATTTTTTAATTTACCAAATAAACACAACTGTGATTTTTTTTGCTAAACATAGGCCTTGTTGCTCTTTTCTGTGAGGAATCCTCAGAGCTCAGGCTGATTTAATATATTAATACAACAAACTTCAAGTCAGTCTTTTGTGACGTCTGTGGCACGACTGCTCAGATTGGACACACCGGCCTTTTTCACACACAAGGCAGCTGGTCAGTGTTGTATCTGGTCAGCGCTTAGAAAGGAAGGAGAGGTGCACACCGAGAAGTAAATGCAGAGAGGCTCACCCTACGGCTCCAAAGTTGTATCGCTGGACAGACGAAATGTCCATTACTTTTTTATTCCGTTCACACAAACGCTTTGACTCATTCGTTTATTTCTTTCATTTCTCCTCCTGAATAACAGCAGCCATTTAAGCACAAGCACATGCACCTGCATTTCAAATGTATTAAATACAGATCCCACAGCATTTGCTTTCAGGCCTAATTAATAACATTGCACATGTTCAGTTTATGTATTTGTAATTTCCCCTCACTGTATATTATGCACTTGGTCAAAAATCCTTCACTTTGCATATTTATAAAGGCCTCTGGAAAAATGCATTCCTCAGCATGTAGGAGTTCAGTTTTTGGAATTAACACCTTGTGTGCACATGGTTTTGGACATACAAACCCATGTGAATCTGAGTTAATATGCATCCTTTCGAACCACTACACCAGCTACACACAAACCCAAATACAGTTGGCATCGTCAGTCATCGCTTTACGGTCGGCTTCACTACACAAAGGCACGAAACACACTTTTAAATGAGCCAAACCCCACTGAAGGTTTGTGATCTTAAACAGTACCTGAAGACAATCAGGCATGACTGAACTCTCATTGTTCCAAATCTTAAGCATCATTTCTTACCAACATTACAGTGTGTGACTTAGTGAGAATGGAGCTGCCACATAATCCAGAAAATGGATCAAAGCAGATTTACAATTAGTCTCACATTAAAATATCTACTCTTGCTGCATCTGTCTTCACTTTCACACCGCAAAGACTGACCGAAGAAAGAGCAGAGAAAGTAGTAGAATCTAGCGTCACAATTCAACATATTTCATTACATGGATGCTAATTACTTTTGAAAAAAAAAAAAACACTTATAGTTCATTGCTGACGAGAATTTGCTAGAAGCTCTGGAAAGAAAATGGTTTCTGTGGAGTTTCCCTTGGAGAGAACAGTTAAAGGAGAAGAAAGAAATTGAGAGAGCTGCGGCAAGGAGGGTTAGGAAAGGTCAAGAGGGTGGGGAAATAAGAGGAACAACAATAAGAGCAAAAACTAAGGGAAATAAAATAAAGAAGAGGAACAGGAGACAAAGGAGCCACGAAATGTTGTTTAGCTCTGTAAGAGTCTGGGATGTCCTGTGGGTTTAGTTCTTTTTTATTTGGATTTGATCTGTGACAACAGGACAGACCAGTACAAAAGCAGCCGTTGCACTGTTGGGTGCCTGCTGTGGAAGTAAGTGCTCACCTTCACACAGCTGAAAAATCAATCAGCACTCGCACACTGGGTTACACTCGCCTGTGTGAACGTGTTTGAGCTCAGAGAAACGTAAAAAGTCTGCTGCAGAGTTTGGAGTAGGCTACCAGCCAAGGTAGGCAGGCTTGTCCAGAAAAGAAGTAGAACCTAGCTCAACTTCTGCGTCGTAAACAATAAACTACTTTCAGTGTCTTGGTGACATCTGCAGATTTATGGAGATTTTATCGTTTGGCTGCAGCGTTTTCATTCAGCTTTTACATAGAAGCTGCAAGTGAGGCAAATAGTAGCTGGATGAATTCAGGCGTGTGCAAACCCTCCTGGCTGAAACAAACAATGAACTGCTGCATTATAAAACATTGATGGATGGTCTAAAATACCAGATTGTGTACAGGAGAGAGGTCAACTATGAGTGTTAGGAAACTGCAGTAAGAGAAACTTATTCTGAAGTTAGAAGTGGAGCTTTTTGGAGCATTCAGCTATAGACTGTGGTCATTTCTGGATGAGTAAATAAACTTTGATGTGTTCTGGTTATACAAAGCATCCTACTAGGATTTGTATTTCTGACTGTTACTGTCTCTATAATAACACTTAACAGGAGTTTTAAGCACATCTGACACATGGCATTGACACACTAATGTACTAGAGGTCAGAGGTAATATTGGGATTATTGTGGACAATAGTGCAATTTGCAATTGTCTTATAGACAAAACATTATGCTTGGTTATCAAGGAAATGCACTCAAAGATAAAGAAACCTCAAACATGCAAAAACCACAAATATTGCACATTGTTTTTGGTCGACTAAACCGGCTGCTGCTCAAAACAGTGAAGGAGTCAGAGCCACGGCAGAGAACATTCAAAGGCAAATTTTGGCAACTTTCTTCACAAAACGTAACCAATGTCAGACCCAAAATTCGCTTGGACTTGCCACTAGTCAATTTGTCAACAATAAAAGTAGTTTCTAAAGGGGTCGGAAAAGTCATTAAGTCTGCAGAATTTCGTGGTTTTAAAACGCAATAAAGTTTAATAAAGCAATAGTGATTAGATTAATTATGAATGGATGGGACCTCCAGACTGAAAGTGACACAAATTGGCTCTCATGTCATTTAAGTTAAATATTTCCTGTCTCTGCGATGTTTTTGTTAGTGGTGGGTGATTGTGAGTCTTTTTGGTCCATTTTGATTGCCTATCGCAATTTTTAAATTAAAAAAAATGTTTTGGTGTTGTTTAGTCAGATTTAGTCTTCTTTGTCAGCTCTGTGATTTCTTTTCAGCTGTGCCCTGTGACTTTTAAACAGGAATATTGACCTTTGACCTTTTAGGCCGCTGGGCATGTGCCCGATAGGCTTGTATGTATCCCTGGTACAACCTTTTATTCATACAGTTCTCCAAAGTATTTAATGCTATTAAAGAAGAGAAAAACAGAAAAATTCACACACAGGTCCAAAACTACATCAGAGTTTTGGTTTCAGGTGCTGCAGTAGACTTGGCTCTTCTGTTGTGTTCATCGGCAGAGCTGTGCTCGTTAGCCTAAAGACAGCGGATACCTGCCAAGCACAGTTGGAATATAGGACACATCCCTGGCCCAAGTGCTGCTGGGAGGTAAGTGTGAAGATGAATAGAATCTGCTGAGTTCACACTAGACTTAGTTGGAAGGAGGCTTGTAGGAAAAGCGTTGGACCAAAAACTTTGTGTCATGGAGTCATGTAGATGCCCGCAGAGCTCGATATCAACTAATGAGCAAATGTTTCCCTCATTTACATTTCAGGCGTTTAGCCCACTTTCACATCCAGAACAACTTGAAAAATGTGAGAAGCAAGTGGTCCAGAGTCCGTGTAAGTGTAAGTACATCACTAGTGCTGCTGATACATTATAACAGTTAATAGATTGAAGAATTTAAACCACACACCGTCGGAGGGACATAAATCCATCAAAAACTCCTATTATGTGAGGTTTACCTCCACATGTAATGCATTTACATTTTCCTTACCACCAGATGATACAGTGCATTGCTTTGTCTTATATCAAAGTACTGGACTTCAAAGTGGAATCAGCTCTTATCTTTACATCTGTTAGACACTTTTAATGAGGTCCAAAAAAAGCAAAGAAATCTATGTCAGGCAGAAAACACTGAAAGTAAAATGGGATGAGAAACTGTTTCAGTTTTGTGAGACACAAATGCCAGATCAAAAGGAGGAAAAGATTTCTGTTAAGTCGCAGAAGAGTTTTGTCTTCAGCTCAGGCAACTCAGCGTGCAGAGTTTGGTCGTTTGCTCCACCATTGTAAAGCTACACAATGCTCAGCTAAAGACTGGGATTTCTGGCTATGTGGTGTGGGCAACAGGAATTATAGATAAGATCTGAGTCCTTGATGAGATCAAAATCGTTTTGGTTTTGGAAAGGCAATAACAAGGTGTGTGACTTTTATTGGAGATTTTTACATAGTCACTGTTTGGTCTAACTTAATGGTGCAGCCAGTGAGTGTGTGTGTGTGTGTGTGAGTGTGTGTGTTCTTTCTCTCTTTTGGCCAGGAACAGAATAAATGGGCTAACTTGTTTCACACTTTCAAAATAAACTAGCCATGCCCTTCGTTAGACTGGCGGCCTGACAGGGGGTACCCTGCCTCTCAGCCAGTGATGGCTGGGTTAGGTTCCAGCACCCTTGCGACCCCCAACGGAAGAAGTGGTTTAGATACTGGATGCAAGGATGGATGCTTTCCATGCGTCTATTGAGGACTTTGGACCCGGAGATTATGTCACAGCACTCTTACAACACGGAATCACCCCGAGGACACATGATGGACGGATATATCATCATATATGTGACTTCAACGATGCTCAAGGCTTTAATTAATGACTCTAGATTAATGACTCCAATACCTGGGACTCGCAATCAGTTAGACTTGAACAAGCCTTTGTAGCACACACAGGCTGCAGAGATAGGTTCCCACCCATGGCAATTAACCGACCTTTAACCTGTCTCCCAGGAGGAGGAAGAGCGTACCCATTTCTTTCCTAATCCATGTCATTGGAAATGTTCACTTTCTCTAAATAAACCAAGACTCAGTTTGTCTGACACCCCTGACTTTATAAGTGTAAATCAACACTCGCCTACAAGTGGACCACACTGTAATATCTTATCAAGATTCCACCCAGGTTGAACTCAAGGGATTCTGACTTGGATGACAGACTCTCTTCTACACCCCCACCTTGATACAAGCCAGAGACATCATTACTGCATGACAAACGTAAAACTGGCTTTATTTTGGTTTCACAAAACCTGAATAGTAAGTTCCCATAAGTGATTTCATAATGGTTGATCAAAGATCAAAATCTTATAAGAATTTGTTGGAAAACTTTGTAAATATACGATGAAACCACAGTGCCATCAAATGGTAAATGGTGTTGTCCAAACAAACACTTCAGTGTTAGTCCTTGGATCATTTTCTTCCACCACCCTCTCACCTTTCTGTCCTATTTGCTGTGTTGAACCGCATTATCCATCTCAAACTGCTTATTCTTTGATTTGTATGTTATTATAACCTTTTGTATTTATATTGGTGTAGTTAGATCAAGACATATTCATTTCCAGATATTAGGATACTGGTTGTAATACACTGATCCTCTCTTATAAATGATCTTGGGGATCAGATATTATTGATAAGAATTGATAATCTACATGTTTGCTACAATATTCTGATGTTCCAGTGTGAGGGCAACCAGAAATCATATTGATCACTCAGATTGCTACAGCTTTTCACAAACCTCAAGCAAGTCCACTTTGTAGCACCATTGGAATAATCCACGGACAATAAAACTCGTGCTAACTTGGTCCGATCTACAATCACACTGTGCTGCCAAATCCTGTGTGTCCAGCTGTGTCCGAGCACAGTGCAGCGTTTCAGCGGCCGATCTGTGCACACGGCCACAACACTACAGTAAGTGCAACCAACTAATCACATAACCACTGTGTCCAAAAACACATCAGTCCAAATGTGAAACAGCAGTAGATGAGACAAAAGCACAGTGGCAGCTCTATAACCATGCTGTCCTGGAAAAAAGTGCATGAGCTGGTTTTTAAGCACTTAAAGCAATTAGTGCAGAGGACAGAGCCAGCTGAGCCATTGATTACTGTTATTTATAAACCTGACAGCCCCCTGATGGGGAGACAAAATCTACCCTCTCCATCTTTTCTCCGCTCCTCATCCCCTCCCTCTCCATCCTCGGCCGCTTTCCCACCCCCCATCTACCTTTTCTCACACTTACTCCAGCCCTTGTTTTTTCTCTCCCACTTCTTTCCCTCTCACAGTAGCATTTAACATCCATCATATTTGTTTCCCGTTCGGTTTCTGCTCCCCTTTTCTGCAAAATCACTCTTGCACTTTGCTTTGCTGCTCTGAAAGAAAAAAACGGAAAAGCAGGGTGGTAAGCTGAGGAGGAGAATTCCCCAAAAAAAAAACAAAGAAAAAAATGTATTTCTGCTCTTGTGTTTGACAAGCCAATACTCCCTTAGGTTTGGCCTTGGGCCTCGTAGTGGTCTGGGAATGGCATGAGACAAAGCTGCAAACAACAACAGGCCCTCAGACTAACCTTGACATTCTTAGGATATTGTCTTGCATGCTGGTACACCTGGATAAGTGACACAGAGTGGGAATGGAGGGGTCTAATCTATTCCCAGGGTCTGGAGCCGGCGAGCCAGCAACAAGGGGGGCATTATGGCCAGGCCCTGGGTGGCTTTGTGTGCCCCCCGAGGGTCTATGCCGGGTGGTAGAGAAGAAAGTGCAGGTGTGTTGGGAGGTGGAGATGGAAGTGGGGATGTGAATGTCAGGGGGAGTGTTGAGGACTGGGAGAAAAACAGAAGGATGAAGGGAGCATGTGCAGAATTTTAAAGTAGGATAAAAATATACTGCATGGGAAAAGTTCCGCTTCACTGCTCAGACATGTGAAAATGGCAAAGGACACAACACAAGAACTTGCTGTAATGTTGACTATATTTAAATCTATACATTTTGTTTGAAAATCCTAATCAATAAACCGAGTATTTCTTGCTGTTTTAGGACAAATGCATCGTCCTACTAAAAGACTTAAGCTGTGTTTAAGTGATAAGACATTTTTCTGCATTTTGGGACCAAAATCTTATTAAAGATAGCGCTTAAGCTGGCTTTCTGTTTTGTGGACAATTGCGCAAACGAATAACCCAAACATTTTCCAGGATAGAAGAAGTTGAGTTTTGGGGGTTGAAAAACATGATATTATATCATATAGCAGTGTTGACTGCTTGGCCTCAAACATGGTTCATGGAAGAGCTGGAAAGCAGAGTATTCAAGAAAAAAAACGTGTGCTGCCAGGGGCAACATAAAACGACAACAGAAAGACTGATCCCGCAGACAGGAAAGTCCCAGGCATCACTGATTGTAGAAACACTGAGCATTTATTCACTTGTATCGCCATCCTGTTGATGGAGTTGCTCACCTCCGCAGGTGTGTCCACGTTGACAGTGACTGTGAGCCACAGTTTCCTGTGACACTGCTGATCTCCTCCTTTATCATAACAGCTTCTTAGACACACATCACAGAAGGTGATCACCGTCGAGGCTGCCTGTTGACAGGAAAGAAACACTGGTTCTTGGAAGCACTTAAAATTATATCAATCACAAAAAAACAATTTTTGGTTTTCTGCACAGCACAGTGTCTGCATGTCACACTTAACTTTCCTCTCAGTGCCTCTTAATTAATGTCCCTGTATACAAGTTGCACTTGGACTTGGAGGAACCCACTAGACGAAGACATCACGGAGGATTATGGAACAGAAGAGGGAGAGGGACTAAGCAAAACACTGTTGCTGGGATTAATAATAACTGGGAGATACACTAATTGGTGACAAGGCGCAGCATCCATTACTGAATATCAACGTCTGGGAGTGTGTGTGTCAATTAGAAAGGCTTTATTCTTAAAATAGCACGAGACATCAGATTGGAAAAGCCACTCATTAGCTGCCTTGTGTTCCAACTATTTTGAGTTCACCATCTGCAGGGATACTGTACACACACCAACACATGGCACATAAGAAAAGACCCCTTTACACTATAAAGTGAAGGCAATCAGTCCAAAGTTATTCCCATCAAATCTGACAATAAGCTGTTCTCTAGAGTTCATTCTTTGTGCAAGTTTGTGAACAGCAGATGTTTCACTGCTCTCAGGCAAAACAAAGTGTTAGCAAGACCCTCTTCAGGTATTCAGATCATTAATATTTTAACATATTTGTATGACTGCAAATTGCACGTTTATCTAACTTTGACCTGCTGGTGAGGTCAAAGTGGGTTCAAAGACTTCATCAATTTTTTTATATTTTTAGTTTTTTTTTAGTACTATTAATGTTCTCCTAACCTTACATCAAGATCTAAGCCTGAGGAAAACATCGTGTGCATATTAATGTTACCCTAATTAGCTAGTGTACACAATATTTTCATGAATATTTAAGTATTTTGTACTGATATGTATTTTTCTATTTCCACAGGTAAGATATATATATTTTAAGCTCATAACATTATGTTGAACAGACAAATTTAAATTTTCTCATTTTTATTTACATCATCATCATCAGATACATTGCGTTCTATTTTTATTTGTACATTTGACTTGTTCAATATGCCACCTCAGTTAATAGTGACTGTATTCCTATCTGCCCTGGGTTACGGGGGCTGGGGGTGGGGGGGTTGAACATGAGAAGCATTTTGTGGTAAACAAATTCAACTAAATAAATGTTTTAATATAACATTAAACATTAGGTTCACAGCCAGAATATTCCTCTGCGACAAGAACCAAGCCAGGATTACTCTTTATCATTTCTAGAAAAGTCAGTGGGTTAAGGGTTTAATAAAGTACAATGAAAAGCATCAGCATGTAAAGACTGTAAAGCTTCAGGGGGAAATCAGCATCGTAGTAGCCCGTGTTGAGGGTAACACATTGGTTTAGTAACTGCAGAAACGTTACTCCATAGGACAGGATGGTAGACAGCAGTAAAAGTCGGAGCCAAGTCCCCGTCATCAGTAGGATCTTTGTGTTTTAAGGAGCTTAGGCTGCTTATAGAGGTGGACGTTGTAAAGGATGTGTGGAAGAGGGGAGTTATTTGCCGCTGGCTAATTTAGCTTCAGCTTCTGTAATCAGTAACACAGTAATCTGTGTGAGAAAAACAGGAGAATGTGTAGCTGATATTTGGCGAGTCCATTTGTTACCTGGGCCTTGAAGCAGATGTTAGTTGTTGTTAAGGCTTAGTGAAAGTAAGGCAACAGTAACTAAAAGGTAGTGGTACTTTTGAGATAGTACAGTCATAAGTAATATGTGATATATTACTTTTGACTTCCCGAAAACTAGCCACCCTGCACCCTGTGCAGTGGTCATATCCAATGCAAGTCGTACCCAGACATTTCACCGCGTCGCAGCGATGCAGATCTCTGCGGCTGCGATCGATCCATTGGGTAGATTTGCATATTCTTCCATGCATTTCCTGTCATCTTTTTTTGTGTTTTGCTGTACTTTCAGTAAAAATGTTGTGCAACATTTATATCTTCATTGTTTTTTCATACACCCAAAAAAGGCTCTGCATAGATTTAGCATAAACTGGCTCATTGCTGACGTAGCTCGCATTAGAGTATATTGCTGTTGGTTTTGTAATATCTTGCCAAAACACAGGTTCATTTGTTATTTAACATCTGTCAGCAAGATGCAGTATGTATATGGTCTATTATTACATTTATAGAGAGAAAAAAACATCTGTAAGTACTGTACGGATACACTTACGACATATACAATTTGAGAAGAGGAATACAAATACTTATGTAAGTATGTTTTCCTCTTTTATTTATAGTTTTTCAAAGGCAATTCTTCTGTGCAGTATCAAAACTGAGACTACAAAAGCAGCTGTAATAAACTGAATTTCTTGAGTTGGCAAGACCTCAAAACATGACTCTTCTCACATCTTCATCCACAAATTTCAGAGAGAGAGAGAGAGAAAAGAGACAGAGACCGAGGTAAAGACAGCAGTTGTATAGCAGCGCTCTCACACTTGTCACCATCAAAGGTCACGGTGACATCTTACATTTCTCCAGCTCTTTCATCCCTGTACCATCTTCTTTTCCCTCTCACTTTCCGTCTCCTCTCAAAGTTGAGCTTCCTCTTGTGAATGTGTGTGTGTGTGTGTGTGTGTTTGTGAGTGTGTGTGTCAGAGAGAGAGCACAGAAGTTGCAAACTTTTCTCTGCGTGTTAGTGTTGAGATGAGGGGGAAACTGAGATGAGTGTGTGTGTGTCTGTCTCTCTCTCTCTGTGTGTGTTGTGTGTGTGTGTGTGTGTCAGAGTGAGAGCAGAACAGTGAGATGAGAGTAAAGTGTAAGTTGTCATATTTCAGGTGCGATGTGGGTTCATTCTGAGGTTGGATTTTTCTCAGGGGTCTGGTGAACCTACTGAACAAGAGATCCAAAAAAAAAAAAAAAGTAAAGCGGGAAGAAGACAATGAGATTAACACTGTCCACACTCTGGCACCCTCCCAACTAACCCTTCCTTTAAGATCTGGTTTCATTCACTTGTGTGTGTGTGTGTGTGTGCTTTCTCAACCAAAGCTGAATTCATGCAGGGCCATCCAGTTCTTCAGTCATTAAATATATCAAACAACAACCCGGGAAACCTTCCTGTAAATAAATGTTTGATTTCATTTTAATCATTCCAAACATATCCTGCAGTCATTTAGACGTACACCAAACCCATTCTACACACGAATGTTGTTGAAATATCAGATGTCATCAAAATTCCTTCCTCAAATACGTTTTGAGGCAAGGAATCATGGTTTATTCTATAGCTATACGCTACCTACATTTCAATAGCTCCCGAGTGCCGATGAGGCACTGAACTCAATATTTGCAGGCACCTGAATATGAAAAAAAAAAAACACGGCTGAAAGATTCAGCTTATAAATGCAAGTGCTGTGGTAAATGCTAATTTATCCTGGAGTATTGGAAGTAAACCCCAGGAACATGTTGATGCATGCTGATGAAAAGAAATGCTCATAAGAGATTTTATTGAATTAGAGGAGCTCGTCAGGACTTCAGTTCTCTCAAAAGCCTTAGAAGTGTTTAAGGTGTCCTACAGTACATCTCACCTGAAGCTAACCACACAGTATATTCGTATTCTAGACTGATTCTCCAACAGTGTTTCAGTATTTTATAAAATATATTGTTACATTTTCAATTCATATACATCTATTAATGTTAAACTTTTTACATTTTAGTCTTCAACAGCCTTAAAGGTGATCTGTGTTATAACCTTCCGAATAAAAAAAGGCAGCTTCACTGATTTTCTAATTTGGGGATGGTGACATCCCTGAGCCTGCCCTTTAGCTCTCTAATATCCCCCCTAGTTCTCCCCCTCGCCAGCTGAAGCTCCACTTCATTTCATTTCCATCTGATTCCGGTCCCTTTTGGTTTTCCGCCCCTTAGCTGGCAACCGCTCATCACACCTGATCTGCATCGTTCGACTTTTAGTTTTTGCCGCTATTTGTTAGTGTGTCTTCCTCTGTTCCTGATCATTCTCTTTCTATCCTCTTACTTTCCTCAACCACCCGCCCATGTTAGTCTTCGTTGTATTGTTATTTAAAGTTTTTTGTACTTTGTGCTGTAGTCTTGTGAGTACCTCTTTTAAGAGCTGGGTTTTTGATCTCTCCTCGTTACTTGTTTTCTTCCAGTTAGTCGTCTTTAGTCACCGTCTTTAGTTAATCTTTTCCCTATGGTGTTCAGGTTAGTTATTTACCTCCAACTGTTTTCTGTTCTAACGTGTTTAGCGTAGCTACTGTATTTCCTTCTTCCTTTTGTAGAGACATTGTCTTATTTCCTTTTCCTTCAGCGGTATGCTGTGCTTCTTTGTAGTCGAGTACCCTGTTTATTAAATCTGGTTGATGGCAATCCAAGCCCTGCTGTCGACTCCTGCATTTGAGTCCCCGTGTGTGTTGGACCCTCAGACCCCGTGCTTGTGTGGGTTTCCTCTGGGTACTCTGGCTTCCTCCCTCAGTCGAAAGACATGCTTTTGTAAGGATAAGTGGTGCCTCTAAATTGCCTGTAGGTGTAGATATGAGTGGGAATAGTTCTCCGCTTGAGTATGTCTCTCTGTAGATTGGAGACCTGTCCAGGGCGGATCCCAGTGGGTCCCATGTCCACTTTTTGTCATTCTTTTAAGATGATAGACTTGGTGGAGTTAGTTACTCCAGTTAGTTAGTTAGTGAATATCAGTCACAAACACGTTCCCCAAACTATGTATAACAAGGAAACAAGTTGAAAATCTGAAAATACCAGCTTACATGTGACACGTTGAGAGGAATTTCATTTGGTACAAGCAGGCTGATTGATTCCCCATTGAGGGGCATCCCGCACTGCTGCTGTTCTTTGTGGGCCCAGGCACACTGCCAGGTGTCACTGCCTTGTGGCTGAGCTGTGACGAGCATCCCAGCCAATGGATGTGGCTGCTTAGTAAGCACCGTCACTAACGGTAACAACGGTTAAAGCTGTAGTCACTTTAATTTGATTGAGTTTCCACTTGTAGTATACATGATGTTATTATTAAACCAAAAAACTATACACTTATTTTGAGACGGTAAGTTTGAATCGTTTTGGTGATATGACACGTGGGTGTGCTCACTTGTCTTGTGTACTGTATGTAAGATCTTCATTTGCATAGAAACAGAAATGGAGCTGGTAAATGCTTTTGTTTTACACCTTAGGCAGTATTGGCAGTACTACTAGTTTTACTGACATGATTTATTTTGATCACAAATATGTTTGTTTTTCATCATTCAGGACACATTTCTTTCACAATAATGGAGTTATCACTTATTTAGCTATTTGTCCCTTCATCAAAACTTTAACTGGCATTGTAGCCGTGAGAATGACCTTTATTTGCCACTATTTTGATGTAGTAAAACCTACAGTATCTTCGGCTGTTTATCCTCATTCACCTCACTGAATAGTGTATGTGACGTGGATTATATCCACTGAGCGGCCATGAAGAAATATTATTGTCTGAAAGATGTTGGAAAAAAGTGACTTGGTGCTGCGCAGCTCCTCAGAAATGACATGAAATGCATGTGAAAGTTGGGGTAAAAAAATCTTTTCAGATATTATTTCTAGACACCTTAACACTCATATTTTAGTTGATGGGCATAAATCAGTCAATAAAATATATATCTATTTAACATCTACCTAGCTCAAGGTTAATTTCTGATTTTGTACCCATTTTCTAACCATTGCTAGACATTCAATTTGTAACCTACACAGACCTACTGTAATTATGTCCAAATGTCTGCATACTTGTAAACATGTATAATGTTTGTATGTATAGATTTGTATGTATGTATAAATATCTACGCTGTGGCTTTTATACTTTATTCCCCCAAAGCAAAATCCTGCATTCACACAGTCAAAAACATATTTTGTTTTACTTTGCAACATAATATTTCACTTTAGAAAAATCTAGATTTTACCACTTACAATTACACAAGTGTAATTTTTACGTTGGAAGAAACTAAAAATTTCTCTAAAATTTCTCAAATTGTATTATTTTATTTTAAAAGTTAAAAGTATGATTCATAATAAATTAAAAACTATTACTCAAATAAAAAATATACTTACATCTAACCCACCAGATTAATAAATATTCTGCTTTTTGGCAACTTACATTTTAACACGGAAACAGCAAAATATTTTCTATTACAGTGACACAGTGTTTTATCTTGAGAATAAACCAATAACTTATTACATAAAAAACAAAAAAAACAAAAAACAAAAATCATACTGAAAACAATTTCACCTCCAAAGACTTGCACATTTATTAGTCTGTTTATTTTTAAATATACAACACATTTTTTGAGTTCAACAAAATGTCAATAGGAAAAATAATAATACATAAACTTACTCAGAAAAAAACAAACAAAAACAAATGTGTGCTAATGTGAAATTTATAACCAGAAACAAATGTTGAATGCACATGTAAATTAGGCTCTTTGGAGTGAAACTTATAGCTGCCCCTCTTCATAATAAAAAAAACTTATAAAAAGCATATTTTCTGCAGTTATTCAAATGTATATGTGAAATCAGTGGAAAAGTGAAAGTTTAGTGCATAGATGAGGCCAAATAACAGTGCATGCATGTGAAACTCCATGCGCTAAAACATTAATCACAAACCCAGTTTCCCGCAGTGACTGGAGAGGATCCTCTTCCTCCCTGAAGACAAACACAGCCACCGTGCACCATCAAGTTCCAAATAACCTTCATCCTTGTGAACAACCTAATAAAATACAAGACCCAGAAAACAGACACAGCACAGGGAAATGTTCAACTGCTGGTGCTGTGCACCATGAGGGCCGGGCCACTTTGGGCACTGAGCGAAGTGACGCTTTTGCCTAAAAGTACAGTGCGTGTTGCTGTAAGGTTTTACTAACTTAAGTCAAGACTGGACTGGATCAAAATGTGTGTAATAATAAAAACTTGAGAAGACATGTAAAAGGTGAAAGTTGTGGTTTTCAAAGCGAATTGTCAGATTGCAAAAGGGTTTCTTCACAAGCATTATAGGAGCTGCACTTGTCCCCTAAGCCTGTTTCTGTTTTTCAGAAACACAACTGTCTAATCCTCTCCCTTTCTCTACAGTTTCAAAGTGTGCTGAGTTCTCTGTTTCTCCAGAGCGATGAAACATATCAAAGTGGCATGCTGGGAGATTTGTGGAGCATAAAGTAAATGAGTAAATTCCAAGACTCAATCCGTGATTAAAGGCAGTTTAGTCATGTGTTCTGCCACTTGTGACTGATTTCTAGTTCCCTGATTGTCCTGATGCCTGGCTCTCCTGCAGGCGACTTTCTTAATGAAGAATACTTGTATCTAACCTCAGCACATGTATTTGAACATTTGTACATGAACAAACTAACACTGACACACAAACCCAAATCCTGAGCTTGTTATTTTCCAACAACATGATGACCGAGGGATGTCACTTCACAAGGATTGGGGGGAAAAAAACTAATTTGCCCAAGGCTCTCTGAGAGGTTTTTTCCATTTTGTATTTTGCTCTATCTACCTTTCATGAAAGGAGGAAATAATACGCTGTGCATTTTTTAAAATAACCAGTGGATTCAGAATTGATTTGTTTACCTGTGTTTTTTTTTTTCTTAGTTTGGTTTTGATTGGCTTCATGTGTCGCCTCGACATTAGAAGAGAATTAACCTAATCTAAATTTTCACCATTTTTAGATTTACAAGAAATGCCCCGGAAACAGTACTAATGAGTATGTGTGTATCGACAACTGCACATTAGACTGCAGATTAAGCCCCTTCTAGCAGACTCTAGTCATTAAAAGCTTTTAACCAATTCATTTTCCAATCCACAAACTCGGTCCAAGCCCCGTGGAAATTGGGGAGGGTTGCGTCAGGAAGGGCATCCGGCGTAAAAACTGTGCCAAATCAACATGCGGACAATGATCCGCTGTGGTGACCCTGAACTTACAGGATAAGCCGAAAGGACAAACAAACAAACAAACAAATAAACAAACAAACAAATAAATAAACAAACAAACAAACAAACAAACAAATAATTAAATAAATAAATAAATAAATAAATAAATAAATAAATAAATAAATAAATAAATAAATAAATAAATAAATAAATAAATTTTTCCAATCCACAAACTGATCTCAACAACTGTACTAACTATAATATACCTACTGTATACAGCTCCAAGTGCCTGATGTAGAAAAGGTGAGTTATTGAGAAAAAAAATCCAGAATTAATACTAACATGTAAGCCGTTACTTTACAAAAGTCACTTTAAAAGAAATGTTTTACATTCAAAATTCTTTGCCAAGAAGCTGCTGATGAGCCAATATGGCTGTCAAGTCTACATTAATTAGTGAGCTATAGTTCAGCCTTGAGGAAGCACTGGGTGACAGAGGAGAGAAAAAACGTCAAACAGAAACACGCTCAGGGTGGGTGGCTATCTGCCTCTGTGTGGAAAATGGAGAGGAAAGGAAGGAAGAGCAACAAGAAGGATCAACACCAAAACAGTGCACAGCTTGGTAGGGCAGGAAACTGCACAGCCCCAAGGCCATGGACACCTTCAGAAAGGTACAGAGACAGGGAGACACAGAGGGGGAAGCACAAGTGAATGGGAAAAGAAGGTTATGATATATAGATGCATGCAGAGGAGAGGACCAAGGGAGGTCCACCAGCAGTCTAAAGCATCCAGTTCTGGGGACTCCCCACACCTTTAATGGCTGCTTTTGCATTTGCACTACAAGTAGGAAGTGATGTAAACAAGGGACTTCAGTTGCTGCAGCGTTTGAAATGAAATCGAGGCTTTTTATTGGTACATCCCAGTAACAAATGCACAGAGTCACTTTCTAGCATCACTTTAAGACACGATACAACTTATTTTGGCAACATACTGCAGGTGGAAGAAGACTGTTCTAGAAACTTGGCTGAGTAAAGCAGGAGTCAGGATTTTAACTGCCGGTTTCTCCTGTACACTGAACCCTGAGTCGCTCCTCATGTTTACAAAGCATTTTGTTATGTTACAGCCTTATTCCAAAATCAATCAAATTCATTATTTTTCTCAGAGTTCTAAAACAATACCCCATAATGAAAACGTGAAAGAAGTTTGTTTAAAATCTTTGCAAACTAGGTAAAAAAAAACAACACATCTACAATATTCACTGCCTTTGCTTAATACTTTGTTGAAGCACCTTTAGCACCAATTACAGCCTCAAGTCTTTCTGAGTATGATGTCACTCCCATTCTTCTTTGGAGTACATCTCAAAGCTCCATCAGGTTGGATGGGGAGCGTTGATGCACAGCCATTTTCAGATCTCACCCGAGGTCAAGTCTGGGCTCCGGCTGGGCCACTCAAGGACCTTCACAGAGTTGTCCGGTAGCCACTCCTTTGTTATCTTGGCTGTGTGCTTAGGGTCATTTCTCCTTTCCGCAGAGAAACACTGGAGTCACGATCGGGTTCTTGGTGACCTCCCTGACTCAGGCCCTTCTCTCTAGATCACTCACTTTGCCCAGCTGTCCCACGCTAGGAAGATTCCTGGCGGTTCCAAACTTCTTCCATTTACGAATGATGGAGGCCACTGTGCTCATTGGTACCTTCAGTGCTGCAGAAATTTGTCTGTAACCTTCCCCATATCTGTGCCTCGATACAATCCTGTCCCGGAGGTCTACAGACAAATTCCTTGGACTTCATGGCTTGGTGTATGTTCAGACATGCATTGTTAACTGTTGAACCATATATATACGTCTGCTTTTCCAAATCATGTCCAATCAAGTTGTAGAAACATCTCAAGGATGATCAGTGCAAACAGAATGCACCGGAGCTCAGTTTTGAGTGTCATGGCCGAAGCCATGAATACTTATGTACATGGGAGTTTTTTTTTTTCGCTTTTTATTTTTGAAATAATGAATTTGTTCCATTTAGAAATAAGGCTGTAACATAAGAAAATGTGGAAAAAGAAAAAAAAAGAGCGATGTGAATATTTTCCGGATGCCCTGTAAGTGGCTTTAGATATAAGCGACTGCTAAATGACTAATCTTAATTGTTTTGTTTTGTATGTGAGTTAAAGGACCTGTCCTGGTCAAAAGTAACTCCAGGATTCCCCACAGAAATACTGGACGTAAATATATAGGTGGACAGTATATTGCTGAGAATTTTAGGACTAACTAAGTTGGAAATGACAGGACTTCAAGGCCTTTATGTGCTTTACGCACACTTTCATTAATTCATTTGTTCTGGTTTTACTGATAAATATAGCTGCGTGTAAATACATATAGATCTAAATATGGATATGAAATTCATCCGGAGAAGTTTCAGCATAAGCATTTTATAATCTGGTTGCTCAAAATACAGAGGCTGGCTTTGGCCTGTTTTGCCAGAAGAAGACGCGTAAATATAGGGAGGGCATAGTGATGTTTGACACCATTCATAAGCATGTAGCCCCCAAATTACAACCATAAGCAAAATGTTTTTATTATGATCAAACAAATTTTAAAGCTTGTAGACAGTTACATAATCAATAAGTAACAGTACACATCGAATCATCCAGATCGTATCACATGTTTGATAAAAGGCCTATGTACGTACATCACCTGTTGTCGAAAGTTCTCCGTGTCTGCCCCCCTCCCCCACCCCTCCGTTCATCTCATTTTGCACCAATCAATAATCATGCCTGTATGGTATTATGGTATTTGCAAAAGAAAAGAACTCCGGCTGGAGCATCCAATTAGCAACCAAACAAAACCAACACAACCTGTCACAGTGGATTATCCCGAAAGTCCCCCACCCTTCCTCACGAACACAACCCCCTCGTTCGCATCACATGCCGGTTTGCCCAACCAGCCTATTTACATTTTTATTGGCCAATTATCTCCCTCTCTCCCCAGTCTGTCTGGGAGCAGGGCGCACAGTAATAAGGGGAATCTCAGCCATTCTCTAATTGAAAGACTTTCCGGGGATTATGGAGAGGTCAGAAATAAAGTTGTTTTCAGAAATCATAAACATAAGCCTTTTCTTTCACTCTGTTGAGGAATATAATTTCTTCTCCAGCAGCTGTTTATCATTGCGGGAGTTTTTTTCCTCCCAGAGCAGAGGGGCTTATCTCACCACTGTGAATACTTTAAGTTGGGGAGTCTGGAGCTCTTATTACCAACGGGGAGGGACAGAGAGATGATGGCAATTTCAGATGGGTTGAATTAGGCTCGCATGTGCCGCTCGCTTCTCTCTTCAATCATTCATGCTTGTGATGTTTCATCATGTTGTAATGCAGAGGTTTGACAACCCTGAGATACGGAAGCCACACACACACACAAACAGATTTTATCTCGCCACATTCATTGCTGCACGCTCTGAACGATGATCCTGGCAACAAGGGTGCGTGATCCTTAAAAGCAGCTGACTGATATTTCTGATTTTAATTGGTTGGTTTTATAAACCAGATGCTTGTCGCACCAGGAGAAGAAAGCTGAAGTGGGTTTGCTGCTTGCCGGGTCCCTTGGTTGTTCGAACAAATGCTAACAGCACCAACCAGATGTTATTTAAGGGCACCTAGGGGACAAACTTTAAAGTGTTTGCCACTACATTGCATCTGCTGAAGAAAAATAAGTAAGTAAAGTTCAGGATTTCAAGCACACTGTGTAACATACTGTACTCAGGTGAGCCACAGATTTGGAAACAGATATTTGCTGCTCTTTAAATAAATGACTTTGTACTGTTTTTGGTGTGTTTGAGTATCTGTGCGTATGCACCTGACACACCTGGTATGAATCCTAGGCAATAGGGAGTATGCTAAAAGTTTACTTCTGTCTTTCAATAGAGCTAGGGGGGCACTAAATTTCTTTTAACACCTCTCCCAGCAGCAATATACTGCTCTTTTAGACAGTGAGAGAGAGAGACAGGAAAGATGGGATACAGGGGATGACACGAGAAAAAGGTCATGGAACAGAGTCAATTCTATAATGCACCACGATGGCCAAGTCTGGGTTAGAGCCAGACGGAATGTGGCCAGACCACCAGGTGCCACCTACACCTTATATAATCAGCTGCTTTTGGGAAGATAAGTCATCCGGTCAGTTTAGGCTGTCAGACCTACTTTGGTAGATTTACATCTAATCAGTCCCTCCAGGAATTTGTGACATTGTGATCACAACAGTAATTCAACCAATCCACAATGAATTATGTCTGACCTTGCAATTTAATGTCATAAACACATTGCAACATGCATTTCATTTTTTATTAAAAACCTGTTGCAAAATCAGGCAGGCTGTTTGATTAGATGCAAGCATTGGGATTGTTGCAGCCTGGTTGCTCAATGGGTGGAGCATCGCATTGGGATGTGGAAGGCCAGGGGATCGAATCCCACCCCACTAGGCGTGGCCCTGCCCAGCCATCAAGGGCCACCTTGGTGCAGGTCCTGATCCTGGATAAAGAATGGGAGAGTTGCGGCAGGAAGGGCATCCGCCGTCAAATGCCAAATCGACATGCGGAACACATTCCGCTGTGGCGCCCCATGAAGGGACAAGCCAAAAGCTGTTGATCTTTTGGGATTGCTGCAGCCTAAAATGTTGACTTTGTAGCAGCTTTTAAAAGATTCTATTACATTTTAGCGTGTTTGTAGGTGTTTTATGCAATGGAATTGGGGGAGCAAGTCAAACTAGTCAATCAGGAGAGACGAAAGAAAAGGATAAGTTCAGAAAGTGCTTAAAGGTATAATTTTTTACCACGATGTCCGTGACAGACGTGAAAAAGAGTCTTGTTATGGACTTTATTTAGGCTTTTTATGTAAAGGGGTCATCAGATATAAGGAGAACAGGAATGTCACCCGATAGTGCCTAGTCCCTAGTGGTGAAGAGATTTGGATGGGGTAGATGTAAACCAACCAGGAATCAAAACAGCCAATGAGAGAAAGTTGTGATGTCTGAAGATGTGCGTGGAGGGGGAGTCTGCTGGGCAGCACAAAGGGCCTCAGAATTGCTGATTTGATAAAAGCTGGAGATGAGCGGGATAGAGAATCATTGCTTCAACCCAACACTGAAATGACAGCTGCATGTGGTCCATCACAGGCTGTAAAGAAAGTGGACCAACAACTAGGGGGTCCTGCCTAGCAGCAAGCAGTTTATCCCATCCTCCCTGTGTCACTTCAGAGATCCCTCAGGTTGTGCAAATACAAAGAGAAAAAGGGCCCTTGAGGTTGTGCCTGCTTGATCCAAAAGCACCTTACGTCCACAATGATCTACAGCAGATCCAGAACATGCTGAATCACATGAGGCCTGGGTATGCTACAGGATCCCTGAAGGGGAGCTGAAGAATGGCTGGGGAGAGGGACGTCTAAATCTACTCTGAGTACACAAATTCTACCAGACCCAGTTAAACAAAGGCAAGTTTGAACAAATGTAAGTCGCTGTGGTTGTAGAACAAGAAAAGCAGGTAATTCTGTATAGATAAGTTGTGATTACAGCAACTTGCACAAAATGTCGACATCACAATAGGTAAATAAATGAATCTAAATGAAATGCTGTTCACTGAATGCTTATCCAACTCTGGATATATTCCAGCTTCTACAAATTCATGTTTATGCTGAAAAAAGGAAATCTGTGGGTTAAATGGTGGCTAAAGTGGTGCTACTGCAATTTAGCATTGCACCTCCATGAAATTGGTGGATAATTGGTGGATCACAAGGGGATAATAAATAGTCTGAGAGGTGAAAATCAAAATATTGACATATTTATGCATTAATCAGCATTGTGTTTTTTTCCTGCAATCTGCTGCTGTCTCTGGTGAAGGTGTGTGTGTGTGTGTGTGTGTGAGAGACATGGAGGAGAAAGTGACAAAGGCCGGCATAGAATGGAGACACACACAGAATAGAGGAGCAAAAGAAAACATGTAAGTGAGTGATAAAAAAAAGTGTGTGTGTGTGTAGAGTTGACGAGATTGCTGGCTGAAGAGATAAGTGGACGGAGTTTGCAGCCCAACAAACAGCAGCCATAAGAGGAGCGGAGAAGAGAGGCTCTTGGGTAAAGACACGTGCTGCACTTAAGAGCCAATTACCCACCATGTACACATCTCCTCCTCCTCCTCCTCCTCCTCCTCCTCCTCCTCCTCCTCCTCTCCCCTCTTCCTCTACTATTTCCCCCTCTCTGCTATCCAATGTGGCACTCATCTTAGTTTAATGGCCCACAGGGACTCCAACATACACATTCCTGCACACACACACACACACACACACATATACAGACATGTTTACATATGTGCATTGTGATCCATCTCATAACTTGTGTGTATGTGTGTTTGGAATTAATCTCTCCTTTAGCTCTCTCTGTTCTGTTACTATCCTCTTCCCTCTTTACTGGAAACACGCAAACACTCAGCCACACACTTCCCACACAGATACACACTCATCTTATTTTAATGTGTCTGAAGGGGAGGCACTCAGCAGCACAGCAGGGGGGCTTCCTGGTAAGTCACGGAAGCACTGAAAACATACACTGCTGCTCACGCTACCACCAAACTCACATGTAAAAAAACACACACTCACACACACAGAGGCTTTGTATGTAGACCAGCAAACACGTCATTAACACTCAAAGTCTCAGTGCAGTAGTGCTTGCTTGCTGATTGTTGTGTCATGCAGGGGTTGTGTGGCATCACTGGTTTGCAGCAGAAAGTTAGAGTCATCCGAATTCCGTGACTGGGAGCCTGAAACTTCTACTAGTCTACCAGTGCTAGACGGGAAACTCTGCCAGAGGCTGTCCTGATCTGACAAGGTCTTTTGGTCTTTTCATCAAACCCACTGAATCACAAACACTTGCATTCAGTCTGCAAAAAAATAATAATAAATAAATAAACCTTTCAACAATAAAATAAAAGAAATTCATGGTGTAACTCTTCAGTAAGCGTTTCTCCAAAGTAGGACAGTGGCCATATAAAAACGTTTATCAAAGGAAATCACAAGGGCATCAATTAATTTAGCACATTTCTTGTCTTTGAGTTAAAATCCCCGCATGTCACTTTGACATTTTTGCTTTCCGTCTGCCTGGTGTTACTTCATTAACAGCCAACCTTTGATAAATCTGCCTGCTGGAGTGTGTATTCCCTGCTGGCATTTGAGCTTTTTTGATTTAATCGATATTTGCGAGCGCTGTAGAACACAGGGAAAAAATAAAACACTATCGTTTTTAGGCTACAGAAGGAGAAGAATAGTGGACTGTTTAGGTGCCAGAAACATGTTGAGTATGTCTCTTATGAAGGACACTACAAGGCAAACATGAAATATTAATGAGGTAGAATGTAAACAAGTATAACCTTTTCAAGAAGCTTTAGTTCCAGCAACTTTATCTTGACAAAAAAAAAAAAAAAGACTGAAAATTGCCTGTTTTTTGCCTCAGGTTAAATCAGTAATTTAACACTTGCCAAAGAGCTTCTCACCATGGCATTCAGATTATTTTAAGAGACACATCAAAGACAAATTTGAAATTGTTATATTGTAGATGCATTCAGATCCATTAATGAAGTATTTTTGCAGACTTCTGTCAGACTGATAAAAGAAACTGCTGGATGTGAAAACGAAATTCCTTGAAGCAAACGGACCTGACTTACAATTTGTAACCACAGTGATTGGGTTTTAGGTTATGAACTCTTTCAAAATGGTGATGACCTCCGATGTAAACACACGCAGAAACACAGGAGGAGCTACTTCTACTTCTATGTGGATGCTGTTTAAGGCCCAATTTCTGGCTCATTAAAAGGAGGGAACCCTAATCCGAGCACTTCATTTTCCGCCTTTTTCCACCTTTTTCCACTTTCCAGATTTTCCACCTTTCCACCAACTACGTAAATGATGTTGCCCAGTCACTTCACTGAAATGTGCTTGCAGATCTGACTTTTAGGCTTGCTTCCATGGACTCTTGGGATCACACAGTGTTTATAAAAGTTGATTTTATAGGGCTGTGGGAAAGGGGAGCCAGGTGGATCCATGAGTTGGGGAGCAAAAGGCAGAGGGATCGAACCCCACACCACCAGGTGTGGCCCCGCCCTGCCATCATTGACCATCTTGGTCCAGTCTCGAGCCTGGACTAAATGGGAGGGTTCTGTGATCACAACAGTAGTTCTGGCTGGAAGAAAAAATACTCAAAATCAAAATAAACATGCACCACACACTCCAGTCTGGTGAACCCGGAAGGGACAAGCCTAAAGCTGTTGATTTACAAGGCTGTGGAAGTGTTTTACAGACAGAAAAGCAGATTAAAAACAGAACTGTTCTTGTCAATGCTTTTACAAGTGCCAATGGAAAAAAGCAGGATTCTTTCGTTGCAGTACCACGAGTAGCCATTAGGAAGAACTGACAGAAGGGCTAAAAGGTGGAGCTGGCTTTTCTACTGCAGTGTTGGAGAGTAACAGCAGGACCCATTTGTAGCATAGACAGACAAAAACAGGAGTGTATCATATTTCAGAATTATGACTTCATAGTTTAGATGTTGTTTTGGCCAGAATTTTGTTTTATCATCTGACCATAATTATATTATTTAAACGTAATAGCTAACATCTGGACACATTGTAACATTGCTAATTAAATCCAACTCCCATATTATTTAAAATTCTGTATGACCAGTGTTTGCAGTGACACCATTTTGTTTGTGCATATGAGAGCGGGCTTTTTTGCTGATACAGTTCATTTCTGAAAGCTTAGTGAAACCAAGCATCCATGCAGTAATGATTACAAACTACTTCCATGTACTGGAACCACTCCAACTGTTTACGTTGCCATAAAGTACAGGTAAATATAATGAGAACAAGTAAGAAATGGAAATTGTCCTTTAAAAAGAAGAATTATTGCAATGGTAGAATTGATGCTGTCTTTGCTGTAAAATTCATGCTCAAATGGCTCAGCGTGGCACACTACTTTTGGAAGCCTCCACAACCCAGCTCTGTTTTATATGTGGAGTCCAAACCTCTTGCACTGTTTGACACTAAGCCTCAGTGCAGTTGTTGACGGTTTTCACAGTGACCAAAGCTGAAGGGTGGGCTGTGGGGGGATGCAGCACTGTTCCAAATTGCGTTTCTGGGACAAAGCCTGTTTTTGTTCGGGCTTGCATGTGGACAGAGTCACAGTGAGGCCAGTGGGGCGAAAGTCTCATGGTCCATAATCCTGATTTTACACTGTAAACAAGCTGACTGCCTTCTGTTGTGATGGAGTCCCGATACCGAAATATCAAGCTTATCAGCTGTGGACAAATAAAGAAATAAAACATGTGTGTGGAGATAGCAGTCATCTTCTCCGAGTACATCAGGCAGTAAAGAAGAGTACGGCCCGTGTCATGCTATGTATTTATGCAAAATCACGGAAGTTTCCTGGAAAAGTTGTGTGAGGTTTTTAGAGCAGAACTGAACTGAGCAGAGCGGGACAATGTGAGCTGTGGTGCTGGTAGCGGTATGTGGCTTTGAGCTACAGTAACAGATGTTTTAGCAAGAACACCCAGGGTGTCTGATGGGATGTTTTAAAGGTCACTGTTATTCTGTAATAAGAAGCAGTTCCCCAGTGCTCCACCATATTGTACCTGTCAGCAAATACCAGACCTGGGGTGTTTATCTGCAGCTACTTTTCAGAACAAAAAGCAGGGTATTGTTTGTAGTGCACTGCTTAAAGATGAAGTGCAATAACATGTACTACTTTGCGAGAATCCCACAGGATACACAACTTCCTTTTACCAGCTCAATGTGCATTGTTTGAAGTTTGAGAACATTAGTCAAGGATTTAATTTTGACATTTGATAAAACTACAGCTCCCGTGAAAAAAAGCAGTAGAGCAGGTAGTTGCACCATTTTAATGCAGCCTAAACCTAAATATTGGATTTAACAGCATTTAACCTGTACTTTTCTAAAGACACTTGTCAGGAAGGGCACGCGGCGTAAAAACTGTGCCAAGTCAACGTGCCGACGCTGATTCGCTGTGGCGACCCTGAACTGACAGGATAAGAAAAAAAATCTGTACTTTTCTAACCACCTCAAATAAGTCACATGACATAAAGCTGAAAAAAGCTGCATTCCTAAGCTGGAATTTAGCAGTTAGCCTACTTAAACGCCAGTTCGTGCTTTGCAAATGTGCGTATCTGTATATTCTAACCTCCTTTGCTGTTCTTGGCTCCATACAATAAAAAGAGGCGCTCTTCTTTCTGTCAGGGGTCACCATCATGTTTTCATGTTTACTGCCCATGTGTGGAAGGTGTGTGATGGGAAGTACATCCGCGGTGCAGTCAAAGGGAAGTGAAAACCATGAATTGGCCTCAACTCGGCATGTAATTTGCAAAATGTGAGATGAGCAGCATGATTTCCTGTGGAGCATGGAGAGGCTTTTAGAAAATCAAGCTACTGTATGTGTTGATTCCAAAATGCTAATTCTATTATGAAGTGAAATTTCATCTGTCTTTAGCTGTGCAAATCAAAGCAATGCAGTGTTTGCACATTCTGTGTGTTTTGGCACCAAAACGGCAAATAAACATGTCAAGATGGTAAAAGTATAGATTTACTGTGTTCTTGAACATCAGTGTCCATACTACCAGGCTGTAGAAGCTATGTTGCCTTTACACTGACAGAATGTCTCGAATAACAGCATTTGTACAGTTCAAACATCATTCAAACCTCTATGTCTTATCCTTGCACAATGTGCAATAAATCCTTCATGTTTGGAGCTTTCCATCATCTTTGCATTTTTTATGCATCTAAATTTCAATTTATATCATATAATGCATCTGACAGGCAGTTTTTCCCACATCCACTGTGGAGAAAAACAGCAGGGGGTGTGTGGAGAGCAGCAAATAGAAAATGTGGAACAGCTGAGCTGAGAATTTTGACAAAAAGCTTTAAGCGGGAGCAAAACACGCTGGTCTGTACATGTACTTGGACTCTGCTCAATGATCATTTGTCATAAAATACTGATTTAACAATTTTCATAGTGTCAGACAGTCCTCAGCAAAACCTGTGAGAGCTCTTTAGAGCAGAGAGGAGTAAACTAAATAGGGAAAGATGAACAGATATAAGAGAAGAAGGGTGATGGAGATTGTGTCAGCAAGGAGGGGCTGCACCAGGCAGAGGGTGCATATACAACGCAATGAGTCAGGACTAAGCAGCTGTGTTCATTTAGGGAGGCATACATTTCATTTTGTGTTTACCTAAAATATTCATCTTGAAGCGAATGTGTGCCCCACTGTGGATTAGGTACAAATCCACAGCCTGTCCTCATTCCCGAGGCGTCAAAAAGCATCGCTTTGTCCAGTCCCCTTTGCCTTTCATGCTGATGCTTCAACAAGACAGGAATTTTTCCACAGGACACTTAGGTTTGACTCTAATGCAAGACATGCATAACTAGTAAAGAAGTACCATTGTCACTGATTGGAGCCTTCTTATGTAATTTATCTTAGTCTTTGTGTCTAAATCTAACCCACATTGTCTCTTAACGTAACCTTACCGTACAGTTGTTCTCCATAACCCTTATGCAGTTTTTGTGTGTTATGTAAAGTCTTTCCCGTGGCGTCAAACAGTGGCAATGTCCATTAGTAACGCCAGAGGCATCAGTATGATACGCCAAAGGATGTAAAAAGCAGCGCAACTACACGCCTTAGGAAGACACTGGAGGATGAGAACGTGTTGAGATCTACAGCTTCTAGAAGCAGGCTTAGAGGAGGAGGAGTTGGATAAATAGTGGGAGGTAGGAGGACAAGAAAAGGTGGGAATGAGTAAACTGGGAGAAACAGCTATTCTGGCTGTCTACAAGGCTATCACAGATTCCATATTGAACATACTTTTTTAGATAGAAACACATGTCAAACTCGATGCAAATATTGCTCCAGGCCAGGTAGAGCAGAATGTTTGCCTGGGGTTTGAATATTTTCATCAGGTTCTGATATGCCAGATGTGTGCTCTTCGGCATGTTGTAAAGCTCTGGACATGGTCTATTTGATGACCAGTTTCTTTTTCTTTGAAGCATAACTTTTGTCAGTGCCTAAACCAATCGTAAAAAATTAGACCCCAAACACTCTGAATCTCCATTATGCCACCATGCATGCACTTATATAGCACTTTTCTACCTATTGGCACTCAAAGCGCTTTACGCTGCTTCTCATTGACCCATTCACACTCACAATCACACACACATTCATACACCGATGGGGGAGCTGCTATGCAGCTGGCCGACTTTCACCAGGAGCAACTAAGTTGGGGTTCAGTGTCTTGCTCAAGGACACTTCGACATGTGACCGGAGGAGCCGGGGATTGAACCAACAATTGTGAGATTGGTGGACAACCGCTTCCTTCCTGCACCACAGTCGCCCATGTGACTTGGAGCAATGTAAAAGTTATGGCAGTTGTTAAAAACTTCTCAACCTCATTTGCAATGAACAAAATGGCTGATGTGTTCATTGTTGCTTATAGAATTAAGAATGTATTCTTTTCAAAATTATCCTTTAAGTTTTTGTAATGACTAAACAGATTTCCGTGGAGATTTTTACGACCTTGCAGCTGACAGTAGCAGTGGGTTTAACTAGAAATGTGTGAAGAGCATTCTAATTCACATATAGAAACAGCTGAGCCATGGATTCATCTTAAGCTGCTTCTGCATTGAATCTGGGTCTGTGTACAGCTTGCATCATAAGAGAAGTGTTCTACACCATTGTCACAGGTGGGTCCAAGTTGCTCTGCAAATACACCAAAGCAGAGCCTCCCACTTCCATCTATCATTTGGTGCTGTATCATAAGCAATGTTGATTAAAACTGATGTTGAATAGAAGTTTCTTTTACTGAAATGACTGCAGCGCAAAAAAAGGCAGGGGTCCTATGATATAGGGGTAAGAGAGCATGTGATGCTATCAAGTGGACCAATCACTCCATCTCCACAACACGCGATGACATTTCTTTATATCTTAGGTCAGGGTACAGGATACAGAATAGGGTAAGATTCAATACAGAAGCATAAATCAAACTTTTGCAATTAGCAATTTAATTACTTTTATTATCCGCGGGCTAAGTTTCTGACAAAGTCAAGGTCATTTACCATTATTTACACCAATCCCTCCATTATTCAGCGTTATTTAATGGGTGTGGGCTAACATCTGGTGATCATCACCATCACTTTCCAAATAGTAGCAGCTCTAAGCTACATACCGTAGCTGCTGAATCAACTTCTTTGATTGAGGCATTGGGGTTGAAGCTGACAGCTCTTAGACCCACATGCAAAGAAGTAGATAGCTGTGTCACAGCGTACACTCTCTTCATGTTCACTGAGAGTACGGAATGAGAACAAACGCCCGACAACATTTTTTTTTAGGAGAGAGAAAATGCGTAAAACACAAACACAGTCGCACACTCACATGTCCCAAGGCGCTTATATCAGACACAAAAAGAAATAATTCAGCTCAGCACTCAGAATCACCTCTTGATAGTCCCCAGCCATGAAATTTCAGCTTTGGCAAAGGAGCAGGCACAAAAAGGAGAGACAAAAACAAATCGCACAAACACATGAAAACACTCATGCACCCTCCCACATACAGGCCTGCCAAGTCTGGATTTGGCCAGAGATCTGTCTCTTTCCCTATGTCTTACTCTCTGTCTCTCTATCAGTGTAAAGACAGCCTGGTGCTGGTGATTAGTGCTTGGTGGGCTCAGCGCCATGAAGGGGCAGATGTTAAACTCTGGTCCTTTTACATAACCCCCATTTTATCAGGCCACTTCCCTGTGGTGTAATGAGGCCAATAAAATCAGTGCCTCGTTAGCATTCTTATGTAAGCTGAACAAATGAACTGGTCTCACGCCCCGAACCAGGAACCAGGGTATGCTTGGGGTGCGTATATTTATGTGTGTTCAATACCAGCTGAATTAGCAATGAGGTTGTCCTGTTTTTTGTTTTTTTGTCAGCTTCTGTCATCAGGAGTCAGCTCCACTTTGTGATCAAGAGCCATGAAAATGGTTTATGGCTCAGTTAACACATTCTCGCTTTAATCTGCTGAATTACTTGCAGTAGACAGTGAAGACAGCGAGGCAGCATAGCATAAGGCAAGCTGAATGCTTTCCAGGGTGACAGAATGAGAGGGAAAAGAAGGGGGGGAAGAGTGGAGAGGGTGAGGGACGGGTCGAGGAGTGGATGAGGGAGGAGAACGGAGCGACAGCGAGGAAGCTGGAGGAGGAAGAGACAGGGTTAAGCTGCTGAGTGAGGTGAGGACAGACAAGCAGCATGTCAAAGAGAGGAGAGACGAGGAGGCCAGAGCGTGAGGAGGGCGACGGCAGAGAAAGGAGGAGACAGCGGATGGGATGGGGGAGTGTCAGTAGGGGAGAGCAGAGAGTTAGGGCTCCTCCGTGGGGGTTTGACTTCACCCCTGCTGTTCTTTTTGCTACTTTTTCAAGTCTTCTGTCTGGAATCTCACATCATTTCTTTCATGACATCTTCGTCTGGAGTTGTCCATGCATCGATGCCCTGCCCTGCTTCCACTGTCTGCTCTGTCTAGTGTCTCTGCAGAGTCATGGTGGGAACTCTAGATGTAGGTGCGTGTGTGTGTGTGTGTGTGTGTGTGCTGGTGTTACATAGAAGTTGAAGTACTAAATATGTCTCCCCTAAACAGTGTGACACTGACAGAGATGCAGACCTACAGCTTAGACCACCAACACCCTGAGAACACCAACAACACTCTGAGCTGATTCTCCGGAAACATTACCCCCCCCCCCCCCACACACACACACACACACACACACACACACTGACACACACATGCGCTGTGGTGGATAGCACCAAAGGACATTATTCAAGTTCTGTAAAAAGTTTTAAAGTACTTGTACTTCAGCAGCATAAATTCCATTTTTACGTTGGTCACTTGATAAACTGCTGTAGAGCAGGTAAAACTGTCTTCACATAGACCAATTACAGTATTGTATGCTGATATAATTACAAAATGACAAGTACACTGTACACTGGAGTTACACTCCATCCATTATCTGTGACTGCTTATCCAGCCGTCATCAGGCAAGAAAAGCCGCACACCCTGGACACGCCTTCCGTCCATCTCAGGACCAACACAGAGACACACACAGACAGACAACCATTTATGGGCCTAACATGCATCCACACTCACACACTTGTGGGGGAGCTGCTTTGCATCTGGCCTGACTGACCAGGGGCAACTCTTTAGGGCTGTGTGTCTTGCTCAAGGACACTTCGATGTGTGACAGGAAGAGCTGGGAATCCAACCATCAACCCTGGGGTTGGTGGACGACTGCTCTACTTCCTGAGCCACACATGATATGATTAATCATATCAGTTAGTGTAATATACATTTAAAATGTATGAACTTCTGTAATATTCTTTTTAAGAGGAACTTAACATATGCAGCCACAGCCGTTTATGCCACCAGGGGTGGTTTTCACAAGGCTGTCTAACAAGTTCCTCCTGAGGACTTTTAGGAGACTTAAGAGCTTGTTAACTAGAAGAAAATCAGAGATGCATTCACACGTCCCACTTAATGCAGTGATCCTATAACAACAGAAAGAAAAGTGATCACAACCAAACAATCGGCCGCTGGAAAAAAAGCAAAAGTGCAGCAGTGACGACTTGTGTCTGCTGTCAGACTCCATCAGAAGAGTGATCACAACCCTCTCTCACTGATATTATGATGCAGCTCATTTAATTTCTATTGGCACCTCGAGCATCACACCTAACACTGTGGTAAAGCAAACCTCCTTTGGTAAAGCTTTCTGTCCTTTCCTTACTCGGAGTTGCTGTCAGAAGTCTGGGCTGGGGCTCCTTGCTGGAACTATTTAGGCTGAAAGGAATTTCAGAATGCTTGTGAATATGGATCTATACCCAGCTGAATAACAATAGCTGAGTCTGGGCAGACATGGTAAACAATGCTCTCTATCATCAATATCATTAAAACAGAAAACGAGCGGAACATCTTTCAGAAGAATGCTGTTCCAACCCTCCAGTAGAGATCAATGGCAAGGTGTACTGAAGCTGCTCTGGTGGTCCAACACCTTATTAAAACTGCTTTCATTACCATGGACCTTAGCTGCACAAGCTGCGTGTGAGACTGCAAATGTCAGAGTCGGACAGTCCAGACTTTATGAAGCAACATTTTGAATATCATGGCTTTTTTTGTTTTTTGTTAGAAGGCTGTAAACAAAAGACAGTGACATCCACTGCATTTCTGGTGTGTAATGTTGTGCCAGGCAACACCTCTCACTAAAATCAAGCCAAGTTTCTCCCCATGTGAGAACACGTCGGACTCAGTGTCCCACTGTGTGTTACATGTGTGAAACGAACAATCAGTTCTGGAGGTTGTCCAGAGTTAAAATGGCACTTTATGTTTTCAGTTTACCTTTTATTCATCTTTGTCACCTGTCTGTGGTCTCTTCTACCACAGTCTTATCTGCGGGCAACATCACCCATCTGCTGTGATTTTTACCTTAGCTGTCAATTTAGTGTGTTTAGCTATGGAGCCTTCATACTATTGGTTAGTAATATTTGGCTCAGTCTTTCTATTACACAGTCGATAGTGGATAATTCATTTTATTTCCCTAAATCTGATTTCTTCTTCCAAAACTGCGTATGAAGTCCACGCATCCATGCCCCTACACGCCCGTAGTCACACAGGCTATTTTGGTTCGCTCCAGATTTCTTGTCTAACATTCTTAGGCCCTCCCTCCCCTTTCCTCCACCTACAATGTTTCCATTTGGGAAAGTAGCGAGGCCTACAGTGAGACAACGGTCATAGGAGGCTTGGCTTTATCTCAGTGTTTTAAAAAGGGAAAAGAGAGAGGGAGCGGGGGAAAGACAGTGGAGAGGAGGAGGAGGAGATGCGGCTAATAATTGCAGCTGGCTTGTTTTAATTGTGCCCGGAGTCCCTGGTGTTTGCGGGGGCCAATAGAGGAACTGAGGCGCTGTTGTGTTGATCAGCAGGCTCCTTTCTGCTCCGCACAATAACACACATTAAGCCACAATGACTCATGCACACACTGCGTTTCTTGACGGAAGCCAAGCTGTCAACAGTCACAACAACAGCCGCCATTATGTGCAGCCGCACCGCTGCCCCCTGCATGCCTCATTCCCACAGTGTGTGTGTGTGGGTGTGTGTGCACGCAGGATGTTTAGAGGGGGGGGGGGGGTTCTTGGAATCTCCAGAACATGATTTCCACAGGCGCTAGTGCCAAGTGGAAGTCAGTGGCCAGCGGTGATACGCTGGCCAAGCACTGACTACAGAGCAGCAGCAAAGCATTCAACTAAAATAAAAAAAAATATAAAAAAATCGGCTTTGATTGAGCCAATTTGCATAAAGAAGGAGAAACTGTCCCTTGCTGAATTTTAAATCTGAGTCTGTCTTTAACCACTCGCCTCATTTGGAGTGTGTGAAGCTGACCAAGGTTGTTGTGTTTCAAAGGAAGCAAACTGCAATCAACCTGTTGGAAGACCCCACCATCTTTAAATCAGGAGGAAAGAAGTGTGTCAAGGAAAAACTCTCCTCTCGTCTGTCTCAGTGTAGTGCTTTTTCTTACCCATCTTTTGTTTGATGTGCTCACGAGAGACAAAACGGAGAGACTCTGTGTGTGTGTGTGTGTGTGTGTGTGTGTGTGTGTGTGTGTGTGTGTGTGTGTGTGTGTGTGTTTGTAAGAGAGGGGAAAAAAGAGAACAAGAGGCAGTGTGTGAGTGAGGAAGAGATTCATTATTCGGATAATGAGTCCATCTGGGACAATATGAGACAGTTCACTTCCCCTGTGGTTGTCTCCAGCTTTCAGGGAGAGGACACTTTTCGAGCTCGGAGCCGGAGGACGTCGACGGTGCCGCGGCCTTGTTAGCATGCCTGCCGACACACGGCGCCACCGCCGCTGTGCACTTCTGTTCAAGATCCACCGTCAAGCGTGTCTCCTCAGGAGTTTGTCTTCATCTACGTGGCTGTGTCGCTTTTGTCTTCAGTTTATTAAGACATGTGCTCAGTGAATTTTAAAGCTTTCATTGCCAATGTGGTCAGGGTGGAAACAGCAAATGGCAAATCCTGATTTTCTGTAAAATCTGCAGTTTAATAAAACATTGCTCTCTCCTCTGACGGTTCACTATTTTATACAGCACTTAATAAATGACTGAATAACTCCAGTAATGTTCCCATGGACAGATCATGAGAAAATAAGGAAGGGCCCCAATTTTTTTTTTCCATGTGTGTCTGTCTTTGACTTAATTTTACATTTGTTTTTTTACGTTTACATTTACATTTAGTCATTTAGCAGACGCTTTTATCCAAAGCGACTTACAAGTGAGGTACAAGGCAGCAAGAATCTAAGTCAAGGAAAAAAAATCAAAGCAAAGTCCTATCAGAAAAGTGTTCGCAGTTCATGAGATGCAAGTGCAAGAAAGAGCAGAAAGAAAGTTGTTTTTTTTTTAAGTAGAAGAGATTTGCATAGGAAGGTGTTGAAGACTTCTGTGAGTTTCCTGAGCCTGCAGATCTTGGTAGCTCATTCTACCATCGTGGGATCTTTGTGCTGAAGAGTTCTGCTTGATGTCTTCTGTGCGGTGCTGCGACCAGCAGACGTCGTTCGTTCGCTCTTGTTGTGTGGTTTTTGTCATCTGATGTCTATTTGTAGACTTGTTGTCTGTTTTTGGTCATTTTGCACCTGTTTTAATTATTTTCATATTCAACTTTTTGCATGTCTTTGTGGTCATTTGGCCACCAAGCTTCTGCAGCTGAGGTGGAAGAGACACTACATTCAACAACTGTTGCCTCGGGTCTTCACCAGTCATAGCATTTTGTCTGATGGCAAAAGCTCAGTTTTGGTCTCACAAAACGCTAAAACCTTCTTCCACTTGACTTCAGTTTCTCACGTCTTCTTGAAATAGTTGATGTCTAAAAGTTTGAGCAAGACTCATACTTCTAACAAATCAGAGAATTTCCATTATTTTTGTTTGATTAGTAAGTTTTTTCTGCTTTTTGATTCGTTGTACTTTGACAATATCCACGGGGCTGTGTTGAGTCTAGCAAAGCCGACACGTTTTTATCCCACAGCATCAGATATTATCGCTTCTTAAGGGGTCAAATTGTTTGAGTTTTTACGTCCTTTGGCATATCATATTGTCACCACAGGTACCCTTTGCCGTTATATACCCAAAAGACTATGTTAGTTTTACTTACTTACTTTAAGAAACAACAATGGTTAGCGTTAGGTCCAAAAACTTCAGGGCGAGGTTAAGTTAGAAGACTAATTACATAAAAACAAGTATTATAGTAGCCACGTGCGCCATGTTCTAAAACAATCATCATTACATCGTATAACGTCTCACACTACAGTCGAACCCTGGTCTCCCATTGATAAGCCCTTTGTCTTGTTGGACCATCCTCCACCCTGTCCAACTCTGGATAAGACGTTTTCTGTGTTATAATTTAGGCGTCAAATAGTGAAGTGCTGGGGTTTCTAATTAAATACAGTGAAAGCGTCAAAGTATCATTTATCAATGCAATCGGGTACCTTAGGCGTCAGCATGTAACCCAGAAGGGACTGTACAAAGCGACGCAGCCCGTTTGATGTCACGAACGGGCTGGCAAAGCGCATCCGGGTGGGGAAAGGGAGGCATTAGTGGAGCAGAGTGGATTACTAGCTACTCCATTGAGTCTCATTCTACCACTGGCTATAGTTGCATATTTTAGCTTTAAATGATAAAAAAAAAGGTTTAGGGATGTTCCACATGTAAATATAAACACATAAGAACTTTCAAATGGCGTAAAACAAAGAGGTATTCAGGTTCAGTCAGCTGCATCATTAATCTTTTTACTTTCTTTTTGTATTCTTTGCTCCATGTTGTGTGCTGCTCTGTGGTGGATCCTAGTCAATGAATAAACCTTAAAGTATGGATTTATTTCAAAGAGTCAAGCCATCAATTTAGCACCCATGGCTGATGTGATTTTGCAACAGCTGGGTTCTGTGCTTGCTTCCTGATGCGAGAATAAGAAACGTTAATCAATAGAATCCCTCTCACCTTAAAAGCTAAAGAGCAGCTCGCCCTTTCCAACATGGAGGTAGGCGTGAAAGATTTTATGGCAAGAAGTCCGAGGCCTGCAGTGTCTCAGGTTGTGACACTTTGTCTTTTCTCCATGTCGTGTTTGGTCATGTCACGTTTACGGCACATGGTCCTCCTCTTTTTTTTTTTTTTCTCCATCCATTCCTCTCGTCTCCCAAGCCAAAAAGCATCAGGCTTGGCGGGCGAGCCCTGCAGGAGAGAAGAAAAACTGGTAAGAGTGTGCAAGGTCGCAGATAAGTGGAGGTGTTAACTTGTGAGGAAAGAGACCAACAGAGATGCACATGCACGGCTGACGGTGAGTGCACACAGCTCCATTCAGAGCTGCTGTTACAGTGCTGCACACAGGAAGCATGCAGGGACACTTCCCTCATCATTAATCACAGTGACAGGCCTTTTGTTGTCACTTAGCAGCTGTGTGCTGGGGAACATTACTCTACTGTTCCTGATTACACACACACACACACACACACACACACACACACACACACACACACACACACACACACACACAAAGCAAATTACTGGAAGTTGGAGTGCAGTGAAATATTTAATAAATAGAAAATACAATGACTTACAAATGATTTGAAACCTGTTTTTCCTGTAAATAGTAAAAAAGACAACATATCAAATGTTGAGAAATCTAATTATTGAAAAATATTTGCTGATTTAAATTTTATAGCCAGCAACACATTACAAAAAAAAAATGTAAAAAAAATTAGGACAGGGGGATGTTTCTTTACCACTTTACACTTCACAATGTTTCAAACAGTTTCAGTGGGTGACAGATCTGGACAGTTTAAAACCCAGACTCTTTTACTACTGAGCCATACTGTAATCCACACATACGCCATCACATTCTGACTTTTAAACTGCACTCTGTAATAAGTCAGTCTTCTCTTTAGCATGGAGGACATGATTTCAAAAAGGTAAATGGTAAATGTTCTGCACTTATATTGCACTTTTCTACCTATTGTCACTCAAAGTGCTTTACACTGCTTCGTATTCACCCATTCACACTCACAATCACACACACACTCATACACTGATACACTGATGGGGGAGCTGCTATGCAGCTAGCCAACACTCACCGGGAGCAACTAAGTTGGGGTTCAGTGTCTTGCTCAAGGACACTTCGACACGTAACCAGAAGAGCCAGGGATCGAACCAACAACTGCGAAATTGGTGGACAACCGCTCTACCTTCCTGCGCCACAGTCGCCTGAATGGTACAGTATGAACTTTCATTTGTGGATGCAGTAACAAGCCCATGCAGTGATTTCCACTAAAGAATCATTTCTGATTTTAAAGCATTGCTGCCCGAGAGCCAGAGGATCATGACCAGTCGGTATCGGTTACTGGCCTTGTCCTGTACTGTATAGAGTTTTTTGAAAATTCTCAGAGTTTATGAAGCATAGAGGATTGATGCAACCACAAGGGGGCACAAGCCAGTGTCTTCTTGGGCCAAGTCTGATAAATGCAAAGGGTTGTGTCAGGAAGAGCATCCGACATAAAACACATGCCAAATTAAACATACGAAACATGACTTCCACATCAAATCTGAATTCCATAACAGATTGGTTGAGGTCCGGTTTAAAAAAAGACCACCCCCGGTGCTGTTGACCTACAGGGTGCTGGTGGAAATTGAGATACTGTTGGTCGAAGAAGGAGAGGAGGAAGGTGTGTTCATAGGCAGAGAGAGAAGAGGAAAGCTAAGAATGTAGGACTGATAGCAGGGACTTTGAATGTTGGTACTATGACAGGGAAGGTTAGAGAGTTGATTGATATGATCCAGAGAAGGAAGGTGGACATACTGTGTGTCCAGAGTTCAAGTTGTTCTACCATGGGTCTGATAGGAAGAGAAATGGAGTAGGAGTTATACTGAAAGAGGAGTTTGTGAGGAATGTTCTAGAGGTGAAAAGAGTATCAGACAGGTTGATGAGTCTGAAGCTGGAATTTGAAGGCGTGATGTTCAATGTTGTTAGTGGTTATGCCCCACAGGTAGGATGTGAGTTAGAAGAGAAGGAGAAATTCTGGAGTGAGTTAGATGAAGTGATGCAGAGCATCTCCAGAGGTGAGAGAGTGGTGATTGGTGCAGATTTAAATGGGCATGCAGGTGAAGGAAACAGAGGTGATGAGACTGTGATGGGCAGATTTGGTCTTCAGGACAGGAACACAGAAGATCAGATGGTGGTTGACATTGCAAAGACGATGGAAATGGTTGTAGTGAACACTTTCTTCCAGAAGAGGCAGGAACATAGGGTGATGTATGAGAGCAGAGGTAGTGTAACCAGACAACACAGGATGGTGGTGTGTAAAATGATGCTGGTGGTGAGGAAGATGAAGAGGACTAAGGCAAAGCAGAGGACGAAGTGGTGGAAGTTGAAAAAAGGAAGAATGTTGTGTAGTTTTCAGGGAGGAGCTGAGACAGACTCTGGGTGGTCTGGAGGTGCTTCCAGATGACTGGGCTACTACAGCTAATGTGATCAGAGAGACAGGTAGAAGGGTACTCAGTGTGTCATCTGGAAAGAGGAAAGTGGACAAGGAGACTTGGTGGTGGAACGAGGAAGTTCAGGAGCATATACAGGGAAAGAGGTTAGCTAAGAAGAAGTGGGACACTGAGAGGACTGAAGAGAGTAGACAGGAGAACAGGGAGATACAGCGTAAGGTGAAGGTAGAGGTGGCAAAGGCCAAACAAAGAGCATATGAGGACTTGTATGTTAGGTTGGACACTAAAGAGGGAGAGGTGGATTTGTACAGGTTGGTGAGACAAAGAGATAGAGATGGGAAGGATGTGCAGCAGGTTAGTGTGATTAAAGATAAGGATGGAAATGTACTGACAGGTGCCAGGAGTGTGATGGAAGATGGAAGGAGAACTTTGAAGAGTTGATGAATGAGGAAAATGAAAGGGAACAAAGAGTAGAAGAGGTGACTGGTGTGGAGCAGGAAGTAGCAAAGATTAGTAAGAGTGAAGTGAAGACGTTGAACAGGATGAAGAGTGGAAAGGCAGTTGGTCCTGATGACAAACCTGTGGAGGTATGGAAGTGTCTAGAAGAGGTGGCAGTAGAGTTTCTGACTAGTTTGTTTAACAAGATCTTGGACAGTGAGAGGATGCTGAGGACTGGAGGAGAAGTTTACTGGTGCCCATTTTTAAGAACAAGGGAGATGTGCAGAGCTGTGGCAACTACAGAGGAATAAAGCTGATGAGCCAAACAATGAAGTTGTGGGAAAGAGTAGTGGAAGCTCGGCTAAGGGCAGAGGTGAACATTTGTGAGCAGCAATATGTTTTCATGCCTAGAAAGAGAACAACAGATGCAGTATTTGCTTTAAGGATGCTGATGGAGAAGTACAGAGAAGGTCAGAGGGAGTTGCATTGTGTCTTCGTAGATTTAGAGAAAGTGTATGACATTGTGATTTGTAGTGAGAGCAGGGAGCAGGTGGAGGAAAATCTAGAGAGGTGGAGGTCTGCTCTGGAAAACAGAGGAATGAAGCTTAGCCGCAGTAAGACAGAATACATGTGTGTCAATGAGAGGGACCCAGGTGGAACAGTGAGGTTACAGGGAGCAGAGGTGAAGAAGGTGCAGGACTTTAAGTACTTAGGGTCAACGGTTCAGAGCAACGGAGAGTGTGGAAAAGAGGTGAAGAGGCGAGTGCAGGCAGGTTGGAACCCAAGAGAAAAGTGTCATGTGTGTTGTGTGATGAAAGAGTATCAGCGAGAATGAAAGGAAAGATGTTCAAGACAATGGTGAGACCAGAGATGTTGTTCGGCTTAGAGACAGTGTCACTGAAGAAAAGACAGGAGGCAGAGCTGGAGGTAGCAGAGCTTAAGATGTTGAGGTTCTCTTTGGGAGGGACGAGGATGGACAGGATCAGGAATGAGGACATCAGAGGGACAGCTCATGTTAGATGTGTTGGAGATAAACTCAGAGAGGACAGATTGAGGTGGTTTGGACATGTTCAGAAGAGAAACTGTGAATATATCAGTGGATGAATGCTGAGGTTGGAGCTGCCAGGCAGGAGGTCTAGAGGAAGAGCAAAGAGGAGATTTATGGATGTAGTGAGGGAGGACATGAAGTTAGTTGGTGTGAGAGAAGAGGATGCAGAGGACAGGGTTAGATGGAGGCACATGATTTGCTGTGGCGACTCTTGAAAGGGAGCAGCTGAAAGGAAAAGAAGACGATGATAAAGCAGAGAGAATTAAATCCTTAAATTATTCGAAATTTTACATTGAGAAAAACTACAGTACTTTGAAGATTCTGCTACTCTGAGATGCTCTTTTTGTGCCCAATCATGACGCTGATCGGTTGCCGAAAAAGTCAGAAATAGGTTTAGTAATCATTGCTTTTTATTTATATTTTACATAACGTCCCAACATTTTGGGAAATGGGGATTGTTGGAGCTGCGGTTGATTGAACCTAGGAAGACAGTGGTTATCTCTTCTCTGTCTGCTCAATAACTTAAAGTTTGGATGTACAGCAAGATAAGATGATGACAAACCACCATTTTAAAGTATCCTTTTTATCACTGTGAATAAAATCCTGTTCCATCTGATCTGTTTCTTTTCTAATGAGATTTAGAAATACACAGCAGTGTGTGAATTGCATGTGGATGTTTTGAGCCTCATTACCATTTGAAATGGGGAAAAACTGTAGATAATGACCATGTAACATGGCCATTACTTAGGAGTACACATTATCATAGTTACACATAACGTGACCTTTGAAGTGCTCCACAATATGCAATTTGGAATTTCTCCCTTGATATGCCAAACTATCTCTCAAAGCCACACTTTGAGGGCTGATTGTGAATGCAGGCACATGCTCTATAACAGTGGTTGTTTTGTCTGTTAAAGCTTAATAAAAGTCAACCCTGTTTAAACAAGACAATTCTCCATGCAGTCGACCACCATCCTCACATTAATGTAAAGGTAACTACAATTTCTGATTTTGTGCCTGTTTTTGCAACTTTTTTCGCCATTTTAACTGGAGATGATTTCGTCTGTTCACATGCTGCGTATTGTTTTATCCCTTGGGGTCTTTGAGAATATAATGCTCATTGCACACAAAGCAATGCCAGCTAGTCAAGTGGGAGTTTACTTCCATGCGTGACAAGACTCATTTTCTAATCAGTTCATCATTAACCTACAGCTTCAGATGTGGTGCTACTGCCACATTGTTATCATACTGCTTGTGCTTTAAGGATATCTCGAACTGACTGCTAAAACTAACATACTGTTTACATTATAACATGCTGCTAACACTGAATGTAACATGATGAGCATTTATAGAGAATAATAAAATCAAATCTAAAATAAATTAATCACTTGCACATAGTGGAAAACGTGTTCAATATTACAGAGCAGCCATGATAAAATATTTGCATGATGCTCAAATATTTGGATTCTAGGAAGATGTTCACTAGCTTGTGTGTCCTAATCAGACCTTTCATTTACTTGGAGATGAATCATGTTCATTACAGCAAAGATGCTGAAATTACTAACTCAGAGATTTATAGTCAGTCTTAATAGGCATCTAACCTTTTCAGATAAGACAATCGCAAGCAAATGGATAAGCAACATTTAGACAAAGAAATGTCAATAAGGACAATCAGTATAAAATAAAATATATCATATCGAGGATGTCTTTCTCAACCTAGTACTGCTCAACTGCTGTGAATCCAGTTTTTGAAGCCAGAGGAGCCAGCGGAAGTTAGACTACTGTTTGAATCAAGTATTCAACTCAACTTTATTTATATTCAATTCAATTCAACTTTATACATATAGCACCAATTCACAGCAAAGCCATCTCAAGGCACTTAACAATATAAAGTCAAGACTATAAAGATGTATAGAGAGAACCCAACAATTCCCCTTGGAGCAAGCCCTAGGCAACAGTGGAGAGGAAAAACTCCCTCTAACGGAAGAAACCTCCAGCAGAACCAGGCTCAGGGTGGATGACCATCTGCCTTGACCGGTTGGGGTGAGTGGAAAGTGGAGAGAGAAAAGAAAAGAGCAACAACAAAACATTGGGCAGGTTGGTAGGACCAGTGGCTGCACACTGGAAAACACTCAGCTCCAAAGCCGGGACACCTGCAGAAAGGGACAGAGAGAGGGAGACAGAGAAGGAGAAAGACAACTACAGGAGAAAACACACTTAGTTAATGCCATACAGTGATGACAATCGTGGGGTGAGAGGAGAGGAGAGATGGACAAGAGGAGGAAAGGAGCCCAGTGCATCGGGGGGTGGGTCCCCCAGCAGTCTAAGCCTTTAGCAGCATAACTATAACTAACTATAAGCTTTATCAAAGAGGAAGGTTTTGAGCCTAGACTTAAAAGTAGAGAGGGTGTCTGCTTCCTAAATCTGAACTGGGAGCTGGTTCCACAGGAGAGGAGCTTGATAGCTAAAGGCTCTGCCTCCCATTCTACCTTTGGAAATTCTGGGAACCACAGCAGGCCCTCATTCTGGGATCGAAGTGGTCTACTGGGATGATATGGTCCTACGAGGTCTTCTATATATGATGGAACCCGACCATTCAGAGCTTTATATGTAAGAAGCAGGCTTTTAAATTCTATTTTAGATTTTATGGGAAGCCAATGGAGAGAAGCTAGTGAAGGTGAAATATGATCTCTCTTGCTAGTTCCAGTCAGCACTCTTGCTGCAGCCTTTTGGATTAATTGCAGGTTCTTTAGGGAGTTACTGGGGCATCCTGAAAGTAGGGAATTACAGTAGTCCAACCTAGAAGTAACAAATTAATGGACCAGTTTTTCGGCATCACTTTGAGACAGGATTCTCCTAATTTTTATGTTCCACAGGTGGAAGAAGGCTGTTGTAGAGATTTGTTTTATATTGCTGCAGTATAGCTGATACTATGGTGACTTTATTTTTTTTTTTACACTCTTGTATACTTTAGAATTTTATAACCTCCCAAGTCAGAGCCGGAAGCTTGTTAGTACAAAGTCTCACACAACTGTGAAACACAACTATGAGACATGGACTGAATAATATATTGACATTTTGCCCAATGGTTTATTGATCTTGACTGCCCAACAATATTAAAGTTAGAGGTATTGTTATGAACTACAAGGCTGGATGTGTGGCAGGTTGTCATGTTGGTGCAATACAAGACCTTCATTTTGGAATGATAAGAGATGATCCAGCTGAAGTCAAACCAAACTGCCAATGTGTTCCCTCTAAGATAACAATAAAATAAAAGTTCATGAAACATGAAGCATTTTGATAGGCTTTTGTTCCACATATAAGAACAAGAATCCAGATTTAGTTTGCCTCAGAAATCTTTAATAACCAGCTGATCAGGAGAAGCTGTTGACAGAAGCATGATGAATACACCACCATCATATCTCATTAAACTGAAGCACCGACTGAGCTCCATCTGCTTTAGCTGAATCAGTTGATAACTTGACCGTACAGATAGACAGTAGCCAGTTACACACACACACACTCACACACACGCATGGGCTTGCACACACATATTTCCTCTGACACATAAATGGATTTACAGTGCCTGGTGTTCTTTGTCCCTCTGCTTTATCTACACTCTTGGCAAACAAATGAATAGACTACATTCAGATGAGATAAGCTCTTCAGCTGAATGTTTGTGGAGTGTGTGTGTGTGTGTGTGTCCTTTAGAAAGTGCTTTAAAGTACCACGGGCATTGTGCCCCCAAGATGCTAAATTTTGGACTCAGCCTTTCTACTGTGCGTGTTGCGTGTGTGTTATCTTGACAATGCTTCTGGGTCAACTCGCTCAGCGCTGAACTTTGTTTGAACCTACATCCCATGATGCAACACTCCTAATAACCTCCCACGGCTTCCCACAGTTTCTACCATCCTTTTCAATTGCAGACTCAAAAATACATTCATATTCTCATATACGCATATTTAATGCAGAGATGCTGACACAAACACACACACACACACACACACACACCTCCGTACCCGCTCTGTCTGTGTTGTTTGCTCTCTTTCTCCTAAGTGACAAAAGAACTCTCTGGCTGTTTGCTGACAGTCCTTGTTTACCTCTCTTCACTCTCTCTCCTCCTTCTTTCCTATTCCTCACTCATATTTTAAATAAACCACCCCTCTGAGAGAGCCTGTCACGGATAAAGAGATCCTCAGACGCAGACTAGGATTGAGAGAGGACGACCCTGTTGTCTCCCGCATCGAGTCGCACAATACCTGCAGATCTATTTCTGTGCTCGTTTATTCAAGCATAGCAACCTGTATGTGTATCTTCTCTGCTTTTGCTGTGATGGGTCACTCCTACATACACCGCGGGGCCGTCACAGTTCATCGGCGGCAAAATTTTTCCCATATCGATTCGACGCCTTAAATGAAAATGGGTGCTGGGAGATTCATAAAATGCTGCGAAATGAATTGACATCACTGCTTCCAGGCTGAAAAAAAAAACCTCAAGGGTGCACAGACAGAGAGCTTCCTCTAATTATCCCTCACATAAGCACGGGTGTACTTACCTATACACCCAAAAAGTACTTCCTTACGGCAGGTAGGCTTTCGTTTGAAGTGTAAATGAGCAAAGAGATGTGTTGGTAGATGACAGAAGGAGGTGCTGCAGTCAGATCATTACTTCTTAGTGAATAAGCAGTTGTGAAGGCTCCACTCACTGTTACATTGCATATGAATGACAAATGTTCTCACGGTAACATTAGACCTAATAAACAAATGCATCTTTAATTACAGTGAGATATTCTCATGCTTTCCTCTTTTCTGATGATTGGAATGACTTAATAGCTTTCCTTTTTTTTTGCAGGAACGCTGGAATGTAGTGACAGCTCTTCATTTGAGATAAACAAATAATTATCAATGTAATAAATGAAGTAAGGTGGTATTGTATCCTTTGGCTGCTGGGGAAAATCCTACTCAAGATAAATGTGATGGGTGAGAAATTAATAGTAGCACCCTTTTTTACAGATTCTGTGATTGAATTGAATTCAAGTAAAGCGCTTTGAGTGCCAGTAGGTAGAAAAGCGCTAAATAAGTGCAGACCATTTACCATCAGTCCAACCCTTCCGTTAGATATTATGTATTTTATAGTCCAGGGATTCAGTGAGGGAGCTTTGTGTGGAGGACTTTGTATTTGTTATTTATTTTATTGTATTCGGGTTCATACTTTATGGAGAGTGGCTCAAAACGCAATGAAACCTCTGAGTTGACATCATTTTAGGTCTTGCTAGTCTGCAGCTTCTTTGTGTTGATTGGCTCATCGGTTAGAAAGAGCGCAACCACTTCTTTTCCCGGAGGTACAGTTAATAAGGTAGCGCAACCAGCATGTTAAACCACGTTCCTGCTTTATTCTTCTACAGCAACCTCCTGTGTGATGCTGTAGAGGGGTCTGAAGTCCCCACTGCAGTGTCAGGGAACAACAATGGTGACGACTATGAACTTAGGTGAGTTCCAGCCTTAACCTTGCAGTCTAGAAATTTTAAGGTTACAGGGAGCAGTCAGTTAAGTGGGGGAAAAAGCTTCCCCTATCTTGTTTTATCTTACATTGAAGTCACAGAGATGACTTGCCAATGACCTAAAATATAAAATAACATCATGCCGACCTTTTCTAAATTACACTGCCCCTTTACTGTTCTATATAAAAGGTACCATATAATATAATATTATATTGACCTTCCTTAATGTCACCTGAAGTATTGGCATCAGTGTGGCTGCCTGATTCAGGCAAAGTCGTCATGCACTGTTTGCAACTTGTTTATAATTGTGGTTACATACAAATAGAGAGGAGAAACAGACTTTTAAAGGATGTGCTTAGTTTTTTTTTTCTTATCCTATGGCCTGTTGACTGATCCGTACAGTGTGAGCAGCTGTTGAGTGATGTTCTTCTTAGTGAGTCAAGATTCTGAGGATGAGCCACATAGGTGCACAATACCTGAGCAGCAGCCTAACAATGTACATGGAATTGTAACTTAAATCCCCAGCTTACACAAGAGACTCAATCACAAATTCAGTGATGGATTGTAGGTTGGAAGCTTTATTGCTTATAACGCTGAATCTAATGTATTTCCTGATAATGTAATTTATTTGGATAAACTCTATGTTTGAGTGGTTTTGCTTTGTAAAATAAGTATTTCTGCTTCACGTACACCAATGGGGATAAGAACCAGATGTTCAGCTTTGTACTTGCCCCTACACCCACCGGTGCTTTATTTTAAAGAGAAAACATGTCTACATCCTGTCTGTTGCCAGATTTAACCATGCCTCTATGTAACCATTTCAAAATAAATGGACATTCTAGGCCACTAGTTGTTGCCCTGAGGATACGAGTAAGTACATGTTAACAAACCATGTTCTGACCTTTAAGATAATTGCACTTCTTTTCTGACAGGGGCATTATACTCACAGCTATTTCTCAGCATCACTGCTGCTGCATTTTCATTTAAATTTAAGTATTTCCAGGCAGTATAAACCTAATCTACTGCCAAAATGTATTCCTTAAGAGTACTTTGCACTACAGGACCCCTATAACTGTGTAGGTCAATTTTATTTAGAGGGGTCTTTTACACATTTGTCGAACTATGATTCAAAGAGAACAAGGACACAGAAACAGAGATAATCAAAGAAAAGAATAAGTACTTCGAAGACTCTGTGAAACAGGTGGGAGATGGTGTATCAATGTTTCAGTTAATCCAGTGTCACCTTGTCACATTTGTTTGCTAAGCTGAGCCAACACAGGTGATAATATTTTCCTGGGGCATGGAGGGTCACTCATTAGAGCTGTCATCCCAGAAACAAGGACACAGGCTTGAAGAAAGACTGCTGTTTACAGTTTGGCTTTTAGGTCCTGTAAATCCATTTTATGGGCTCATTTATTCTAGTAATTAAAGTTAGCTGTCCATTCCTAATTGGCTGTATCCACAATGGTCTTAGTTTTTTCTGTCTCTGTGCACATGCAGGTCACATTTGTAAAACTGAGTCAAATTCAGAACCAAGAGACTGACTTTAATTGATTGATTTAATTGATTTTGCTTTCCACCTTTTCTTCTTTTTCCTGATTTTTTCCTGATCAACAAGGTGTGTGTCACACCTTGTCAATCTGTGTCTGTAACTAACAGACATCTAAGAGGCCAGAACAACACACACACACACACACACACACACAAACACACACAGTGTCTTACAGGGTCTCAATGGAGTGGTTCCTGTCAGTCTGTCAACTCTCGGGATTTCTCAGAGACAAGATACAAGACAACTCATCACTTTTGGCTATTCGCCTGTCAGTCTTGTGCTGAAATGTCATGTTCATGGAAAACATAAAGTGAAAAAAAAACAACATACTCCTCCCGTTTATAAAAACCCAAAAAGAACAACATAGAATATGGGTCATCATTGTTGCAGTTGCAGGGCGACTTCTTGTTTTCATGGAAACTAATTGTTAGGAAATGGTGAGTATTGCGAGAGGACACTGTGGGCTCAGAGGCAGTTTGCTAATTATCACTAAACTGTATTAACACAACAACGCTGACCCTGCGAAGCCCTGTCTCTGTTTCACACACATCTTGTTTTAGTTTTTTAAAAGCAGACACAGACGCAGCCCAATTTACTGTAAAATACTCAACATGAGGTTATTTTTAAAGTGTTCCCTCTCAATGTAGCTTGACACTCCATGACATTGCTGTGACGTCATCTAAACATAACACACACACACACACACACACACAACAGAGGACATCAGAGGAATTCATTGCTTTATACTCAGCATGACACTGTTTGTCACAGCAGGGAGACTTAAGATGTGTTATAGAAAAGGCTGAAAGCAGCAAGTAAAAGACTGCTGAAAAACATTAGGAGATCTTTGGAAACGCTTAGAGCTCAGATGATGGGATGACTGTGGTCGGTCAAAGGCCATGCAGTGGTAGTGACACTTCTCACTGACCGATCTGAAGTGTTTTTCATCACTGCTTGGGATTATCTCAACTCACCTGGAAGATGTAACACCAAAAAACGTACCATTTGTCAAGCTAAGCCGATACTAGGCAATTTAAAAAGTACTATATTTTCAAGACATATTGTTTAAGCATCAGTAATAAATATAGCACAGTGTATTCATGTACATCAACAACCTTGTTTAACAGCCCTGTTGGGAATTGTCTCAATAAAAGTACAAAGGGCTGTCCCACATGCTTCCTGTAGAAAAGTTTAAAGAGAAGTGCTTGATTTGTGCTTGTGCTTGACTGCTTGATGACAGTTTTTCTAAAAAAATGTGTTGATGTTTGTAATTGGTAAATGGCAAATTTTGACTTATATAGCGCTTTACAATGTTGATTCCCACTCACACACACACAGCAATGGCGGTGGCTGCCAGGCAAGGTGCTCACCTGACCCACCGGGAGCAACTTGGGGCTCAGTGTTTTGCCCAAGGACGCTTCGACATCGAACCACTGACCCTGTGGTCCATGGTCAACTGCCTTACAAACTGAGGTACAGCCCATAAAACAGAGAGGAGGCGCATGGGTTGCACCAAAGCAACCAGGAAATCTTTATGAACAATTAAGGAATTAACAACATACCAGGAGTGGGGTTCGAACCCACGAGGGCTTATGCCCATTGGATCTTAAGTCCAACGCCTTAACCACTCGGCCATCCTAGTAATTGCTAGGATTGCTGAACCTGAATTAAAAGTTCTTGGAGGGGCTGTAAAAATAAAGTTATTATACTTTTATATTTATCCTTTGTTGCCATTTACAAGGACGTACAAAGTAAGCAAAACATCCAAGTCAAGGAGCTATGAGCTCTGAGTTACTCTGTGTTTTTTTCCCCTCACCTGGTTTCTGGACCTGAATCTCGTTGGAGAACTTCAGCTCTGCCTGCCTGCATGTCATTATAGCAAGAGACTCTTTTTATACAACTTTGCTCTTGTGCATTTAGTGTTTTTAGGTTTCTTTTAGTTGCTACTTTCTATCTTGGTTGACACTTTGAATTTTAGTTGTTACTTTGTGGTTGTTCTCCTCTTTTAGTTCTCACTAATGGTAACTAACACTCTGTCCCTCTTAAGACTTCCATCATCATAATTTACTGCTCTCAGTTTTAAGCTGTGACTTGCATTCTCTCTCTTCCTGAGATCATCCAAGCCAGTTCCTGCTCCTCCAGTCTACTCTGCTGCACACCTCTCACCACCCTGTCAGTCCACCTGTCTCATCACTACGCATATATTCAATAAACTATACCTGCCTTCCTACTCCTTCACTTGTCCTGCACCTTTCTGGGTCTGATAAATCAGATGTTCAACAATGTTTCTGAGTCATGAAACACAAGACAGACAAGTTTTCTTTTTTTTTTTCCATTTAGAAAAAGTAAAAGTGCAGAAAAGGAAGTTGCAGAAGACTTTTGAATACTGGGAATGACGCATGTGACGTTGTAGAGGGAGGACATCGCTCAGTTGGTTTTCAATGATAACCCTCAGATTTCTGGCAGAATTGGTGCAGACAATTAGTGAAAAATCCTTAGCTGATGCTGATAGTGTGTTGGATGAAGGGTCTAGCTAGGAACACTGTTCTGTCTGAGACAGGCAGAAATGCATTATGAAACAATCGAGTCATGCTGTGGAAAGAACAGGAAGAGCTACATCGTCATCATCATAGTCATGATAGGGAAAACAATGTCGCGAGCATATTACAGAACCCAGGGAGGTTTTAAATGAAGACCAATGAATGAGCCCTGCAGTCGCCAGGGAAGAGGCTGTAAGAGTAAGTCAGAGAGTGCAGACAGGAAGATCTGGTGGTTGATGATGTCAAAGGCTGGACATCCTTTGAGTGGGATTATAAGAGAAACATGAGCTGCAGCTTTTACAGCCTGAAGGGATCCAGACATTGTCAGGAGCTCTGTTTCTGTAAAATCTCCACCCATTACTGGTTGAAATCAACGAGGGACTGCAATAGTAAAGTCATTGGAATAGAATAAAATAGAATTGACTTGCTGACATTGTAATACAACATTAAAATGAAATTAAAAGTGCAGACTCTAAGTACTCCCGTCATCCAAGAATAAATGGTGATACTGCACAAAAAAACATCCTTAAAAATAAATGGCAGCTATTAAGTCTCTGTTAATGTGTGGGCTGAGTTCGCAGATCTGATGGCCCTCGGGAAGAAACTAATTTTGAGTAGCGTTTCCAAGAGGGCAGTAGAGCGAACAGGTGGTGGGCAGGATCATGAGTTTCTTTAAGGATTCTCCCAACTCTGGAGAGGCAACGGGCGCTGGAGATGTCCTGAAGGGAGGGCAGTGGGCAACCTGGGATCTCTTTTGCTGCCCATTATGGATAAAGTAGTGCTGTTGCAAAATGTAGCACATATCATCTCTGTATGTGTACTAGTATATTTTGCAAGGCTAATAGGGATCAAGATTACACATGAACGTACTGACTCCAGGAAATAGCCAGACAGTATGTTGCACCCAAACATCTGATGCTGACAAAAGCTTTTAACCTCTCTGTTACCAGAACAACTACCAACCTTATAAATCAAAGCATTTTCAACATTGCTAAAAACTGCAAACTGCCTTTAGTACTGTATGACATGGCTTAGCTTAAACAGTTTAGCAGGAGACAGACTGATGTTTCCCCCTTGAAGCTCACTATCGCTGTTTCTGCTGGCTGCTAACTCCATTTAGTATGACAGTACCTCCATCACAAAGTCATACCGACCTGTGGAAGAAAATAAGAATGGGATATTACAGCTCCAGGATAAAGTGAAGATGACACTGCACCAACTTTCCACCATGTACAGTATTTATTAAATAAGCTGGATATACTACTGTCACACTTCATTGACACCAGTTTTTTCAACTGGCCACTAATGGCATTTCCATAAAATACACCGCGGTCCAGGTCCTGACCTAGACTCTATACTGTCTGGATCCAAAGCCAGAACCGTCATGTCAGTAAGTTTTTTCATTCAGTTTTGGCAGTGATTACATTTCACAGGGAGAGAAAAATATTAATTGAGAAGTGAGAGAAAGTAAAAGAAATGTGGTGAAATTGTTAGTCAGGTTGACACAGAAAACCAGGCTTTTAAACTGGATTGGACTGAGACGTACATGTTCATCCTTCCCGCAGGAAGCTCGAAACCATTGTCTCTCATCTGCTGAGACGGTAGCAGTGGTTGAAATTGTCAGTGTGAAACGGCGAAACAAAGCAAAAAATTACATTTGAAAAAAAAGTACCCACTAAATTCAGCAAGTTGATCAATGAAGATTCAAACACATTCATGTACTGACCAAGAACTCGCTAACGAGTCTTCCTTCAGAGTTGCATGGATTTTGGGATACCACAAAAAATCATTCATTGATGGAGGCAATGTCAAGCAGGACCTGAGTGCAGTAGCTGATTTAAAAATGATGCACTGTTAACGTCCAGATTTACTACTTTACATTATGTAAAGTAACGAAAATCACATTTGATGCCTGTCGGCAGTAGAAAGGAAATAATCCTGTCTTTTCCTGGTCAGGATGCAACATGATTTGAAAACAATATGTGAATAATGGTGAAGTAGATTTAAAAAAAAAAAAGGTAACAGAATGGTTAGTAAGAGACATCCTCCATCTTGGTGTGGTATCCCAGTAAATTAGCATTTCATCTGCATCACCAACTATTTCAACACACTTGCATGTTTCTCCTTTTTTTTAACTGCTTACTTATTCGTTGCTGTTTTTTTTTTTTTTCTCCATCACTAAAACGTTTTCAAAACAGGTGTTTTACAGAAAAGGCCTCTCTCTGGCTTTTAAAGTAAAAAAATGCTTTCCAAACTCTACCATTCACATCTTTCCACATGTGGTGTTAGCATCAAGAGGTCAAATGTTTCAGCCAGGTTAAGGTGTCTACATTGCTATATAAACGGTGGAGAAACACTATAAAAAGTCAAAAATAAATATTACTTAATTTTTTAAGCACAGTGTATATTGAAGAGGTGGCAGCACCTTGTCACATGAGCCATCATTCTGCTACTGGTTAACAATGATTGTAGCTGTTACCAAGGGCACAGCATTTTCTTTGTGATGATAAAACTTCTTACTAAATTAACATTAATATGTTTGAAACGGTTTGAAACTGCAGAACCTATAATATGGTGAAGCAGCAGCAGGTAAAGGACACACATTTTTGCATTTCTGCATTTGTGTGAGACAAGACATCACTGAGTTAAAAAAACAAATCAGTGAAGCAGCAATCGGTAACGTATGCAGGTAGATTAGTCTGAATATTCAACGATTGCTACTCAAAGCATATCATACTAATCAGGCTGGGAGTCTTTTCTGAGAGAATTGATTTCACTGTGGATTACATCACTTTGTGTGAATGTACTTTACAAGGTATGTTAGACAGACAGCCGTGACAGCTCACTGTTGGATTCTGTTTGGTCTTCGCCACACAAAGGACGCATAGCAGATTAGCAGCAGATGACTGGAGTAATTTTTTTGCTGAAATGAATGCCCATTAAATCCAGCAGACCTAAATGCTCTTAGAGATGCTGTGGGCTTACATGGTCAGGCTGAAGTAGTTGCCCATAAAAAGATAAACTTGAATGAAGCAACTTTGAAGAAGTAATTTGAATCCTACAATGAATATCATGATTAGCATTAATGTCAAAGAAAGCTGGTGAAAGGCTTTTCTGGACAGACACAGAAAGGCACTTTGTTGGCTCAGATGGCTCAGTGTGTCCATATAGACAATTCTACAGTCTGCTGCTCAGGTTACTTGAGTAGTTCTGGGTTCCCTGGTGCAAAGCAACACAGAGCTGTAAAGATTTGGATTCCTAACACCAAAAACCAAAATATTACCTGTCTTTATTGCTTTGACTTAGTAAAAAGTGTAATTTTTATAAATGTTGTTTAATATTTGATTGAAAATACAAAGACAACATATCTAATGTTGAAAGTGAAGATGATTGTATTTTGAAAAACTTTTGCTCAAATTGAATTTAATGCACGCAACAGATTTCAAAAAAGCGGGGACAGAGGTAAGTTTACCAATGTGTTGCGTCACCTACTGAGACCAATTATCATTACAGCAATGCTTTGGTAATACATGCAGAATGAGGTTGGCAGTGCCTCACTCAAATAAACAATGTCTTTCTCTAAAAAAAGACACTGTCCAGATGGTGGCATGCTGTATGTTGCCCCAAAACATGTAGAAACAATAATATGCAGCATCATTCAGCATTATGAATGTTTCCCTTACAGGAGTCCATAAGTTATAAAAATAACTGTTTGACTAAGTTTTGACTAATGGGCTCATTAGTCAAAACTTAGTCAAACAGTTGTTTGACTAAGTTTTACTAGTCAAATAGTTACTAATCGGTTTCCTACTTCACAAACTTAGTTCTTCTCTGTTTCTAACCAATGCCTACTTCAGTGTTCACTTCCTGAGCCCCTTTCATACGGGCTCTGGAATCCTGACACTCTCCTGACTCTGTCCAGCGGTGGTGTGTGAGAACACCAATGTTAATGCTCCCAACATTATCAACTATTTATCCTGAAAACCCCCTATTACAACGTCCGTATTATACGCATGAGCTTGTGCATGCCGATCACTGCTCTGTCCTGTTGTCTGTCCTGTTTGTGAGGATTAAAATTAAGTGAATGGGCGTGTTGAAGTGACACAAGCTTTTTCTTTTTGAGATTCATGTCTCTGATGTGCTGTATACAAAACGCGTTTTTCCACAGACAAGCATTGAAATCTAGAGATTTTCTCGTGTGTGGAGTCCAGGGAATGTCCGGATCAGACTTATCCTGACATATTCCAGAGTGCATCATCCATCCGTCCGCTGTTTAGGGTCAGGGTGGTTGGAGTCACTGGGCGAGAGGCAGGGTACACCCTGGAAAGATCTCCAATCAATCTCAGGGCTAAAACAGAGAGACATACACAGATTTTAGTTCAGTTTAACGACGCCTTTAGTGATTTTAAACTTGCTTCTTTTGGTTCTAGTTTGGGTAGTAGAATCAAATAAATCCCTATAAACTTTCCTTTAACATTCCCTTTATTATAATATATCTCTACTTCTATCTGAAATGCACCTCCAGATGACATCACTTGGAGGAAGCTTCAGTTCAGATTATGTCATCTCATTGCTCACACTATGGAGTTTGTAATCATGGTCAACCTGCTTTTCAACAGCTCCTCCAGATGACATCATCTGAACTCCTGATGATGACATCTGGTGAAGTTTTTCAGCTAGACGCAGAGAAACGTTTTGAAATAATGAAGTCACACAGGGGGTTAAAAACGAGGAGGAAGATGAGATATGCCAAGGTGAGGCAAAAATGTTGGTGGAGAAGTTGCGTATTTTCATAGCTGTAGAAGTTTGGCTGCCGAGTACAGTTGTTGGTTCGATCCCCGGCTCTTCCGGTCACACTTAGAAGCGTCATTGAGCAAGACACTGAACCCCAACTTAGTTGCTCCCGGTCAGTCTTGTCCAGCTGCATAGTGTGTGTGAGAAGCAGTGTAAAGTGCTTTGAGTTCCAAGCATAGAAAAGTGCTATATATAGTGAAAAACATCTGCACCCTTGCAATTCTGTTAGAAAATGCAACCCTTCTTCCAGAAAATCGTTCCAATACTCACGTGCTTATTGTAGGAACAACACCAAAAAATACAGAAGAAAAGTCAAATCTGATACAATTCCACACAGAACCCAAAAATGCACTGGAAAAAATGAGTGGCTGCCTTAACTTTGGTATTTGGTAGAAAGAATAAGTGAAATCAATCGGCTCTTGTAACCACGAATGAGTTTCTTACACCTCTCTACTGGGATTTTGGACAACTCTTCTGTTGCAAACTGCTCCAGGTGATTCATATTTGAAGGATGCCTTCTTCCATCTGCTGTTTTGAGATCTGTCCACAGGTGTCCTATGGGATTCAGATCTGGACTCATTGCTGGCCATTTCAGAGCTTTCCAGCCCTTTGTTTGTAACCATTTCTGAGAGCTTTTTGAAGTGTGTTTGGGGTCATTGTCCTGCTGGATGACCTGTGACCTCTGGTGGAGACGCAGCTTTCTGACACTGGCCACTACGTTGCGCCCCATAATTCTTTGATAATCATCAGATTTCATGATACCGTTCACACAATCCTTGTCCGTTCGTGCAGTGCCAGAAGTAGCAAAGTAACACCAAAACATATTTGAATCTCCACTGGCTTCATTTCTTTTTCTGTAAACAGTGCCATGATGTCCTTTACCAAAAAGCTGTACTTTACGTCTCATCTGTCCACAGTACGTTCTCCCAGAAGGGTCGTGGTTTTTGCTTTTTTATGCCTTTGTGTCAGCAGCGGTGTCCTCCTGGGTCTCATACCATAGCGTCCCTTTTCATTCAGATGGCGATGGATAGTGCGAGCTAATACTGTTGTACCCTGTTTCTGCAGATCAGCTTGAATTTGTTTGGAAATTAATCGGGGTTCTTTATCCCCCATTCGAACCATCCTTTGTTTTTATTTTTCATTAATTTTGCTCTCCCGTCCAATTCCGTTGCCATGGGTGCCATGGACTGTAATCCTATTGATGATATTGCGCACACTGGACACAGGAACATTAGGATCTCTGGAGACGGAATTGTAGCCTTGAGATTGTCCACGTTTTTCCACAATTTCTTCTCTCAAATCCAAAGACACCTCTTTACACTTCTTTCTTTTCTCCATGCTCAGTGTGACACACAACCAATGCCGATATTTTTTTCCAGTCCATGTTTAAGTTCTGTGTGAATTTTTATCAAGTTTTACTTTTCTTCTCTGTTTTTTGATGTTGTCCAAACAAAAACAATAAGCACGTGAATAGCAAAACATTTGCATTTGGAACAGTTTTTTGACAAAATTGCATAGGTGCCAATATTTTTGGCCATTACTGTAAGTGCAGACCATTTACTATTTAATCCAGACTAGTAGTGCCTGTACAATACAGTTTTCCATATCCATTGTGTAGGTACCGAATGGAAAAATCGCGGCGGTGGGAGCAGCCAGGTGTAGGCAGGCAAACACAGGTATAACACAGGTATTAACTAATACATGCAGTTCATTTAAGTACATTTAACATAACAATCAGTAATATCGGTCATCGATCAGCGGTGCTGATCCATCCACGCCCCAGCGTCCACCCCCCGCCATCCAAACAAACAGTCAAACCTCAGTATATAAAGGAACAGAGTCCAAAAAAAGCAGATAGAAAGTAGTATTACAAGTAGTGATGTTACATATGACACACAAGCTACGAGGTTTGCGAAGCCTCGCTGTGGAGCTTGTGTCGTTTCCCTAAGTGCCAGGTGACTAATGACAAACAATACCTCGCTTTCCTTGAATCATGTGACCCATTCATTTTAGGCCTCACCTTGCTTAAGAATGGTTCGATCAAATAGATGACGCCACTCTTATCAGCATACTGAGCAACACTTACAACGACACTCATACAGAGTATGATCCTTATGTGAAATGGAGCCACAGAGAAAGAGAAGGAAACATTTTAAAATAATTTTTCCCAATAAAGTTAATAATGTCATTAATTACTAACATATAGTCTGGGACGTGTGGGTTTTTTGAAAATTGTTGTTTCTTATGTTCTTAACTGGGGGCCTGGTGGATGAGTGGTAGAGCATTGGGTTGGGATGCAGAAGGCCATGGGTTTCAATCCAACCCCACCAGGTGTGGCACCACCCAGCCACCAGGGGCTACCTTGGTCCTGGTCCAGAGCCCGAATAAAACTAGGAGGGTTGCAGCAAGAAGGGCGTCCGGCCAAATCAACATGCGGAACATGTTCCAATGTGGCGACGCCTGAAGGGACAAACCAAGGGTTGTTGCTCTATTATGAAACTATTTTCATTCACCATCTTTTGAGTGATAGAAATAATTTAGCATATAATCTAATCATCTGCTGAATATTTGACCCTCATTTATTGCAGCCTATTATGACATTTACATTTACTTTGTACATTTTTACATTTTACATTTACTGATTAATTTACATGACTCAGTGTGACGTCACAAACCTTGTCTCTGTGATGCTACCTGCTAAGCACAGAACCTCTGACCTTGAGCCGTGTAAACTCTAACAATATTATAAGAGTTTAATGACCCTAGTGCATGAGGAGGGAGCAGAGAATTGGGCGATGACAAGCAAAACAGGAGAGGAGATGCAAAAAGGTCCTTACAGCCGGTTCACAAAAAAAATAAGAAATTGATTGTGGGGTTTTTTTTGTAAGAGAGGGGATGGAGAAACTATGGTGAAGTATTAGATTCTAACTGGGGCTGAGTCTGATCACACAAACCATCCAGATGAGAGGAAGACTGGAGAAGAGGATGGATGATTTTTGGATTGCAAGTAGTTATGACTCATTACTTTCAGTAGGGGATATAAGAGAGAGGGAATACATCACAACTTGTATTGGTATAATACTATAATAAATGACAAGAATGAACGAATAAAAGCACAAATTTAATCTCATAAATCATTTAATCACGTAATGCACTTAATGTACTTTTTTAACATTTTTTTATGTTACAACCTTATTTCAAAATGGATTAAATTCATTATTTTCCTCAAAATTCTACAAACAATACCCCATAATGACAACGTAAAAGAAGCTTGTTTGAAAACTTTGCAAATGTAATAAAAATAGCTAATGAAATAAATCTATATTAGTGTTCAACCGCATTTGCTTAATACTTTGTTGAAGCACCATTATCACCAATTACAGCCACACGTCTTTTTGAGTACGATGCTACAAGCTTGTCACACCCATTTTTGGGCAGTTTCTCCCATTCTTCTTTGCAGTACTTCTCAAGCTCCTTCAGGTTGGATGGGGAGCGTCGGTGCACAGCCATTTTCAGATCTCTCCAGAGATTTTCAATCGGGTTCAAGTCTGGGCTCTGGCTGAGACACTCAAGGACATTCACAGAGTTGTTTGGTAGCTACTTCTTTGTTATGTTGGCTGTGTGTGAGGGTTGTTGTCCTGTTGAAAGAAGAACCATCACCCCAGTCTGAGCTACAGAGGGCTCTGGAACCAGTTTTGATCAAGGATAACTCTGTACATTGCTGCATTTATCTTTCCCTAAATCCTGACTAGAAGATAGTTGGTGTGAGAGACCACACCATGATGCTGCCACCACCATGCTTTACAGTAAGGATGATATTTGCCAGGTGGTGAGCGGTGCCTGGTTTCCTCCAGACATGAGACTTGGTAGCCAAAGAGTTTTATCTTTGTTTCATCAGACCAGAGATTGTGTTTCTCATGATCTGAGAGTCCTTAAGGTGGGCTGTCACGTACCTTTTACTGAGGAGTGGTTTCCGTCTGGCCACTCTACCATACAGGCCTGATTGGTGGAGTGCTACAGAGGTGGTTGTTCTTCTGGAAGGTTCTCCTCTCTCCACAGAGAAATGCTGGAGCTCCAAACATCCTCACGGCATGATGCTGCCACCACCATGCTTTACTGTAGGGATGGTATTGGCCAGGTGGTCTGTACCCTTCCCCAGATTTGTGCCTTGATACAATCCTGTCCCGGAGGTCTACAGACAATTCTTTGGACTTCATGGCTTGGTTTGTGCTCTGACATCTAATGTTAACTGTGGGACCTTATATAGACGTGTGATTTTCCAAATCATGTCCAATCAACTAAATTTCCTACAGGTGGACTCAAGTTATAGAACATTTTAATGATGATCAGTGGAAACAGGATCCAGTTTTGTTTGTAGAATTTTGAAGAAAATAATGACTTTGATCTATTTTGGAATAGCAAAATTTAGAAAAAGTTAAGCGCTGTGAATATTTTCTGGATGCACTGTATATCTATTCACTGGCCACTTTATTAGGTACACCTGTACAATCTAAGACGATCTAATACAGCAACTCTCCCATGAATTCTACTTTGACAATGTTATAATCGTTTTTAAGTTGGAACTGTCAGAAAGTGTTCTGCTCCGTTTATTATTGAGGTCATAGAGGGTGGAGTCGTACTGGAGTGCATTATACAAAGAGATTGTTCTAATGTTTTGGCCCCCTCATTTAAAATGAAGGAGGGGTTCAAAACTTTAGAACCACCTCTTGGTACATCGGACAGATGTACCTAATAAAGTGGCCAGTGTGTGTACTGTACATACATATACGTTCTTATATGTTCTGTTCTATAAGCGTGGGCTTTGTCTTTTTGCGTTTGTTTTCTCAATTTGCAGTCCTATGAGCTCTCACCTTATTTTTCTGATAAAAGTTAAAAGTAACTATTCATCAAAGTATCTGTATTTCTTGTTGATTAAGAAGGCAGAAATACTACAGTTTTATGATAATGTATAAATACTGCATAAAAATAGGAAAAAGATGAACAGCAAATGAAAAACAATGTTGATTAAAGGAACATCCTTGGTCTGATTGTACACTTTAAATTAATAATGTAATTGACCCAAATACTGAAGTTCCTAATTCACAAATATCATTAAGCTTTGCAGCCTAAAACATTGACATGAAATCCTTGAGAGCAAGACGTTTTTTTTTATATTAAAATAAATGAAGGAAAAAGTTTTATTCTTTCCTTTTATTACATAGATCAAATGGAGCCTACACTGTGACATTTTCAATTTGGACAAGTGTAATAGAAAAAGAAAATAAATCTTGCTGAAAACCAATTATTCATTTTCTGATAGTTACAGATATCAGTAAATAGCAGAAGTGTCTTACTTGACGCATCAACAGGTGAGATCCCTGCAGGTAGCGGCTGTGTTTTGTATTGTTATTCCTAGTTTAATATCCCAGACTTTATGGGTGTTGTTTTTTAACTTTTTCAGAGTGTTTTAAGTTTTGGTGGAGTTGACATAGATCATGTTTTGGAGAACCACTGCGCTTGGTTATTGATTTCAAACTGAGCTAAAATTATGAGTCTGTTTCAATTTACCAGTTAGTTTATTGGTTTTATTTTTAATCCTTTTAATGTAGTCGAGTGTGTTTTATTGATGGAGAGAATAAGCTTGTTTACTACGCATTAACATTAGCCACAGGTTAATACTAAACGGGACTTACTTAAGGAAAAAGTTCAGGCAGCTTCTTTTAATTGGAAATTGGAATTGGAGTTTGGTCTCTGTGTGTTTGTCAATGAACCTGTCGGATCTGTTTAAAACAGCATTAACTGGGGCTAAACGATCAGCAAAATGTGAAGCTACTCCATAAATATTTTCTACACTTTTTTTGGGAAAACACAGATAATTTGCAAAATAAATTTGACTGGCAAAAGTGATGATGAAAATGATTCTTGATAAAGTTGAAACAGCTTATCTGTAGCATGGATGTAAGTTATTAGTGCTTCATTAAGTTAAATTGAAGTTTGTAAACGGGTAGGACAGCATCAAGTCAAATATAAAATGTGTCTTTCTCTGGTTTGCAGCTCTACAAATAAAAAAGATTTTTGGTTGTGGGGCAATGCACCGCAGGACATCAGAAAATTACTTATCCTCCCTAGTAGTCAACTCATTGCTTACCTGTTAAATAACCAGCTCTGCATCAATCTTAATGGCTCTAAGCTTTTTCTATCATTCAGCGGTATGTCCTGTATTCCCCCCGAGTTTTACTTCATGTGTGGAGCATTTTAGAAGGACACCAAGCTTTTTAGCTCAGGGTGACTCAATCTCTGTGTTTTCAGTTTGTAGACTTGCTTCTGTGGCTGCCTGTTTGTTTCATGTCTGGTAACTCCTGGTGTTAAATTTACACCACGTATGGCAGTGGGCAGAACCACACAGACCAAAACCAAAGAAGACTTTCTGTCAGGGACCAGGAATGCTTCTAATGTGACACATCTGTGCATCACATAGAAGTGTTGAGGTTCATCGATTGTGATTATTCGTACAAGGAATAGGAAAAACAAGGATAAGATTGATTACATCTCAACTTGGTTTCCTAACTTTTTGGGGAATAATGGCTTGTCAAGTGACAATGGCTCAGCAAGTCCTGTCTCATATCACTATATAATTGTTAGCACAGCATAACAACATGGCATAAACAATCAGTCAGTGCAGGCACAGTTGTTGGAACATTAACGGTACGTCATGTTCCCCAGCATATATTGGGGAAGCATATTACTAAAGAAAAGGGACATAAAACCAACATGAAAAATCATGTGAATCTTGCAACAATGCAAGGTCCAGTTCACATTTATTGCAGTGGTGGAAAGTGGTGTGTGATGATGGGTGGAGGCAGATGGGGGGAGGCTGTCCATTCAGCACCTTCACCACCTGAGGATACAGGCTGTGAGCCACTCTGGTGGTTCTGGTGCTTATGGACCTGTATGCTTTCTACCTGAGGACAGCAAATGGAATGGGTTATGTGCAGGGTGGTGCTTGTCGTGCAGGATGTTGTGCAGTCGTAGCAGACAGTGGTGTAGTCGGTGCCCATATCTGGAAGACTAGTCCCAATGTTTTTCTCTACTATAAAATAAAAGCATGTCCTCCATGTTTTTTTTTTGTTTACTTGAAAAAGCAGCACAGTGATTCGTTGAAATTTTTAATTTCCTGCTCTTTAGATCACTGTTACATCATCCAGGCTGTTCTCATTCACAAGGTGTCAAAAAGTGTCTGCGGTACCCGTTTGCGTCAGTGATTTACGTAAAAACTCTGACACTCACATTTTTGACACCTAAAACCTTGAAGTAGGATAGGAAGTGGATGGGGTAGTGGATGGCACAACAAGACTCAGGACTTTTCTACGGGAGATCATGATCATTAGTGTTTTGTTTTTACGTAATTCATTTTGTAACTTAACGTTACCCTGAAGTTTTTGCGCCTAATCCCAACGCAAGTTGTCTCTTAACATATCCTTACCCTGTGTACAAAAAGTTCTTCCCTTGGCGTCAATTAGTGGCGCTGCCGGACCGTCCAGTAGTAACACCAAAAGGTGAATATGATACACCTATGATACACATGAAGAAGCGGCACAACTTGACGCCATAGGAAGCTGTAGGATGAAAAGCTGTTGCATCATCAATGACACACTTCCTGCTGACAAGAGCCTGTGCCATAAAAAGGCTTTTATTTTCCCTGGTGTTGTCTATCCACTTTATTAAAATGGAGGTACAGAGATGGGCCATCAATGTCAAGACTGTCCTCCCATGAAAAACCACTAAATGTGACGGTCTCTGTAAAAAACAAAGGGAACAGTAGTGTGACGTTGTAATTGAGGAGCCAAGTCTACCAGGGGAGAATGATTTGGTCAATAAACATGAGACAATGTCTTTCCCCTGTTTTAAATCATTCAAGAAAGGTATATTTTAACCATGAAGGCCATTACCCAAAGTTGCCAACGTGTTTACTACCTTGGTGACAAAGGTTTCCTAACCACAAAGAGACCATTTTAATTTTTTGGTATTTTTTGTCGACTTTTATCGTTGGGTAAAATTTCTATATAGAAACTGATGGGTGTGTATATTAAACAACGCTGAGTAAATGTATGTATAGAGAATCACTCTAAAACTGTATCTAATCTGTCTCCCTGCTCTGTAGATTCTGTCAGGAAACTTTCCAGAGACTTTCTTTGGACCCTCCAAAAATGTTCCAAACAGTCCTACATATGAATATTGCAAGTCCAAAAGCAGAATTTCATTTTTGCTTTGCATGTCTATAACTTCTACAGCTGGACCCGCTCACTAAAATGTCACATCTATGGCTCGCTGCTCAAATCAACACTATAAATCTAGACATCATTTAAAAATGGAAGAAGTTTTGAATTTGCATTGACAACAAATTGTAAGAAGAGCAAACACTGAGACAGACATTTTGCTTTAGTAACAAAGGCTGATTCAGTTTTTCCTCCGCGTCTCAGTTTTAATACAAGGTGACTAAAAGAAACTCAGAAGATAAATACTAACAAATGAATATGCCAATTGATACCAGTTGTCAGGTAAAATTACAGCTTTCAGTGCCGTTCCATGCTTTGTTCATTTACAGTTGAAATGAATTTACCTGAAAGGACGTCACCAGCTTTGAAGCGACTCGATTACACAGAGGTGAATTGAACGGAGCTGAACTGATCAAAGAATTCAAGTGAGAGCGGCGACAGAGTCAGTGACTGTGCTCTGAGCAGCTCTGTCACTGCTGCGCTATATTTAGCTAAGACACACCAACAAGCTACACAACAGTGGGTACGCGCTGACCCCCACCATCTGCTTCCTTGCTCACACACTCACAAACACACACGCAGTCGCGCACTTTAAGGTTTCAATGCCAACTGTTGCCGACAGACCCCTCTAGGTGAACCCAGGTGGACTTGTTAAGATTCTCATCACGAGATGTTCTTAGTCACACACACACACACACACACATACAGGGGACTCCCCACTTTGTTGCTGTGGCGCTAGGCGACAATTTTTTCATTATGGTGGATGCATACACTGTATGACTGTATACAACAACAAGGCGTCTCAAATACTGAGAGAAGAGAGCTATAGGGAGCCATTTTAATGAGCTTGTTTTATGTGTGTGTGTGTGTGTGTGTGTGTGTGTAGGTTCACTCTGTGTATCCATCGCTCATTTCTCTTGCTCACACTGTTTCATTTATGGCAAAAGGACCCTAAAATATTAACATTACTCCTCTTTCGGTTCATATTTCTATTCATATTCTGAGTCACACTATTACCCTTATCATTACCGAGCCTCGAAGCACTGTTATTCACACACTCATTGGTTTTTTTGTTTTGAATGTGGACATTTTCTACCACCTCCTGTAGCCAGAAATGAGAGAAGACTTTACACTGGAGCCTAAACTGCGATGTCACACTGATGTGACTCTACTTAGAAAAATCAATTACCAATGATGCAACGAGCGACTGAGGCAGTAGTCAGTGTGAGGTTCTACCTATTTTTGGGTTTGATAAAACACACACACACACACACACACACAGGTTCATTTTTGGCTACGAAAACACAGAACAGACATCTTTTCTGTTTTATGGGGCGAGTACAGCAGCTCCAGGCTGTACATTTTAAAAGCAAACCAGCACCACATGCGTGGCTGTTTTTCTAATAATCTTTATGTTATAGAAATAGATCGATTTCACTCTGTGTTTTGAACTCTTTTTGTCAGCCAGCGCCTTCTGCATCCCTCACCCTTTTTGTCTACAAATCCCTCTGGTCATGCGTTCACATCAGACAATGACAGAAGTCGATGTTTTGTTTTTGATTTTTTTTTTTCGGTGGAGATGGTTGTATTTAAGGGTCCACCGAGCGTTGTTTCCCCTACTCTTAAAAGATTGGAGTGTCAGGGTGAAGATGACAGCGTTGCTGCCCTCACAGGCGTGCAGCCTATTAGACAGGCAGACTGACAGTGCAGCCTAGTGGTAAAGGCACGGAGCCTCACACATGAACACACAGTGCAGATCAGGGACATAGCACACACACACACACAGAATAACCATGTCTGCCTGTTAGACGACCCCTCTGCATTTTTGCGTTCATGTCTTGTTTGCTCCAGCCTTTATTGGGGCATTGCACGTAGTCACCGGCCTCCCCTCTACACGCTTTGTAGGAAGCATTAAAAACTCACACAGAAACCCCTGTGTCTCTCAGCCTGGTGGGGGTCGGGGGGGGTGGGGGTGGAGGTTTGGCAGGCGCAGCACTGCCTCAATTTGGCCCGGACACTCATCTCCCCTAACCTCCATTTTCCTCTCTTAGCCGAACAGCTGCATGTATGTACACTCAATATTCGAAGACATCACTCACTTATAGTCTTAAATGTTTGGAGGATGAGGGAAACTCATTTCCTTCCTGTATGTGCGAGGCGGATCAGCCGGTCCCGGCAGTGGCGCTCCAGCAGCAGCCTTGTCATGATGGCAGCCGAGCATTGACAGTGTTGTTCTGCCATCAGCATGGCAGTGGTGCTGGCAGACTACTGAGCACGGCTGTGACACAATCATCCTGTATATGTTACCACTTAACAACTTTAAAAAGTATTATTTTTGTTTATGTAGCCTTTAAGATTATTAAAAAAATTATATACCGCTCACTATATGTTGTGTTATAAATTGTATTTTTCCAAATACATCGAATTATCGTTATTAATATTATTATTGTTGTTGGTTTTCTTATTGTTGCTTGTTGGAATAAGTAGTAGTTGTGATAGATGTCCAATACAAATTAACAACAAAATATTGTGTAGAAGATATTTGTGATAATACTGTAATCAATATTATTATTATAATAATTTTTGTTTGTAGAAGCAGCATAAAATAATTTAGAATGAGACTTTGTAGACGTAGTATTATCATTGATCACAAAAGCATTAATATGTGCATAACAACATTAATAACAACAAGAAGAAGAAATGTGAGCATCATTTTATATTTATATTTAATTTTGCACACAGTGATAACAATAATAACAATAACTATTAATTTGTAGTAATAATAGTGATTTTAACAACAGGGACATCATCAATAATAGTAACAATGATCATATTTCTTGAAATTGTTATTATTACTTTTATTAGTAGATGTTAGTAGTATTTTAAGTAGTTTTTCATTAGTAATAGTACATTACTAGTGCTTGTAATTGCACACAGTAGAAATTGAATTGATAGTATTGTTATACTATTACATAGTACAAAATAAGTTATTACACAGTTACTATTGTTATTACCAGCAGCAGAAGTAGTATTAGTAGTAGTAGTAGATGTATTATAGTAATGAATGCAGAATAAGCATGAGGTCAGTTACCATGGTGAACACTATAACTGAGTATTACAGTCAGACTGAAATGTTCGTGTCTTGTTGACTTGTCTTGAAAACGGCCTCATCACAAACGTCATTGAGCAGCTATTCTGGGGGTTTCGGACACATGACACGATCTTCATCAGAGCATAATGGAAAACAGCTACTAAATGGACCTTGTGATGAGTTAGTTTTGTCAGCTTTATAGTTTAAAAGTGAATCTTACTTCAGTGTTTATGGTGTGACAAATGACTTCAAATCTTATTTCCCATCACCTCTATGAATCACACGGAGTGCGTAACGATTTTACTTCGACACAGCTCACATCATTGCAGCAGTGTGTGGAAAAAACTGTGGGAGAGCTCCGCACCTTCTTGTCAGTCGATACATGATCACAATCCTTGAATAACAGACACACTCGTACATACACACACATGTGAGGTCACACTGTGTTGCACCTGGACAGGAGATAATAGCTTTATGAAAACAATACACTAGATTGATAGTCGATCATTGTCCTTGAGCCTCGCAGACATGCTGTTGTTTTCATTTCATCCCATCAGTCAGATATTTGCCACTGGGTAGGTGAGTGTGTGTGTGTGTGTGGGGGGGGGAGCCAATGACAAATGGGGGTAAATAACAGAGGGGGGGGCTGGGAGGTTGGGGAAGCAGTGTGCCAGCTCATGACCCAGAGAGATAAACAGAAAGTCAGAGTTGGCCAGGCAGGTAGGACGGGAGGGTGTGGCAGAGGGAGCCCTTAAATGTGCAGCACCCGGTGATTCTGTATTCTAACTGGCTGCCGGGACTTTGACAGACGCACTCATCCCTCCCCCGCCCCTCCGACTGCCTGCTGAAAGTATATGTATGTATGTGTGTGTGCGTGAGGGAGCCGGCAGACTGAAGACCGAGAGCCACAGAGGCAGGCTCCAACTCCAACCCAATGAGCTCGCAGCCCTCGCACTCACACACACTCCTCACACACGCACACACACACACACACACGCTCCCCTCAGCGCCAGCTCTCGCTCCAACCCTGGGACACAGAGGGAGAAGAAGAGGGAGAGGAGAGGAGAGAGAAGCAGCGAGCGGCAGAGAGGGCGAGTGAGGGCGAGGGAGTAAGAGAGGAAGGAGAGAGGGAGACTGGCGGGGTATGAGGAAGAGCACCATGGCTTCAGATCCGGGGCTGGCTGCGATGCTGCTATGGACTATATCACTACAGGCTCTGGGCACAGTGGGAACTAACAGCAATGAAGGTAGGAGTGTGTGTGTGTGTGTGTGTGTGTGTGCTCATTTATAAAGACAGAGCACAATAATGTATGTTCTCTAACAGCGTGGGATTGACTTCATATATGTGGAGCTATGAAACACACACATAAGGAAATGTAAACACATACTTTCACAGATGGTGTGTTTGTGTTTCCTAACCTGAGGTGTGACATCAAAGTTTGCTTTGCACAACAACTCAAGCAAATCTGGGTGATGTCTGTGTGTGTGTGTGTGTGTGTGTGTGTGTGTGTGTGTCTGCGTGAACTCATCTTGACATCGCTCATATTTGCCCGGGTTGCGTGTCAGCTGCAGTAACAGCGCATGTGTCTGCTGTGGTGGCAGTGACGTGAAACTGTGTGTCTGCGCTGTTTCCTTATATGTGAGCGGAGGTGAACGTCTCGTGCATCCAACCTTTGTATTTCTTCTCGTGCACGGAGACGAAGTAGGGTAATAATTATTTACACGTGCGTGCGTGTTTCTATGCGCGCGCACACACTGCACACTTTGCTCCCACAAGCCTCGGTTTGTTTACCTCCATCTTCCCGTCATCCTTCGCCTTTTCCACCACAACACGGAAAACTGCTGTTGTCACTTGTTCAACTAATGCCACACACTCGCTCCACAAAGTCCCTCAGTGCTTTTTGTTACGTGTGTGTGTGTGTGTGAGACGGGCTTCTTGACATAGGTCTGGTCTCAGGAGGCTGAGTGACAGCAGCGATTTCACTGTTAGGGCCTTCTTCGCCCCTGACAGAAACATTCAGCTCACCACTGCAGGGGGATAAAAAACAGCAGTAGCAGCAGGAAAAAGAAGGGATAGTGGAGAAAAAAAAAAAAAAGAGAGATCAGTGCTTTGGTTCAGGTGGGATCACCTCAGTAGTGAAAGGTGAGGGCAGACACTTATCCTGTATTAAGCTCTGCAAAGTGGAGATGGGAGAGTCCGGGTTCCTCAGGTCAGACAGAGCAGGAGGCAGAGACAGTGTGTTGCAACAGTTCCAACCCACCATAAAAGCCCTGTGTTATTTACATGTCACATTTTATTCCCTTCTCCACTTTGCTGTAATTTCTACTAAGCGACTTCCCACATCAAGTGTCCTCATCTGTCCCTCTGTTGTATCTTTGCTATGCAAATCAATTCCACCTCTCCTGTGATGAGGGTTGCCCTTCGCCGATGAGCGATTCGTCGTGACCACATCGATAAAGTGAAAAGACACACTTTGTTTTTGTCCTGTCTCCGACTCAATCCCTGCTTTCTAAATTTCACGAAGTCATTTGTTCCCCTTGTCTCGCTCCGTATCGAATAAGACACAGCTGTTTGAAAACAAGAGTTTATTATGAAAAGCCACATTTTTAGCGAGACCTGTACGGTCTTGTCCTGTATGATACAGGTTGTGTCCACTAGGATCAGTCATTTGAAACAAAGAAAAACTTTTAAATTCATATAACACAATTGATTTAAGCAATGTACATTTTATCAAATACTCTTTTTAATGATTTTTAATGTATTTTTTTACAGTATTTACAACGTCTGAATTTATTTATACTTTATGTTCTTCCAATCGTTTCTGCATTTTAAAGTGATAATCTTACATCTTAGACAATTAGTCTTTCAGAGTTGTATATGTGACCAAAGCAGCAATTAGTCACGAGAGACCAAACCAAAAACGAATTACTGAGACAGTTGAGAATGTGCGATAGAGAGGTCGTCCAGCAATTGTGTCGGCGATTCGATCCCTGGTTCTTCCTGTCTAGATGTGAAAATATCTAAGTGCAAATCACTGAACCCCAAGTTGTTCCAGGAGGCTCAGTAGCAATATTGTAAAGTACTTTGGGTACCAGTAAGATAGAAAAGTGCTTTGTAAGTGCAGAGCATTTAATGTATAACATAAAATGGTTTTGTGGAAGTCATGTACTGTGTGTGCACACAAACACTATTGCATGTCTTATGAGCGGAAAATGTTACAGATGTTGCACACAGCTGGAAAGTGCAATGTTAAACGGTTTTCTAAGCCTCCTCCCTAATGTGTAATGTAATAAGATAAAAACTGTAAAGCTTGAAAAATTACGTATGTATGTAACACATTAATTGACATGAATGACTCACCGTCCTAGAGAGACGTTCTCATTGCAGGAAAAAAAGTCACCAGAGTGTTGTGAAAGTAACACTGCCCAAAATGAGATCTTGCTCTCATCGCCCACGCTGATCTAAATCAAATCAATATTGCAAGATCCTGCAAACACTGCTTTTAATCAGGTTTGGAAGGGATTAGAAGCAAAATTATAATTAAGACCAAGTTAACAGTTCATATCTAAAGGATAACAAATTTTTATTCATTCGAAAACGATTGTGCCGAAAATTTTATCTCTCTTTTCATTTTTTTATTTATTTTTTTTGCTTTGGTTTGGCTACGGTTCGACTCGAGGGCAATTACAAATATTACATATACAGGGAAGAGATAACCTTTGGAACGAGCGAGGAGCTGGAAATTAAATTGATGGAAGGACAGGTAACTGTTCTCACAAGCATCCAATAACTCACATAGTAAAGAATACACATACTTACAGACAAGGCAGAGCCCCTGACTGATGTTTGTGTGTATAGTTGATGTACAAATACAATCCACGAGCAGCCTTTTCATTTTTCTGCCCATTGTTCATGTTTGCTGACATATTCATCTATCGTGGATGTATTCAAATGGCCAGAAGTGTTTTTATAAAGCTGAATATATGCAACATCTTAAGTCAAATATCCTTCATCCTCCTATTTTTTAGTGGAGCATTGTGAGTGCGTGTTTGTGTGTGTGTTGGTATACGCATCTGTTTAGGGGTCAGAGCTGGAGGAACAAAGAGACAAAGGCAAATTCTAGTCTTAATATTTTGAGGTCTCACAATATGTTTGCGTATTTCTTCAACTTGACGCCCGAAATATAGAATCTTTCAGTGAAAACACTATGTGTATTGAACGAAACTGTAATGAGAGCACAATCAGATTAGTGTCTTTTTCGATCCAGAAACATAAAAGGAGACAAGGAGCTGGACTCGGTCACAGAGCAGTAGGGATGTCGTGGAGGAAGGTAAAGCCTCCTGAGTTCAGCTTACACACACATTTCATTTGCAAGGACAGAGTTTAGTGTCTAAGCTGAGGTAAATCTGTCTTTAAATAAAAAGACGTTAAGTGCTGTAGTATCAGGGGAAAAGTTAAATCTATTTAATTGCAAACGTATTTTTCTATAAAGTCAAAAAATACCGTGATGCATTCTGTTGCTTCAAGGCTTAAAAGACATTAAAATAAAACAGATGTAAACACAGAAAAATAAGTGTTCTGGCGTTTCTCAGCTAATCCAGTGTGTTTTCAAAAGCTTTTTCAATACTATGAGCATTTTCTCAATGCACAAATGAACACACTGCTTTTTGAAGTGGTATCTGCAAACCGGTTTTTTAACCTGGTTTTCTAAAAAAGTATTTTTGGAAATGCAGTGCTGGAAGCAGAGGAACGATGGCGCTCATGTCAAGGCTGCATTGTCCACAAAACTACAGAATTTGACCAGATGAAGCTGTTTTTACACATAATAAAATGGTGGAACAGTCGTGAAATGGATGTCGTACGCCAACCACATTTCATGCAATTACGTGAACACTACAAAAAACATTTACGGTGTAGTTACACTAAAAAGCTATGTTGTTAAAAGGTCGGCCACAATATGATTTATTGGCTGCTATTTATTATTGCTGCTGTTTATTATTTTGGCTGTAAAATTTTAAAAAGCAAAAATTGCATAAAATTAAGCCCTTTTGAATTGTGATGATAAAATTCTGATTTAAAAAAATAACGTATATTTAGTATCCAATACGTGTGCAGTTATTATTATTACAGGATATGTATGGATGCAATTTTTCTACTATTGATAAATAATCAATTCAAAAAATTTTACGGCAGAATATATGCACACACATAAACACATACATGACAAAACACTGCAATATCCTGGCACATTTTTCAAACCTGCCTAGGCTCATGATGAAATGCAGTGAAATGTTACTGTAGGTCATTTATTTCACTCCAGCAGGTTTTGTTTCACATTTCATCATGGCATTTTTTTCAGTGCAGAGTCGTCGGTTAGCCAGCAAAACAGTGCACAACCAGTTATGTGATTGGCTGATCGCATTTAGACAGAAACAACAGCCAATCACAAAATAGAAAAAAAAAAAAAAAAAAAAGAAAGAAAATAGAAAACTGCTGCAAATTACCTGCAATGTAACTCTATGTTTTGGTGGTTAGTTTTAGAAATGTATGGTTATATAATATCACACCAGCATATTTAAAGGGTTGTTTATTTCATAATGCGTTTATTTACTCAGATTTATTTATTTTTGACTTCTTTTGGCCTCCATATGGACATTTTTCTGCACAATTTAAATTTCGTTTTTTACACCTTTTTGCTCAGTGTAAAACAGTGTCTGAAGTAGCAACAACATCATCACAGCAGTAAATGTTCTACAAACTGGAGCTATTCGCTGCTAAGATTGTGTTTCCAAATAGTATTTCCAAGAAAAATCTTTATGAGCATAAACACTGAATCTGTGTCATTTTGGGAAAGAGGGAAATAGCCACATTAAAGTCATTGGCACGAAATAGCGATTGTTATTTTAATCAGCCTCGATCACATAAGTCCGTGTTGGCCAAGCGTGCACACGGGGAGCATCAAACAAAGACCGACCTCGCTGTGTTTTCCTGCAGCTCCCACACTTGTTGTATACTGAATCACTTGCCTTTATGGAGGTGGTGGTTTCCCCGAGCATCCCAATCCTGTCTGCGGGGCACTGTCCCTGATTCAACTCCTGCACACTGTTTCACACCATCGCAGTCCCAGTGAGGACAGAGAGCATTTCTTCAGGTTGTTGTTAGTACTGGGAACATGAAAAGACCCATGCGGGGAACAGGACTCACAGCTAATGAGCAAACTGTAGGTGGATGATTATTACCACATACCTCTGGTGCAGGAGGACCAACAGGGGAAAGAGACACAGAGGCAGGGAACAATAATAGAAGCAAAGATTATTGTACATTTTCCCCCCATTATTTTAAGAGTTGAACATGTAATTTAGAAGCAACAGAATGTTGGGGAAAACAGGAAATGAACAGGGAGAAGTTGAAAGGAGCCAGACTGCTGGGAGCTGCAGTTTCTTTTCTCTTTGTGCAATAAAAGTCAAAGACAAATTTTTGCCTTTGCGGAAAAAAAACAAAAAGAGACAGCAAGGCTTTTGATTGTGATCACTGCTACAGTCGTCTCAGATGCTGCTGTTTGTATTGATCTCTCCTCACTCAATAGAATACCTGCTGCATGTGTAGCAACAACAGGAGGGAAAAATACGTGAGAATTAGTCATAATTAACAGCTAGGAGGGGAAACCTCTCTGCAACACATTACAGAGTGGAAAAACAGCACATTTGCACTATTGTTCTGAGCGCTGAAGTTGCTACGGTGTTTAATCCTTAGCGAGTTGCTCAAGGACACCTCAACAAGCCCGCTGACAAGGAAAGCGCCGTCTCGTACTACCGGCTCCTCGCCGCACAGCAAGGTGTCCAGACCATATCCTTAAGTCTCACGCATCAAAAACAGATCACAAGCCTCATCAATCAGTCTGTCAGTGGATTTGTTACACACACACACACACACACACTTGCTTCTTTTGTTGCCTTGGCTCGATCACTTACAGCTCGCAGTTCCCAATCAATCAAAAATTGAAGAGCATTAGGAGAGAAGAGGCAACAACAGAGCTCTGTATTAATTACTCACAAGTTCACCTTGAGTATCTGAAATAATGCTTAAAAATGTGTGTGTCATTAAAACAATATTGTGACGGCAAACGATTGAAGAGTTTCCCCTTCGCAGCCCTTCAAAGCAACAGAAGCAAATTTGGCCTTCGCCAGTTAAGTCAGTGATTGTTAGAGGCGTTTTTTTCCTATGCTTCACTCTCAGTTCCAGCCTAAAGAACAGCCAGTGGCATCCAGAGGGGGTGAGGCTTGTGTGCACAGTGTTATGTGAGCGCATTAAAAAAACAGACAGGGCGCGAACCTTTCCTTCCCTCTATCCGCTGGTTTGTCTTGACAGAGGTTTGGTGTTGGCCGTTTCCCCCCCTTTTTCTCCCCAAGGCACCGCTCTTTATTGAGACATCAGCCTTGTTAGCCAGCTGTCAATAGGAATATAGGTTCTACCAGATCAATACAGCCGCGTCTGCCAGTCCTCTTGAGCTGTGGCCAGAAGCAGGCCAGGCCTAACAAAAGCAGGGGTCTCTCCTGAGACCTTTCCACCCATTAGCAAGACCTGATGCTGGGCTGGCGTTAGCAGCCCCTGGGCTTGCACTGCTGTGCTCTTTGATAGAAGCCATATCGTTGGGTAATTTATGTTTCTCCACTCTGCTGCCATGTGGGGTAGAAGATCCCTCACTGGGATGGCAGAGGATGAAGCAAAAAGAGTGAACGACAGGGAGACGAGGTTGTAGGCAAAGCTTGACAGCCCTGTAATGGGCTGGTGTTGTGGTTGTGTTAGCACATCCCTCCTGGAGAGAGATCTCTATGATGTTCCCTTCATGGGGACTGATGAATGACGGAGATGTGGCTCTGCAGCAACAGCCTCCTCTCCACTGTTACAGACAGACAGAGGAACACAGCGTGTGTTAGAAACAAAAGAGAGGCTGTGTGATAGAGGGACACAGGCAAAGACGGAGATGAGGAGTGGAGGAGAGAAACAAGTGTGAGACAGTCACGGAGAGGGAACAAAGTGAGAGGAAGAGAGGGAAAAAGAGGGAGGGCACTGTCTCAAATGCGTCTCCTCAACTTCCATCGGCGGGTGTCTTTATCAACACCGGCGGAGAGCATCTAGCTGATAATTTGCTGCTCTCAATTCCCTTCAATCCATTAAAGGATTTAAATGTTCATTAAGTTTAATAGAAGCCCAGCGAAGGTCTAATATGCTCTGATAAACGCTGGCAAACCTGCCAACCTGTTCCAATTGGTGCAGCAACAAAGAGCCAACCGTCTAATAAGGTCAAACTCAAAGTTTGTGCTCGGCTCACTTTGTGAAGAGCGTTTCCTCTGAGTCACCGCGGCTCAAACAGCAGCAAGCTGCAACAAGTCCTGCAAAGTAAACGGCTGAACAGCTTTTCAAGCTCCGATGGCCCATTTTGACAAGATGACATTGTGTTTACTGCAGGTGCTCTTTACATGGTCATTTCACCATTTGCCACCTCTGCATAGTGCATTTTTTTTCTAGGTAAATTAATGAATAAAAGCACTTATTTATAGAAGGGAAGCTCCAGTGTACAGTCTTCTTCAACCATTGTCCACTACACAAGTCACATTTCTTAGTATTATGTAGTTAGAGAGTTTAGCAGCGAGACAAGTGTTATCGTGAAATTCCGGCTCGTTTTTATGTATCAACACTGTCGGCACATCCTCATAAGGCAACTGGCCGTTACGCTGTACATACCTGCTCAGTATGGACTACTGTTGCACGTTGATAATATTCGACAAGTTTCGTCGACAAGCCAGATATCTGGATATTAGCAAAACAGAGCTGTAAACTGAAAATAAATAAAAGAAACACCTGGGAAAGGTGAACATTCTGACTAGTTGGATTTAGCTTCCAATTAATATTTCAATTGTTTCCAGTTGAATTCCATTTTTTTATCAAGAGAGGGTCAGGAAGAAATATAGTAGCTGTAATGAAGAGAGGGATGATGTGTGTGTTGGAAAGATTTATATTGGTGTTAAGTGATTCTAAAACTCTTCTGTAAATAATTTAGAACCAGGTGATTGGAGTTATCATGCAGACCTGTTTGGTGTTATTTTTACACACTTGTATGCGATTTTGCATCCCCTTGTTGTGAAACGGCAAAAAGATTTTCCCCCTTTTTTCCATATATTTTAATACACATTTAGTGTGAATGTTCCTTCATTAGATATTAAAGTTCACTTCAATTCATTAAGGCAACTTTTATGCAAACTGATTCTCTTCATTTTACTGTAACATTGGCCATGTTTCTTACCTCTGATGATGAAGGAACATTTGCATTATTATTATATTAGTTTTTGGAATATGTTTGAATCCCCTTCCACTGAAATTGCATCTACTTTTTTTGGCCACTTCAAAATAAGGGAATGCAAACTTTGCTGCCCAACTGTATGGAGTTTTAAAAAAGCCTACATATTGCTTCCTGCATACAAAATTGTGAACACTATGAGTTTACTAGCGCCTCACTAGGTTATTAGTGTCTGGCAGACTGGCCTTTGTGTGCTGCTGGTATGGTACGTGGTAAATAGAGCGACACCATGCAGTAATTGTTTTTTTGCCTAGAGCTGCAAAAGTGCATGCGCTGGCCCCGCGTATAAATACTCGGAAAAAAATGAAAATGGCAATGACATTTATTAGCCTACAACATTTTGGTCTATATGAGCTCCATCAGGTATCTGAGGAAACATGCTACAAGAAGAAACCCCAAGTTATCCAACCAGAGAAACACATATCACAATTCTGTGTAACCTATCTTCAATTTTCAGTATCAAGCCAAATGAGAAAATATACAAGGAATAAATCATTCAGTATAGAATAGGGCCATAATACACATAACTTACACATTTTACAATTTTGAAAGCAAAATACGCAATTGTCTTATAATTAGCCAATCAGATATTAGAAAAACTTTTATCAAGAGTAAATAAATGTTTTTATCCCAACACACCTGTTGCACTCTCAGGTGTGCAGAGATTTAAAAACAACAACAAATATGTTGAAATTCATCATTGTTTTTTTACGGTGTGTGTGTTGATGGTATGGTGTTAAAATCAACCCCACCTATGGGGTAGGGCTGTAACATTGCCCCCCCTTGTCCGTGCAAAAACAAGAAGTGCTAGATGCAAAGTTCAATTTGTGGGAGAGATACTTGTACAAAAGCATGAAAAACATAACTTGTGTGTGTTTTTTAATAATTTGTGAAAAAACAAAATGTGTTTCAGTTGTTCATCACATGTTTCCCTACTGAGCTCCCAACCAAGTGGGATCTCGGTTGATAAATGTCTCACGGGACCTGTTTCCAAAACGAAATAATGGGTTTTACAAACAGTAATCTGTCCATATATCACCAGGCTGATCCTGATCTAATTAATATATGTGTGTGTGTGTAAACATGCTCCCTCACAAACACACACTCACACACACACTCCATCAACTGACTTATCACTGCTCTGGTGATATTAATGGCGGGTATATATAAAGCGATCGGACACATTTGAAACGTCCACCTTATGCACATGGGTTAGGAGAAAAGAGAGGAGGAGGAGGAGGAGGAGAAAGTGAATAATGAAGGGCATTTTGGCAAAAGGTTTGTAGAAGTCGATTTCAATGTCTTGCATCAGCACGTAGCCTATGAGCTACCTTCAGCTGAAGTAACCTCAGCATTTAGTGAAAAAAAAAAAGGGGGTAGTGTTAAATAGACCCTCTCCTTGTTTGGAGGACAGGATGTTTGTGTGGTAAATGGAGCCGAAAAAGTACCTTTGCTCGTCCTGGCCTCCTGACTTTTACACTGTACTATTACTGTTTCACAGCAGATTCATCATTAGCCCGAGACACATCCAGAGCGTGGGCCAGGACATGACATGTATTTCCAAATCCTTTTGTGACCGCTCGAAAAAAAAAGTGTTTCATTTCTCCACTCTAGTCTCTCTGAACATTACTAGCTCTGTGTGCTTTATTACTGTGGGGCTTCCTAACATGATTAACCACAGCTAGTAATAAACATGTGTAAGCAAACTCAAAGATGAGCAATATCACAGTTTAGGAAAACAATTTGCAGCTGCAAAAAAATAATGCAGCATAATTAATTAGCATCCAAATTTTTATATTAAGCCTGAAAAGAAGAAGAAGAAGAAGAAGAACCTGAGAAGCTTTTAGATAAGATGAAGCTCTCAGTGATAACTGGCCCAGTGGAGTTTAATGGAACGATTCAGCAGCGGGGAACCCACAAACACAGCCAAAGCAGGTAGTCCAAAACCTCCTTTATCCTCCTCTCTGTTCTCCATCGTCTCCTCTTCACACTCAGCTCTTTTAAATGCATGAGGCTCGGTTTGTTCGTCTACTCACACTCGCACTAGATTAACAACAAAGCTTGTGTATCCCTGAGAGGCTCTGGAGCTGAGACAGTGGTGGGGACTCTTCTCGGTTGTGATGACAGATGAGGAAATGCTCGAGTTAGCTCAGGACGGCAACTTTCCACACATCACTCAGCTGGGAAAGAAAAGAAAACGTAATACAAATGCATGGCATCACATGAAGTGTCCAAATCTGTGATGAAGATGATGTTTCTGCCCTTGAAAAAAGCTTTGTTTTATTTGTTGCTATGAACATTGTGTGTTATGGGTGGTCGTCCTGCTGCTGTAGGCCTATACAGCACATCAACACTTAAAGAGGACATATTATGCAAAATTTGGGGCCTGTATTTTTAGTCTGGAGCTTTAATAAAAATGATTTGAATGAAAAATGTTTTTCTCTTTTGTATAACTGGCCTTTACACAGTATTTCTTCTTCTCCGTCCAGTCCATTGTAGTTTCTGTCTCTTTAAGGTCACCCTGACTCCATTCTGCTCTGATTAACCCTCTTGCAGAAGCCTGGTGGGTCGAGCAGAGTGGTGGAAACGCTTCCAGTTAACCTGAGCCATTGTTGTAATTATAGTGCAAGTGTGAACTTTGCAGGTGTGCAGATCCAACCCGGGCGTCCAATTTATGGTGATGTTCATAATGTAGGAAAACTTACAAGTACAATCACAAACAACTTACAATATGGTGTCTTTGAAGGATTAATTAGGTATTATGGAGACATTAACATGTCTTAGCTTGCAGCGAGGTAACTAATCATGTTTCAGAAAAAAGAAGAATGTTTCAGATGAAGCTGAAGCCAAAACAAGAGTTGGCAGCACAGCACTTACAGTATAGTACAACAAAAAGTGTATATGTCCATCAAAGTAGCACGAGCCTTGAATTATTCCAGTACTGAAACTTATGCTAACTGCATAAGAGCATAATAGATATATAACCATGCATCTGGATATTATCAGTATTTAGGAAAATTGTCATGTCTCTTTTTTGCTCTCAACAATACCATGAAATGCTTCAAATTAGTTCATCTTTCATTACCTCCAAGCCAAACTTAAAGCCTTCATTGGGACATTTAGATTACTACTGAAACATATGGTTCACATAAAAAGCAGCAGGGCAGCGCACATTAAAAATCAGATGTTGGGTGTTAGAGATACAATACTGTAATTCTCTGAAGGAAATGCTCTCTCAACCTTTGTATTTGGTTTTTAATCATTAAAAAGCCATTTGCAACAATAATTGGAACATTGCATGAGTGGCTAAATGGATGATGATGAAGTAATTACCTCTCCTAAGGATGACCCACAGTACATCAGGTCAAAGTCAGTGTAATGTTGCTGTACTTAAACAGGAAAGCAAGACAGCACGAAGTCGCGGCAAACACAGCACCGATAGTCTACAATGCTCCATTTAAAGTTATAAAATTGTATTCAGTTTCTTGCATACTGGTAGAAAATATTGAAGGCTGCATTGTGATGGAGTTGTTGGCGCTACTGTCTCACACTTGAAAGGTCATGGGTTCAAGACCCATTTTTTTTTTCTCCCTGTGCCTATGCGGCTTTTCTCTGTGTAATCTCTGTGTAATCTGGTTTCCCCCAAGGGCCCGAATAAATGCCAATGGGTTAAAATGGTTGCCTGTCTATTGGCGTCTAGACATTACCCAGAGCAACTGCATGTGAAAATGCAAATGTCAAAGTGAGTTGTCCTGGATATTAAACAGACATTACACTCGACAGCAGAACGAGTCCTCCGACCTTAACCCTCCGTACAGATCGTTTGTCTCACCTATATCATGCGACTAACTGGACCACTTGTTGAAGTATTGCCCACACGTAGGAAGGCAGGGTTCTGATAAAGTTGCACTACTTCTGGTGCCAGGTAGCAAATGGCGGCTTCTTTCTTTTGCAACGGCACCAAAATGGTGGCTGGCGTCAGACTATTTTTCACCCTAAACATGAATCCTGCATTGATAACTGTGCAAAGGTTGTGCTAAGAGGTTTGGTTCGGATTAGACCGAAAGATTAGGTTTAGGTACTAAATGACATTTCTGCCTCTTTAATCGGACATGAAATGCACAATTTTCTGTTGTGAGAAAACAGCTTCTGTGTGAGCCCTGCTTTAAAACCACATTTATTGAGCTAATGACGGTTTATCTTAAGATGGAGTCTAGACCACATGTGGCAGAGTACTGTATGTGGCCCACTTTATTATGTTATCACGTTGCACAATCCAGACTGCTCTCTCTTAAGGCGCACGCACTCCAGCGCAGAAATAGTGATTCACTGACTGACAGTAATTATCACCATTCGTCATTAAGCATAAGCCAGGGATGATAAGAGCTCTTTATGTAAAATGTCAGCTACCTCAAATGATGAAAATGATTAAAGGGCGTCAGTGTGAAATAGAGACATACTGTACAGGCTGCACAAGGTCTGAAAGGAGCTGACAGCACGGGGGCCTGGAGCAGCCGGAGTGCGGGAAAATAAATAAAGAATAAAAGTAATTTTATTTATTAAAAAGGGAGGCAGAGTGAGAACGGGTATAGAAACATCAGAGATCTCGAGGCTGCAAGTTGAGTCTGTATTGATAAAATATCACTGTTGTCTTGACTCAACTCTTCTCTCAGCTCTACCTCGCTTGCTTTCGCTTCAGCAGAGATAACCTCTGCGTGAACTCTCCCTAACATAAGTCAATACGTTGAGGCATACTTTCCTAGCTTTTGCACCAGCAGGCCATGCTGAAAGTCAAGGGCTCTGTGCAAGGCAGGTGTTGAAGACAACATAAACCCACATCTCTGCGGATGCCATCGGCTGCAGATATCATACTCTGTCATCTGCTTTTAGGCGTTTCTGGCTCTCCTCTTCTAGCTTTCAACTCCCCTCGTCGTTCTCATTCCCCCTCTTTTTCGTTCCTCACCTCTCCTCTTTACCTGCTCTATTTATAGTGTGCCTCTTCTCAGATACGTCTATACCCCTCTGGATGTTTTCCCTGGGGAAGCCAGGCAGGCTTGGGCAGCAGTATAGTCTGCGATTCACTCGTCTCCCCCTGGGAATGAACGAGCTTCGCTGGCCCTGAGCATCCTACCACCCTCCATCATGCAGCAAACACGATGCCTTGCAAAGATATACAAAGCAGGGTCCCATGCTCGAGCCTGCGAGCACCTGCTAAAATAAGATGTAAGGGATTGTGGTGGCTGCGCTGGCCAGTGTAAACCAAATCATCTTGTCATCATCCCAGCCGAGGAGCCGACACTCCTCTGCCCACTCTTTCTGACCTAGTCTTGTAATTTTTGAAAGGCATAAACAGGAGTGTCTTTAGAGTACATTCTATTTTTTGTCGAAAAGTGCTGCCTCTAGTGCATTTTGTGCTGATATTATGGAAAAAGTTGTGTAGTGCACACTTCCTTGCTTCATTTCCATAACAATTCTGGGTACACTGGCATTGATGATGATATGTGGCGTTGTGTCTTGAGTGTAAAAATACTGTAGGTTACAGAAATAGGAGATTCATTTTTGATTTCTGTCTTTGTTTTGTTCAGCCATTTACAGCTGCAGTGATATCAAGCCTGTCAACGACATTGATCATATCCCCACGGAAAAAAAGGCTTCGTGTCATGCTGGTCATCTCTAACTTTCTAATCCCAAAAACTTTCCAGGTATATCGCACATATGTACCAAAGTCATTATATATCCACAATATCATATTTTCTAATTGAATTATCATTTAAATATAGAGCATAAAAATGAAATGATCACGTAATTCTTTCCATGTTAGTTTTTGACAAGGATAAAACAGTAGCATATTAGAATTCTTTGCTGTGCCTGTTGTCTCTTGTAGCATTGATCTGGCAAAACCAACAAATCAAAAATGCATGAGCCAGGTAATGATTTCATCAAAAAAGTATCAAGCATGTGACAGAGTCCTATTACTGTGGGATGGTGATAGAAACACTTTAGTACACGTAACAAATGAGCCTGCCGGTGTCCTCAGAGACAATGCGGTGCTGAAAGGTGCCCGTTTATGGCCTGTAAGAGTTTTTTTCTGTTTTTTTAATTTTTTTTTGTCTACTTTCACAGGCGTCAAATTAAAAAATAAATAAAAATTCTGTAAAATGTAAACAAAATATCTACAAAAACAAAATGCAATTATTTGTAAATCTGTGTAAAGTTGGAATGATTTTGTTAGCAGAAACGTTCCTCATTTTTTAAAAATGTTATAATTGTGTTTTAGAGAAGAGATTGATTAATGCAGTTTTGAGAATAAATCCCACTGTCACCATCATTTCACGAGAAGAGGTAAAAAATATTATATTATTTACTCCAACTTAATGGACAACAGTGTTACAAGTTATTTTAATAAAAAAATACTAAAGAGAACATATCAGATATTATGATAATGAGAATTTTGTTTTTGTTTTTGAAAACAAAAAATGTTAAGTGTGATGATATGTTTTAAAAAAGTTTGGACAGGGCCAACAAAAGAACACAACATTGTGTAAGGCTAAAAAGAATAAAAGAAATAAAAACTCTTGCTGGAAGATCTCACAATTTGATGAGGTTAATTATAAATATTAATATAGAAAGAGCATCTTAGAGAGTTTTACCACTATGTCAAAGAGCATCTCGGTAAAAAGATAAACACCTTGAGGAAAATAAATCGTGCAGTCTGCATCATTCAGCGACTGTGTGGGGGCTGCAGCCACAGCACATTATTACAAAATCTGACTAAACAGTGTCATATTATATCTGTTTTATTTTCACACTTTGCCAGGTCAGTCGCAGTAAAGGGTTTCATTACTAAATGTGTTAGTATTGGAATATGTTTCCATGGTTCCACCTTCTTTCTATAATGAACATCTGCGGGTGAAACATGTCCAATCACGTCCACTGTGTGGGGGCGGAACTGGAAGCACTGTTTAAATATTGTCTTTAAATAAAAGAAAAACTATTGCAGATGTTACACATATAAAAATGTCTCCTGTGACTAGCTGCAAATGTTTCAAATGCAGATAGTTTAGTCATGAGGTTTCCAACGTAGGGGTCTAGCACCTACAAAAAGGTCATGAGATAAATCTGGAAGGATGTGAAATTAATATTGTGAGAGGAGAGAAGAACAACGAACACAGCGCTACTGCACAAATGTCAGTGTGTATTTTGCTTAGTTAGTGTCCACTACTTCTTAACCTAAATTCAGTGAAATTAAAATGAAATTGAGCCCTTTTTCTAAAGAGACTATTTTCAGTTTGCTTTTGCACAAAAATCATACATTATGTTAAAATGGGTGTGTTTGGCTGTGCATGTGCTTCTGACTAGTTAGTGTTGTTTGCTGTTGTTGGCTCTGTTTACCACATTAAACCTTGAAAACAAAAATCATTCCCTGCACTCACCACACAAACAGAAAAGTTCAGTAGATGAAAAGATGAAAGGTTTTGGCGGAAGAATTTTCTGCATCAGAGTGTCACGAGTCTTTCAGTAGTCTTCTCCCTCCATCCTTCTGTACCGCTTTCTCTGCACCAAGGACAAAATGCTTACCTCACAATGGAGATGTGGGGAGAAAAGAAGGGGCCTCTGGGGAGAGAAACTTCAGGGAGAGTTTGGAGAAAGATGAGACGGGGAGGAGGAGCGGGAGGGGGAGGGAAGAAGGTGAGTGTAGGTGTAGAGGTAACGATGAAGCTTTAATGATCCCTGTGGGGAAAATAGGCCACTGCTGCAACAAATGCAAAGAGTATACAGCAAGTGAGCAAGAAAGGAAGAAACGTGATACCAAAGCAAAGCATCACCATTGACCAAACCCCTTTTTTACCCCTAAACTCGCATGAATGGTTCATTTTATGTGAGAATTGAATGATTGATTGATTTTATTTGTATTTTGTATAGGACAGATCATAAACGCCAGTGAAAAAGAAAGTACAAATACATCAGTCAGCGCCAACATTATCACTGGTGGTCTTAACAACAGCATGGAGGAGCAGGGTCAGCATGGCTGCAGCTACCCAGCCCCCCGTGCACAGTAAAATGTGACACACTGTGTGCAGAGGCGGTAGAAGTACACAAACTCAATACTCTAGTAAAAGTGCACGTATTGGCCTAAAAAAAAAAGTAAGAACTGTCACTTCAAAGTAAAAGTCATTATACATTTTACTTACTGCGCTAAGGAAACAACAGATTTTAAATCAGTATTTTAATACTTACTATGTGTGATGGAAAATCAAGTATGATTAAATTTAATCCTTAGCATTTTACGTAGTCATAATAACTCAGTGTACTTTTGAAGAATGTTTAAAAGATTGTAAGTTGTTCAAACTTTGTCTCACATATATGTTTTGTCTCATAGTGTTTGCAGAACTGCTACAAGGTCAGTTATTGTCTAACAGCAGACCATCCCACACTGACTCTGACCCAGAGTTACTCCATGCTCACAGGTGCTTATCAAAGTGCTGGAAAGGGAAATGGTTTCCATAAAAGGAGAAAAGGCCGGGGGCAGTGTTCTGAGGGTGGAGGATGGTCCGCCCAGAAACAGAAGGTTATAAAATCATGTGTGAAGTTTAGAACTGCATAGGATGGAGAACTGAAACTCTGTCGATGTTCTTCTCTCTTGCAAGATAATAAAACCCTAAAAGACATATTGGGTGTTGAAGCTTCTTTACTAGTTACACATGAGGTATCTAGGACCAGAAATTGTCACTTTTCCCATGACACCATGGCAATTATAGCAAAACATGTACAGTTATTAAGAAAAAATAATAATCATAGCGGATTTTTAACTTTATGTGCTGACAGGGTGTAAGGATACATCAGCATTTATTAGTACATAATATTATAAACACCTCCATGTCTTATTAATGTTGTGGCTGATCAGTGAGTGTTAAATGAAGGTTCCCGATTATATTTTTGAGGGGCTGATGTAAGTCCCTTAATATTGGGTATCTGCCAATATCGAGTCGGATCAAATACTCAGCTAGTCGGACTCTTACTATCAATACATTACATTGCAACACAAAACGAATTGATGAATTGAAGCAACAAGTTCTGGTAGTGATGCACTGAACTGAACACATTACTCCTGACACAAAATGTGATCTATCTTGTTCCTCTGTGCTGTTAAACTCCCACATTATTAAAAACACATCAGTGAGTTGCAGTGTTGCACTGGAAGATTCTTTATTACCATGAACACCCTCACTGTACTTTAATGTGACCCAATCCCACCTACAGTACCATCTCACTAGAGCACCAAGTATAAATTATTCCAAAGCGGAAAGTAGTTCCCCTTAAATGCACTATTCTCCTGTTCAACAAAGTTTTGTTCAGTGCCCAGGTGTTTGATTTAATACACCTGAGGCATTTTTTTTTTTTAAATGACCCCTTTTTGCCATCTCATTAAACACTGGTCATGTTGTGGTTGATCAGACATTTTGCTTTAGTTTATAAACCTCCTCATCTGTTACCAGCATCCCTGCTTTTATTGATTGTCAAGTCCTACAAAAAAACCAAAGGGATTGTCATTAGAGTACAGAACATTTGACTTGATGCTGATGTTGAAGAGGTGGATCATTTGTGAACAATGGTTTCTGCTCTCTGTCTCTCTCTCTCTCTCTCACACACACACACACACACACAGTATCTGACTCTGGAGGCTCATCACTGATGAGAAGGTAGTGATCTGTGACAGGGAAGCAGAAGTGAAGTTAACTTTACACTGAAGGGAGAAACAACTTTGAATGCACTAATGTTACTTTCCTGAAGAAGTTTCCTTCATTCACTATTATAAACTTTCCTCAGTGGAAACAGCTTTCCCTTAGAAATGGCACAAAGGGAAGTATTTATAATATAATAATCGTGATGAAGGTTTAAAGAGTGAACAATGAACAACAAAGCTGGCTGAATATGCAGTGACACACCGTATTTCAGTTTGTGTGTGAGCAGCAACACTAATATGTTGTGTAATCCCAGTTTGGAATTTTTCTCCCATGTGTTGGAGTTTATTTACAGCCCATTTGTCATCCAGCAAGCCGCACGATTGTGTTTCCTGCTCTGTAAAATGAATAGGGAGTAGGAGTCTAGGGGTAAACTTTGCAAAGGTCCGTTTACAGCTTCTGTTCTCGCAAGCTCTGTGTACAGCTTATCAAAAACAGACCAGACCTTTTAGTGAAATCCAATGAGGCCACAGTGACAGCAGCTGTCTGTGGAGATTCTCAGTCATCCAGGTTATGGTCATCCTAAAGGTGCCACTCTTACACCTTTACCACCAAGGCAATTGGAAAGAAGGCCCAGAGCAGATGCTTAATCTTAGTTTTACAAGTTTCGCCAACCATAGAGCGTTGCTGTTAAGCAGGAAAACAGATTTCAGGGTGCCATCAACTTTTTGCTGCTCTATAACAACGAGCCATTAACGTAAGGCGCAGGTGAGGATTATTGTCAGTGTAGGCTCCTAAAGAGGAACATAGTGTGGTGGCTCTCAAACTAGTTCTTAGAATGTTTGCAAGTTGAACCTGTACTAACACCAACCCGGACCTACTGTATAGCACCTAGTTCGCATTGATAAAAATGGAGCAATAGTGGCAACAGGACATACGTTTCTAGAAGATGTTTGATCTCTCATCTGAAAGGCGTCCTCGTTTCTCCAGTTAGAGGTTGGGAGTCAAAGGTAATTTACCTCTGCAGAGTCATCAAATTAGCACCTTGACTGCTGATGACAACAACTTGCAGGCTGTGGTCCCCACTGGGGGCGCGTGATATATTGTTTTAGCATCATGGGCAATATTCACATCGCAAATGGTACGGTGTGAGATGAAGCGAGGCAAATCCATGAGGCTACATGTAATTATTTCTGAAACAAAAAGGACAATGGTGACCAAAACTAGCTGCTTTGTCGACGGGTCTTTCATGGTGACTTAACAAATGTATTCAACTACTTTATTTGCTACTACTTTTTTTCCCATATTATGCAGCCCTAGTCCTACCCATCACCATCAGGGCCACAAGAGCCAAAGCAGTAGGCTGGGAATCCACCTGCAGAAGAAGTCAGGACTGTATTGTTAAGTGGTTGATGAGTCGAGTGGTAGAGACCCTAGAACTGATGAGGCCTTTCAGATGAGAGGTGCAATTTTGTCAGGAACTTCAAGTAAGTCCAGCTGCCACTAAACAGCACCTTTGGGAACACAGTGACAATTACAAATGAGTGACGGAGAATAATAAAATGTATACAAAAAACATTTTAATCAATGGAAGCTCTAAGGATCTGTGAAGGCAAATTAGGGATGATTATTCTTAAAAATTTATAAATATGGTTATGGATATTTCTAATAAGCTGAGGGCCTTAGCTCCCACCAATGGGCATTAAGGTCATATCTTATTATATCTGGGAATCAGGGGTTATTTGAGGAGGGGGTTGCGTTCTGTGATTAGACACATTAATATTACATTAGACAAATTCAAATTTAGACAAAAATCAAAATGAGTTCAAATGAGTTCTCCACCAAGCAGCAGAAGAGTCATTTAGGCAGGTGCATTAACATTAACGGACAATATAATTAGACTGTTAAATGTTAAAAGATGTTTTCTTAATATAGAGTTTGTTTCTTAGGTTAGTTGGAATCTGTTGAAGGAACCATTTAACCATTTTTTTCAAATAAGGATCCATCAGACCAACTGCAGATATTATCTTTGTAAAAACTACATGCATTTTTTTTACACATGCATAACATTGCAGCACAGTCATGGCCGTGCAATCACGATCATGCCTTGCGTGCCTCACTTGATGGTTTCTATGTGAAAATACTTGAACAGACCTGCTTTACACAGCACAATGTGCTTTTGTACTTGAGTGTCCTTGTGGGATGCACTAACATGATCCGCTACCTCTGCGCTTCTTTTCTTCTCTGTTTGCTCACAAGCTCCAAATTAACAAATTGCAAATCAAAGGAGTCATTGAACATCCTTAATTCTATACTACCTTTCATTTCACATGGCTAATTCAGTTCAGAACACCTCCCTAAACCTTTCACTAGTCACCATCAGCATTACAGTTAGAAACAAAAAAAAAAAACAGGAGGAGGAGGAGGGTAAGCATTGGTGATGGAAATGTTTATTTTAAGTCATTTTGTACTGGTTTGTTGCTGCCTTGAATAAAGGCAGAGAGTAGGGTGTTTTTTTTTTTTTTTTTTGAGAGGTAATAATTTATGTGGACTTGCTTTCCTAATTGGAGAGTGGGGAATTGACGTTGGGACTGTGGAGCAAATGCAAAACAAAACTAGAAAAGCTAGAAGATGGTTAAGTCTGTGTGTGTGTGTGTGCGTGTGTGTGTGTGAAAATAAGACAGAGTGAGAGGGTTTGGTGTTTTGGTAGAGCTCCTCTCATCACTCGGAAGAAGGCTTTTATCGTCTCCTCGTGTCGCGATGCTGATGAGGAGCTTTACAGGCGGCGAGAAAAGAGAGAGAAGAGAAGGAGAAGCTTGTTAGAGAAGGGAGGTGTTGATGAGATAATTACACAGCTGTCATAGTCCCTGTCTAGCCCAAGAGCTCTGCCATCAATGTTTGTGTGTGTGTGTGTGTGTGTGTGTGTGTGTGTGTGTCAGTGAGTGTATTTTTATGTTTTAAAGGGTATAAAACGTGTTTGTCAGTGTATCATCTTTTTCTAGAAAGTGGTACAATACACATTGTTGATTGCTGTCTTTGTGACTGTACTGTATGTTAATGTGACGGTGGACGCAAGTCAACGTGTTACAAAAGTAATGTTGACCATGGTTGACAGGTGTCAAACACACAGTGCATCCCAGGATGCTGTGTATGTGCATGGATGCAATACTGAAGTGACCTACTAGAGCACAACAGGAAGCTCTAAAGTTCTGTTCATGGTCCTTGTTTGAAAGACCTTAGATAAAATACACAGAATGACCACAAACAGATGCACAACAAACAACGGATGCCGCAAAATGATGAGCAATGATCTGAAAATATCCGAAATAGGCAACAGTGACCAAAATCAACCATTTGATGACCTATAACTGATACAAAGTGTCAAAATAATACACACACAAAGATTCAAAAATAGTTGTCACATGACTAAAAACACACAAAAACTGAAACTACGCAAAAAATAAAGTGTGTCCAATTTTCTGACAATCCTCTATAGCTGCGCACCGGTCAGAGTGCCCATGCCAACCCCTGTCGACGACCACAGCAGTGAAAGCACCGAGTGATATTAATGTTGTGGCTAATTGGTGTATGTGTCTGATCGCGGCTGCACTTTTTCCCCTTGAAATGTTTTGAGCATCTGCTGTTTTTTGCCATTTCCTCCTTGTATTCTTCCTCCATCTGTATGTGTGAGTTTTCTTTTTTAAAGGCGACATTGTTGTTATCATCACAAAGGAGTCACCGCAGGCGCTGCAGGCAAACACCACTTCCTCCAAGACAGCCCATAATTCTTCCACATTGACTTAAGACACATACACCTCCCTCCATCAGCCTGCCGTGACCTCTACTATTAAAAGAGAGTGTGTCCGTGTGTATGCGCCTGCGTCACTGCATTTCAAAAAGCACTGGCAGGCCTGGCTGATTTGATACATGTCCAAGGCGTGAACGCCAGGCCGCGGGCGTCCACACACAGGAGCCGACCTGCTGGCCAGATTGCGTCGCAGGAAGACAAAAGGGAAAGGGGGAAAAAAAGTGATGGAGCAAAGTTGACCACCGCCCTGGGAAATATGTGGCATGTCTCGGAGCGGGTGAGAGCAAGCTCTCAAGTTGGTGGACTGGCGGTTTTTTTTTTTCTCATCTGGCGATCTCCCAGATGTGGCAGAGTGCAGGATAGAGAAAGTGAGAGAAAAATTGGTGGTGGTGGTGGTAGCGTGGTTTGTGTTTCTGTTATGAAGAGAATGCTGTGCAACAGGAACAAACTCAATTTCAAGCCCAGAGTCCTCGAGGAGAAGCACTCAGTCCCTCCACCCGCCTCCACAGCCAAACAAAGGCTTTAACCTCTTCACTGCTGCACAACTTTGTGTTGGAGCTCTGATACCACTCCCTCTCAGTTTAGAGCTACTTTTCTTCCTTCATCCCCTGAAGGTCAGTTAGCTACCTAAACAACTTTTTGCTTTTTATGAGGACAAAAAGTAAAGTTAGGTTGAAGACATCAGCAACATGTCTCTGAAGGCGGGATGCAGAGAGGTCAAGAGAGAATTTGACCTTTCTTCTGTTTTTCTGCAAGTAAGATGAGAAGGGGTGGAGGGATACAGTAACGATCCTAGACTCTAGGGGGGCTGTGGCGAAGCGGCCTGTTCTTATCGATGAGGCATCAAAAAGCACCACTTTGTCCACTTCATTTTAAAAACACGCTGACGCTTAAAGGTACCGGCTTGCGTAGGTGATCGACACTCAGAGCTTTCAGTGTAGTACAGTGGAAACCCAGAAGCTTCAATTTTAGAAAAAGTGGAAAAGTCTCGTAGGGAGGTGGATGGTACAACAAAAGGATGCAAAAAGCAGCACAATTACACACCTTAGGAAGCATCATTATGTGACGCTGTGGGATAAGAACAGCAAAGACACCAATTATGACGAACAAAACCAACCCTCAGGCCACTTTTACTTCTTTTCTGTGTATTTTGTTTGTAGTGACCAGAAAGGTTTGCAGTTACAGGTACTGTTGCTATAGCTGACCGTCCTAATAGTATCCTGCATGTACAGTATATCTACTAATGGGAGGTTTAAATTAGTTAGCATAAATAGCTGTCTTCCTATATGTTTTGGAACCTTTGTCTGGTTTTCCTCTCGTAGTTTCCTCTGGGGAAATATGAGGGGCAAAGTGCTAATTACTGATTACTGCCTGTCCTACGTTTCAGTCACACAGTTCCTGTTACATTAAAGCAAAGCTGTTGCTTGTACACAAGCCATAATTCAGACGTAAATTAGATAAATGACTCCCACCACCTTCAAAGATAGAGGGATTTCTCATTTGAGAGGAAATTAAATTAATACTACTGGGAATGATTTTTGAATCTTCACATAGTCTGCTGTGGCAATAACGCACACAGTTTTGAATTCGGGGAGGGGATACATTTTCCTTTTTTTTGTTGTTGTTTAATAACAGTATAGCAGAGAAAATTTCCCTCAGTGTGTTGGAGAATTATTAAATCCACTTGTGCAGTCCGCTGCTTTCATTATGTCACTTTGGTGGGCTGATGAAGAGCACTCAGAGGAGCGTAATTGGCGGCATCCATTTGTGACCTTGGCTGCAGAACGAGGGGGCCGCTGCATCATCGATACGAGACGACGGGACATCGGCGCCCTGAGGAAGGGAGAGGCAGAGAGAAGGCTGGTGGATGCAGGACGGATGGATGGAGAGATGAGAGGATGGTGGCACTGCCATCTGTCTATGTGTTCTGACCCACTGCCCTCCTCAGCGGCCCGATGCCCAAATTAGGAGAAGTGACACACCAGCTAATTGCAACACGTGAGTGTTTGTGTGGGAAGCAACAGTCTTTGCTTAGACGATCATGAGGCTCCACTTGGCAAGATTGTTGTGGAAAAATACTCCTGCCTCAACCGCCAAAAATCATGAAGTGGAGGTGCAGCAGACAAGAGCGCTCCATCCCCATTACGACGTTGTACATTCGTCCTTTTTGCCTCCGTGAGCTGTGGGTGTAGACACCCTTCTTGACCCACAAAAAATGACTCTAAACCAACACCTCCGAGCAAAACTCTCGCCAGCACATCAGCAACCGATCACTGTTTAGTGTAGAATTAACCCAGATTGCATCTCCTTGGTGTGCGTCTGTACACAAGCATCCTGTTCTTGCTATTGAAGTTCATTATTTTCAGAACGGCTGACTGCTGCTATTTGGAGCCACCGAAGAGACAGAGTGCCAGGAATAGTTTATTAAAGTGATCTGCAAAATCAGTGATTTTGTTTTGGGCATCATTTGTGTTTAAGCCGTGTCAGCCCACACAGGTGTTTCAATTATTCTGGCTAATTAGATCTATTTTCAGTCTGAACTTAAATATGCTAGGAGACTGTTAAAGTCACTAAACTTTAAGCACCTAAAGCTCCATTAATTAGTTCTGCACTGGTCTAGCCATCATTTTGTTCAAGGCTGAAAAAAGGATTGGTTGGATTAACAAACCATTTTGTAGAAACATTCCCAAAGGATGAATGAGTAACTGATGATTCCCCGATTGTAATCTTTCACCTTCATCAGATCAAAATTTCTATTTGCAGGTTTCAATTTATGACCTCAACTGATGGTATAACCATTTGGTTCAGTTGCACTTAGTCTTAAATAGCAAATGGTATCATGCTAATGTGCAATATTATCCACTAAACTTCAGTATGTTAGCATACTTACATTACTTTGCATGGTTCCAAGACAGGGACTCACTGTTGTTAGAGAATAAGTGACAGAATAAATGAGTGAGAGTAAATATGAAATAAACCAATCACGATGTTCTTAGAATGTCAGCTTTAAAATAAATAGTTGGTAAAAAAAATGTTGGCTGAACCAATATTGAACTACGCAAATTAAAGCAATTTTCTGAGCCCCAATTTTAGTGTCACAGAAATATTTGGGTAAACTAACAGTTTTAATACTTAGTTGGAAATCATTTGCAATAAAAGACTCCCTGAAATCTGGAACCCCACAAATGTCACCAGATGTTGAATTTCTTCCCTGTTGATGCTCTACCAGATGTTTACTGCAGCTGGCTTAACTTCCTGCTAGTTGGAACGTAGTAGAATATTGACACAGTGCATCTAGTATTTTCAATCACTAAAAATCCAGGCAGTCCAGTCAGGCCATGTCCGTTCTTGTCAAGATGCAGCCCACAACTTTTTCACTGTTATCAACACAAGTATTTTCCCCAGTTATGCAGAAACAACCTCTCACTCCAACATACTTCAGATTCTACATTTTTGTGGTGTCACCACTTACCCTATCTGGGGGGTTGGAGCGTATCCCAGCTGTCATCAGGCAAGATACCACCTGGACCGGTGACCAGTTTATCTCAGGGCCAACGCAGAGACACATACACAGACATTCAAACCTACCAGTTAACCTAACATGCATGTCTTCGGACTGGACTTGGAAACCCACACAAGCACATGGAGAAAACGCAAACTCCACATACAAATTAATAAGATGTCAATGAAGCAATAAATAAATAAATTAAAAATATATATACACTGTAAACTGTGCAATTTGGTGAGGTAACAGTCCCGAAAACAATGTTCCTGTATCATCCATTGAAATTCCTTGGTGCATGCTGTACAGTTATTCTAGTTATGTTGTGATGAAATGATGAAGGTCTGTCCCCTGACACTGCAGAGAGTCATTGTACAGACTAATGGCTGTTGGCAGAAATGACCTCCTGTACCGTTCTTTGTCACAGTGGATTTGAAGAAGCCTCTTGCTGAAGCTGCTCTGCTGTTTGACCAACAGCTCATTGAGAGCATGTGAGCTGTTCTCCACCATGTTTAATAGTTTGTGCAGCATCCTCCCCTCCACTACCAACTCTAGAGTTTACATAGATGTCCCCAGTACAGTACAGCTTTCCTAATCAGTTTATTCAGTTTATTAGTTTCATGGGCTCTGATGCTGCTGCCACACCAGATAGCGGCTAAAAAGACTGAACTTGCCACAACAGACGTAAAACATCTGCAACATCTGGTTGCACACATTGAAGGACCTGAGCTTTCCCAGGAAGTAGAGTCTGCTCTGAGCCTTTGTGTAGACAGCCAATGTGCTGCATTTCCAGTCCAGTCTGTTGTTGAGGTGAACTCCAAGATATTTGTACCCCTCCACAACCTCCACCTCCTTCCTGAGAATGAAGATGGTGTTGACTATGCTCCTACTCCTCCTGAAGTCCACAATCATCTCTTTGGGTTTAGCCACATTCAAGAATAGGTGATTGTTTTCACACCAGTCACTCCAGCTGTCCACAAAGCCTCTGTACTCTGCCTACTCACCGCCAATGATGCACCCCACCACTGCAGAGTCGTCAGAGAACTTCTGCAGGTGAAAGGAGTCTGAGTTGCGCTAGAAATCAGAGGTGTAGAGGGTAAAGAGGAAGGGTGAGAAGACTGTCCCCTCAGGTGCTCCTACGTTGCTGACCAGCCACTGTGACACACATCCCCGCAGCCCCACAAATTGTAGCCTTTGGGTCAAGTAGTCGGCAGCCCATGAGGTGATGGAGCAGGTGACCAGCATCTTCAGCAGTTTCTCTCTCGGCAGGACAGGCTGGATTGTATTAAAGGCACTGGAGAAATCCAAAAATATGATCCTCACAGTGCTGCCTGAGAGAGAGCTCACTGCAGCAGGTAGATGATAGTCTCATCTACCACAACCTGGCAAAGAGTTTCTCACCTAAGGCCTCGAATGTGGCATTAACAGTCTCTCTAGAACGTTCATGATGTGTGATGTGAGAGCTACTGGTCTGTAATCACTGAGAAGCGATAGAGAGGATTTCGTTGCATATACCATTTACTTTGGCAGTGGAATCAGGCAAGATGTCTTCCTTAAATAAGTGTGTACATTTTCTGTTTCGTTTTGTAAAGGCGCTTGACATTTTTTATAATATGAAAACCTGGTTACTGTCCCGCTTAGACTCGGCAGGGCTGAGACTCAGAATCAGTCCTCTCCGCTCTCCCTAGCTGTCCTTCTTCTTGCTCTGCTGTCTACAGCTTAGTTTTTCTCTTGACACTCCACTACATTCTGCACAGCCCCCTCAGGTGGTCATTACTATCAAATTATCAAAAGACACTAAACCAGAATGCTAAAAGACTTAGTAAACAAGCAGAAATTGTTGCTCCTCACTGATTGGTCAAAATGATGGATATCTTTACACCACTCCCAGTGCAGTTCAGTGAGTGTGTGTCACACGAGAAGTTGTATAATTTATCTTTAAAGAGCAGAAATTTTAGCTGAATCTAACCAGGTCCGTCATTTACCATAATGTTACTTGCTTGTCTGCTTTGACCCGATTGACCCCCTTGGACGTGGCAACCAAAGGGCCCACACATAGCTACCAAAATGGCCGCTCTGCGCTCGTTTAGAAAAAAAAAAGCTCATCATTATCATTCCAAATGTGAAACACTTTGCGGTCAGATAGAAGCCTCTTAGGATCCGTCAGCAACCTTTTAGACTGCTCTGAAGTTCATCTATTCCCTGATGGCTACAAAGGGATTAATGCAGCTTGAAAGGAACCATAAAGATGTTTGTTGTCCCACCATAACTGGCACAAAAAGAGTTTATTATAAAGTCAGATGTCAGTCAAGCATAATGCGCTCACACGATCCTGAGAGGATGTCTAATCGGGCAGAAACGAAAACATTTGTGTGCGTCTAATTTAACTCTTGAGACAGTTATAATGCTACAAATGGCAGAAGTCCAATTCTCTTGGTAGTTTTTGTTTTCTGTGTGTAGGTGGCGCTGTTTACTGTTGTCCACCATTATAGCTTATCAGTTATTAAAGAAGAAAAACTACCATCAGAAGTAATTTATTTTGCACTATAGGAAACGTCCACCAGACGCTGCATGTTCAAAAAAAGTAAAAAAAAAATTTTTTGCAACATATTCTATGTAACTACTGAGTGATGCTGGATCATCTCTACGTGTTTATCTGAAAATTCCTGAAATGCCTGAAAAGAATCTGAAAAAAATGGACATAAACTTGTCCAGTTGAGGGGGAGGAGGCCAAGTCATCTAGTTCGTGTCCTGCTTTAAGGCAAAAACACTGCATGTTGTAGCTTTAACATACAGGAAACACAGTAGACGAGAGTCCAATAAATAAAATGAAGGATGAGAGATGGAAAAGCTTAAAGTGTGAAGTGTTTGTTAAACTTATTCCAATGTGAGGAACATCACTTGGCTGCTTGACAAGCAGCCCCAGGGCTGAGATCATATTAGCTAGAAGGGTTGGAAGAGAGCGACACATACTGTACACACAGTCAGAGAAGACATGGACACTGCCAGTGGGTGGAATTAGTGGTTTTCCTTCACTATTTCCCACCATCTGTCCATCACTCCTTCTTGTAAAATCCTGTCACTCACAGTTAAAGGTGTTTGGATTTGAACAGTAAAATGACAGTAAATGTATTTATAGTCCACCAAACTAAATGACTATGTATTTTGGTTAACTGTTCTTAGATGTGAACCATAGGAGAGAACCAGCAGCAGACGTGCGGGTCAGTCATAGAAGATTAACCACAAAACCAATTTAAATATGAAGTTAGAGTAAGTACTAGCTCCAGGTTAGAAGATACTGTCCATCTAGGTTACAAAGAAATGTAGAAGTAAGTTTGTAGAGCACATACACAACATTGTCTCGGTTAGAAACAGGAACTATATTCACAAAAGCACGAGAGCCATGCAATTTGTCAACCCACCCCTCATCTTAATATGGGCCTGTTCTAATGATTAAATCTGCCTCTGCTCACGTTTTAGATCTGACAGTAGACTAATGTAAAGTTGACAGTGAGCATAAACCAGTGTGTTTCTCTAGATGGAGAAGCTGTGTTATAACTGTTATAACCACTAGAGTTTGGTCTTATTGCAGGACTTGGTGGAACTAATTCATAAATATACAGAGAATAAAAGATAGAATTTAATATTTGCTAAAAAAAATACATTCAGTAATAAATTAAGACTTATAAAGGTGTTAAGCAAAGCCAATGAACCATAGTCCAGATTTTAATGACAAAAACAAAGCAATTGTATTTAACATTCTAGAATATGTTCAGGTTTTAGTGACACAATTATTATTGCAATAAATGCTTCTGAAAATGTAAAGCTGCATATTTGATATTAAAAAAATACTGTAATAAGTTCCTATAAAAATAAAAAATTACAAAAGCAAGAAGAAACTAACGTATAAAATTATTAAGGAAATGTCTCAGTATTCATTTGTTTATCGTCTTTGGTGACCTTATAATGGTGCTGTCAAATTATTTCTGAAATTTTGGCTGGTTGACAGAATTTTACTCTGAATGTTTGTAATAAATATTTTTTATTCTTTTGGTGTTGATCTATGTGAATAAAAAAAAAATAAATGAATCACCTTGAAGAAATGCGTGAGTTGCTGCTACCTGACTGCTAAGGTCCCAACATTGAGGTTGAAACAGGTCAAGGTTACATCACCCACTGTGACACCCGGTCGCCTGAGTTGTCGTGATGACCGTCCTGCCTCATCAGTCACACCTGTCAGACAGGTGATTGTGTGCCAGGACACACAAAGGATGGCGATGAAGGACAGGATGGATGTGGGGGGGGGAGTTAAACAATCATCTGAAGTCCATCACTGACCTGTGTTGTTTTGTTCTTACTCTGCAGTGAATCTGCTGGACACGACGACGATCACAGGAGACTGGGGCTGGCTAACGTATCCGTCACATGGGGTAAGACTTCAGAATGAACTGTCCACATCAATTATGAAAACTTTCACACAATAGCAATGCTGTAAATATTTTAGCTGCGTTGCAAAGAACTTAGATGCTGAATTCACCTCTAGCCAGCATAAGATTATTTCCTAGTTCATCCTGTGAAATCCCAACTGCAGATACAGTATTCTAAGCACAAAGCAACACCTGTTGCAAAGTGATTCCTATTTTTAGCCCATTTAAAGGCATGCAAGGCGGTGATTTTCCAGTTGAGGGGAAGCCTATGCTTATTAAATAGAATCTGGTGGCAATGCTGACACCACCGGCTAATTACATGTTCGTCAGTTGCAGCCAGACAGTTACACACAACACTCGCCTAATTCCAACATCAGCCTCGACATCACTTGCAGCCTCCACCGCATATTGGCAGCAAGGTGCATATCACAGAAGGGGAGAACCTACAGCCTTCCCCGGGGAGCAAGAGAAAAGGGAGGCGGGAAGGGAAGAGGGGGAAAGATGAAAGAGAGAGAACGAGGTGACAGCGAGGGCACGCCATTGCTACATTAGCATATTGTAATGCCACATGATGATGCCTGGGGTGATGAATTAGGACTCCAGCCGTGATCTTTATAGCAGTGAGATGCCACCGTGTCCCAGAATCCCCTGGCTGTCAGTGGAGTGGTAGAAACATTTAACTCACCTCCGGCCCACACAACAGAAGGCGGTGTGATTGAACGGCGGCCAGGAGGAACAGATGGATTGTCTTTCAAGTTCTGAAAAAAAAAAGAGCTGGAAGAATTGGATTAGAGATTTGAGCGAAATGACACCTTCTGTGTAAAATCAGCATGAGAAGTGAAATATGCTTTGTCCCGACTGCTGTGTTATATAGATTTCATAATCTCAGCCTTCAGTGTTTAATTTCACCGGTTACATCCCAAAAGAATCATTCCTAACTTGATGCGAGGTGTTTTTCTGAAATGATTCATGTAACCCTAACTACTAAAAGCTACTTACAGAGCCTGTGTAGAAAAATAACCCAAACCCAACATTTAAACATGTGTCTGGCTTGAACGTTCAATAGCACAAATAATTCTTATTATGTTTTGTTATTTTTCACATAGAGAAAAGCACTTGGTCCTACTCTTCAGTTACATAATTGCCTACACCGATCAGAGGTGGTTTAATGTTTTGGCCACCTCGTTGATTTTAAATAGGGTGGACAGGTTTCAGCCAAAAACTGAGAAAAAACAACTTTGTAAAAGTAGAATTCATTGTGTTCGATTTGGATTATATTGCACAGGTGCTCATAATGTTACGCCTGATCGTTGCTGAGTTCCAGTGGCTTAGATCACCTCATCTACATTGCTGATCAAGATCTTTCTTCTAAGCGTGTCTTTCTTCATCTACATTTCACTGCAACTGAGCCGGCGTTTCTCCGATTTCACATTGCTTCTTAACTGTCCTAGAAGAAATTAGCTTGCTACAAACTCCAACACTATCATTTTTGGGTTTGCAACAGGAGCCCTTATCCTACCTACTATTGTGCAATGTACACCAAATCTAGTGTGGCATCATAAGAACTGATCAATATGCTTATATGTAAGACTTTGATTGGACACACTTCCACCCAGTTTTCCTACAGCCTCCATTCCACCATTGTCATCTCACACTAATTCTGGTATCAAAGCCTTTTCTGTGACTTTCTACAGAGTGTTCTGAAAAAGCACAGCCTTCATTTTACGGAGCTCTTTCACTCCCATGCTTCACTAACATATTAAACATTGCCTTTTTTTTATTCATGTAGCTGAATTTTATCATTTACCTTATATCAATAGTTATTTATCCTAATGCTTAACATATTCCTGGTGTAATAGCTTTTGGTCATCTTTTTGAAGGTGTTCATGGTTTAGCTTTACCTGGATATATAAGTGATTTAAGCAAAAAATAAATTAATGAAGAATTTCTTAGAAAGAGCTAATTTCGATTGTTTTTTTAATGACTTAATATTTTTTTTTGTAAAGTTATCAGCCCAGCAACTGCACGTTATTGGCGTGTCCGCTTAAGCTTTTAGTTTTTAAACAACTCGGACTAGAAACCAGAAAAGAACTAATGACTAAAGGTTGAACCACCTTCATTTCTCAGATATTAATGGACACTTTGGTTGAGTTTGCTTAAATTCTAAAGAATTTTATTACCTCGAGTATAAGTGTGACTTCAGCAGTCTGAGTTAAATGCTTTAAATGATCTAAATGTCTTTTTGTGCAATAGTGTCTCCTTTGTGTTTCCCCGTGTCTGTGTTTCGAGTAGTGGTACAAAAATATGTCCTTAAATAATGCTAGGCCACAACACCAAGCTACACACTTTATCTGGCTACGTCAGACTGCTGAGAGTATTATTTTATAAAGAATTCATGTTTTGGCTACTTGGGTTCAATAAAAGTCTGTAGAAGTAACACTATCATGTTAACATGTTGTAACTGCCTGCAGACACAGAGAAACATTAACATTCACTTATCATTATTTTCCTGTGGCTTTTTTTAATACACACCAGGATCATATTTGTGACTTCTGACAATAAGAATGAGAACTATTCGTAGAATTTAAGGTAATTTTTACATCCCCTCCCATGTAAAAATGACTGTAAAATAAGGAAAGTTATCAGTGCAAAAAAAAAAAAACTTTAATTATTTTCTTACAAAATAAAGATCATAGTACCTGCATGTGCATTAAATATTATGTTGATGCAAAAAAATAGTTTCAAAATAAGGGAAGTGAAAACTTTTGCTTCTATATCTGAGACAGTATTTACTATAATGTGACTGATATTTAGACTTTTCATACTGTGTGTGTGTGTGTGTGTGTGTGTGTGTGTGTGTGTGTGTGTGTGTGTGTGTGTGTGTCTGTGTGGCAGAGAGAGGAAAAACATTGCTTGGACCTCATGGGTTCTTTGATGAATGGGTGTTTTGACAGTTTCTAACTCTCTCACACAAACACTTGCTGTACATTCCCACATACAGTGCACACATACGGTAAATCCTGCCACTCTGACACTTTACAATGTTGTGAATGCACCATGCAAGCAGCATTGGTTATTCAGCTGTCCCCTGCTCCGGGCAGCAGCAGCATCTCTTTGATAGTCTTAGGGTGAGAAAATCTAACTGCAGTGGAAAGGAAAGATGTCTGTTGGTCGGCAATGTCACAAAAGCACGTTATCGTTTTGTGCAGAGAGACGTGCAGCAGTTGAAAAGCTTGGATTCTGCAATGTCATATGAAATGTACTGTTACATAACAAATACTTTAAACTTGGCCGCTGTTATCCTGCAGGTTCAATAATGTTATTTTTACATTGAGCTATTGTTCAGGAGGTGACACTCGTGCCACTGTGAGCGAGTGACTGAGGCAAAGGTGAGAGAGAAATAGATAGAGAGGTAGCCCACAGGGAATACATGAGGAATAAGTGTCCAGGTCCATGCTGGAGGAAGATGGATTAAATTGTCAGTGTGTAGTTTCCTGAATGTAAAGTCACTGTCAGACAGAAGGACACAGGCAGACATTTCAACTCCTGTACAGTATGCAGCTTCAGCAACTCTTTATTTAATGGCAAAGGAATCAGCACCACTGCTTCAATTAGACGAGTACGTGTAAATTGCAGTTGGCGTTGCCACCTTGATTATGTTTTAATGCAACCTAAACATGGCCGTTTTTATCAGATCATCCTTCAGCTTCTTTAAAACAACCAACAGGTTTTATTAGTACCAGCAGTAACATATTTCACATTTTGTACCTGAGTGATCAGCTGTGTGTGGTGTGCAGAAGAAACAGAGGTTCAGAAAGTCTAAAACTTTGGCATGTGGACACCAACTTGAAGTAGGAAAACTTCAGTAAATATTCAGAAGAAACGGAGAAAGCTTTTGACGGCATTGCATAAATGGTCATTCAGTCAAATTTCCACCATGGTGATTAAGATTTGGGCATAGTTTAATAAATGCATCAGATCAAAATCTAATCTTGTCTGTACTGATTGCTAATGCTAATTGCTAATTTTGTAACCATTTTAACATACTTGTGTTTGAACCTTTCTCTCCCACATGACTCTGCTCTACCGTGTGTGTGTGTGTGTGTGTGTGTGTGTGTGTGTGTGTGTGTGTGTGTGTGTGTGTGTGTGTGTGTGTGTATACCACAGGTTAAGTGGGGTTGGCAAAATACATGGTTTGACTAAAAGCTGATGCTTTTTAAAGCAAATGTCAGCACACAAAGCAGTCAGCAAGCAGCTTGTCATTTTTAGCAAAGGCTGATGGGCCACTGTATTAACTGGTTAAAAGGACTAACATAACCAGCATCATCAACAAGATCTCCAACCTACAGCCCCCAGAAGGTCAATTCTGTCTTCATTCTCATATGGTATACAGGAGCATCCCCTGAATTAGTGCTCCTATGGCAGCGGATGTCGCTTCAAAGACTGGTATGATGCAGACTGGCAAAGAACATATCATAAATCAAAAGAATTTAGTTTAGGTTAAGGCACAAACTCAACTGGTTAAGCTTAGGAGAAATGTCATGGTTTGGCTCCAATGTTCCAGAGCCTTCAATGCTTTACAGACATCCTACAATATGTTACTGTAGATCACAATAACCTGCTGGCACAAACTATTCATGAATTCATATTTTATAGAAGGAGACTTTCTGATGGACATCAGTACCTTTTTACACCATAGTGGTTTCTGAATTCAACCAAAGATTTATTTATTTTGTTTTGTTTTGTGTTGGAGGATGTTCCAAGCTGTCCTGTAAAAATACTAAATGGCTTTGTTACTGCTGCTACAATCCATCACTCACTGTCTCAGAGTTTGCAACATATTTATTCTATCACCCCTTAAACCATAAATAATGTAAGCTGACAAGGTTACAAGGCCAAAGTGGTCTTCAGCATTTACTTGCAAAAGTGCTTTGTGAGACTAGTTCGACACAACAGGTAAATATCTGTACATTGGATGCGTACAAACATCATGTGGATCGGAACGTTTTCTCTGTTCACATTAATTTATGACTGAAAATAGTTCGCAACAGATGAACTATTTATTCCTGTTCAAGTAATGTTTGCTAAATGCTACAGCACAGAGCTGTTGCAGGATGGTATTTAAACTAAATATGATATAATTGTTTTAGTAATGATCTTGGTGCCAAATGCCACAGATATGGGTGATAAGCATTAAAACCGTATTATTGGTTTTGGGCCTTTCATGGGATTTGTTGTCAGTAATCAAAATGCTAAATAATGTCAGGCTTATCCTTAACAGTCATGGCATTAAATCACTGAGCGATATTTAAAGGTGAACTTCTACTACTCCTCATAGAAAGGTGTAGGCAAGGAAGGAAATGGATACAGACAGAGAGAGAGAGGGATAATGATTTTTTTTTTTTCAACTCTGTTACAGCTGGATTAAAATGTTTCCAGGAAAATAGCTCAAGATTGTCAGCTTGCACATACTGTTCAATTGATAGTGTGTCTGTATGAGTGTGTGTATGTGTGTTAGGTCTTTATTAGCACCCTGACCTCTCCCTCTATAAGAGTCTCGTTTAGATGACATCATGACAGATCACGTCTTTGACTCAAGGGGCTTCTTTCCATCCAATTTATTCAGGCAATGGTTAGGATGCCCATGGGCTGTCCCAGGAGCATCTTTCTCCGATTCTCTCTCTCTTTCTCTTTTTCTCTGTCCTTCTCTCCCCCTCACACACACACACTCTAACTTTGTCTTGGAGCTTGTCAGATAGGGCAGGAAGACTTCATTATCTTCCAGTCCGATCTATGTTGGCCATGACAGGTTCATCCACCGGCCAACCCACAATCAATACAGCTGACAGTACAGTGTGTGTGTGTGTGTGTGTGCGTGTGTGTGTGTGTGTGTGATGATTAACGTGGGCTGTGGAAGCCATGATATGGATGAGCAAGTGATGAGCTGAAGTGTCAAAAGCCCACAGTCTGTTGCCATTACTATTTCTCCAACTCCTTGTTACTTTCTCTTTCTCTCGCACACGCACACACACACACACACACACACGCACACACACATTTATTTGCATATTACTGGCTGCTAGGTGACAGTGCCTTCCACTGCTGGTTAAGTTTTCTATAGGGACTCAACAGGTCAATTAAGGACCAGTGTGATTATTATAATACAGTTTTTTTTTGTGGTAAAATACTATCCGAGTATTAAAATTCTAACCTCTAAATGACCTTTAACAGATGCTGTCTCAGTCACATTCTGGTCCAACGCACAGGCAACACATTTCCGTGGTGGACGTACAGGATGACCTCAACTGCTACAGATGCTGGAAATAAAAAGACAGTATTTGCATTATGCTGCCCATGTTGGCAGAACAGGAAGGATGGAAGTTGGTTTCCGTAGAAACAACTCCACACACCATCCACACAGTTGTCCAAAACATTGCAACTGCCCAGAAAACACAGGGTTGGTGGTTTGATTCCTGCTTATGATATTGTTGCACACATAGTATTGCAATTAGCTTAACTAAGTAGCCCTGCTGTTTGTGTCAGTACACATCCAATATACAATATACAAACAAGTGAAACTGGGTTTAATAACACCATTTTTTTTTTGTGCTTTTACTAATCATAAAACAAATCGTATCTACTCTTATCTTCTTTTCGTCCTTTTGACACTTCTACAATCCCTTCTGCCAAATGAAAAATACCATGATTCATAAATTCCTGAGACCATCGTTTTGCTAATAAACGTGGAATATTTATGGGAACACTGGCTGCTTGTAATAACAAACCACAGTTTCAAGGTCAAACAATTGTATAAATATACAATTTCTAGTTAGTTAGCTATTGTTATTCATACCATTATACAGCAATGCAGTTTTTCATTACATGATAATTTGTGCCCGTGGGTGCTGCAGCTGACGTACACAGATAGAGGTTGGACAATACTAGGTAGAGTACCTAGTGTCCCCTTAAGTGGGTATTTCACTTCAGCTTCCACTCTGCTGGTTAGTGGAAGCCTGTTCTCATTCTCGAGATGTCGAGAAGTGCCGCTTTGTCCAGTCCCTTCTGCATTACATGCAGACGCTTAAGGTGGCTGTTCGCCTCAATGATTGACGCTCTGAGCTTTCAGTGTAGTTAACTCGAAACCCTGGCGGCTCAATATTTGATGCCCAAATAGATAATGAAAAATATGAAAAGTAAAAGTCTCATAGGGAGGTGGGCAGAGTGGTGCATGGTACAACTAGACAAAGGACTTTTCCATAGGAGATCGAGGTTGAACTCTAGTACGAGATGTTGTGCACTTTATTGACGCTTTTATTGGCGCACGTGCATGTGTGCCGTTGTCACAGTTTGTAGCGTTTTCTATATGTAATTTCTCCTCTAACTTAGCCTTACCCTCAAGTTTTTGTGCCTAACCCTAATGTCGTTCCTGTGGTGGCAAAAGGTGATGCTCCTGGAGCGTCCAATACTGATACTAAAACGTACCTGCAGGGTCAATACCAGACGCAATTGTTCCCAGAGGTCAGATAGTGGTGCTCCTGGTGCTTCCAATATTAATGCCGAAGGTTATCTGTGAAGGCATCAATATCTGATGCTGTGGGATGACAACGTGTTGTTATTGAGCAGCCATCTTGGATTTTGAGGTTTTGTTGACGGTAAAATGCACCAAAAGACTCATGTGTCCTAATAAGAGCTAAACCAGGTGATTAATGTCTTTTTATTTCAATTTTGTAAAATGTAAATCCTGAGCATTAATTAAAATACTTGTTGAATGTTAGAATCATATTTAAACTGTGCATAGTTCAATAGAGCAACTACATTTATCACAGAACAATGACTGTGACTATACAGGACACTATGTTCTACTCTTGAAGAAATGGTATAATTTAGATTATTTGAGGACAGTTAAAAAGTTTATATATATCTAACACTTGGCAACAAAGCAATGAAACAACAGTGAAGCTTTGTCATAAAGAACACCGACTCTGATCTATCTTTATGTTTTATTGGACTAGAAAGTAGGTTGAAAAGAACATTTATTTTCAGACAGTTGACTGATCTCTTAATGGCTGTACCCAGCTCATTTAACATATTCAACATTAGGTAATAAATTCTGAGTTATTCAACCTTATAATTATTCACTTTTTATACAGTTTGAGACTGAAACAGACAAAGACTTCTATGTAATCTTTGAAATATATTTTACTGGTTTAACTGATGACAGTTCTGAATGACCTTTTGGAACGAGAAGCCCATTTTCTCAACGCATTGGTTGCTTTTTTTTTTTTTTTGCTGCTATCAGCAGCAGCATCCTCCAGGTCTGATTACACACTTCCTTAACACACTTTCAGCTAGTCTTTGAACTTCCTCTGTTGCCCTCTTGATGACTGTCCGCTGCGGTGTAATTGGCCGTACAAGTTCCCACGAGACAGACTCATGGCCGACACAGCACAGCTGCTGCTGGCTGATGGTGGTGCTCACACACCTCTGCAGCTGCTCTGTGGAAGGAGCTTGCTTAATAAACACACCAGGTGATGGCTAAGATTCGCTGCAGGTGCTGGATCGCTGGAGGCTATCAGGAAGGTGTGTATGTTTCTGTGTGTGTGTGAATGCAGGCAGGTTGGTAGCATCAGTATTAGGATGTCTTAATTTTGAAAGATCTCGTGCCAAAGCTCCCCCAGAGGAAACTGAAGCCTGCGTGATCCAGGTTTCCTGATCAGCGCTTCAGTCCTCGAAGGAAAAACTGCCCAGGTGTTTGAGTGAGAGATTTGAGGCAGACAAACCACCTCAGCCCTGACGGGGTTTGACAGACAGCACCACTTTGCTGTCGGCACAGCAGGGATCTGTTTGGAATGATATGATTTGAAATGTGCCTTGACTGTGGAGTCCTCTCCCTCCCTTGTAGTTCCTTGGAGTCTTACAGAGACCTGTAGACTGTTTGTGTTGCACACAGTGTGTAAAAACAGGATGCACGCTTTAGTTACAACATTAGTGCAGCTATTTTCTCTACCAACAGTCATTTGCAGAGTTGTGAGAGTCACAGTGTGAGAGTCACCCTGAGATAGTTTGTCATACGCTGCATCCTGAGCTGATGTTGAGTCATTAGATATTAACTTTAGTCACGGCTTGTTCAGAGTGGTGTTCACTGTATGTTGTCAAACTGCAGAATCTTAGCAAAAGACGAGTTTAGAAAACCTAGAACCGAAATAAATAATATCGTATGTTATAGATAGATACAGACTGATAAACTGGTAATGGCCAACCAACTGGACATAGTAGTGGTGGACAAACAGAAGAAAAAGGCCGTAGTGATAGAAGAAATCACAAGTGATAGCAACATGAGGAAGGACGAACAAATGTGGAAGGTGAAGGCACACGTGGCCCCTGTAGTAATTTGAACAGTGGGGGTTGTGACCCCCAAACTTGGACAATTGAAAAACATCTGAGATCCCTGTCCAGAAGAGTGTAGTCCTCGGACCTACTAAGAAGGTAATATTATTGATATGGCTCCATGTCCACCTCACAGCTAGAAGGTCCCAAGTTTAATCCTTTCTGTGTGGAAACTTAACACAACTCAAAAACTTAAAATCCCTTAAAGCTACAGTATGTGTCTTAAGCCAGTGGTTGCATGAGGCTCAAAATCAGTCCATAGTGCTTCACACACTCCTCCTTTTCACTAATCTGCTACTTTAATCTCTGCGACACTCACTCCAGTGCTTTACGGAGTAATTGAGAAATTACAGTAAATAAAAATGCTCTAAAACATATACAAGAAGAAAAAATAAATGAAGCACTCTGATTGGTTAAAAGTACGAGTTGCTTTCAAAAAGTTTGAAAAGTGAATATCTCTGCACCACTGCCAGCGTTGTTCAGGGGTCTGTAGCACTTCACTGCATTTCCCCACGTTATAATACATCTCAGAACAAAGTTCTGAGGAAAATTGTAGCTTTATGCCCAACGTATGGCATTTCATTTCCTAATTTGAAAGGAAACACAGCTCATGTTGCAGTATGACACCCACAGTTTTCCTGTATGAAGCTGTTTAAAATAACTGGATTGACTGTCAGCTCATTTACTAGACCATAATGCTACATGTTTGTAAATGTCAGACATTATTTCGGTGTTCACAGCATTATTGTAGCCAGTAGAGAACAAAACTATGAAAATAAGATCCAGGCAAAAAAAAAAAATGTCCCTCTCTGTTGAGGTAATTGGCCACTTTTACTGGGACTGTTTGTCATTTGTGTCGCAGCATGTACATGTAATTACGGTACAATGTCAGTAGGTAGCACTCAGCTTTGACTCAGCTGACCTGAAGTACAGTAAAAGAGAAAAAGAAGAAATCGGATTTACTGGAAAGTGTAGCGTTGGGATGAGGATGCAACTTGGCAATGCTACCGGTGAAGCAGCACAAACTTTTCGCAGTGGAAAAGTACGAAAGTCCCCCGTCTCCTGTTATATTCTAAAATTATTTTTTGGGTCGTGGCCTCCAATAAAACAAAGTCAAAGCTATTTCCAACTTTACATTCTATTTCTTATCAAGCACTTAAATGCCACAATTGTTAGGCAGTCGTTCACGGACCACAGGGTCAGTGGTTCGATCCCCAGTCCCGGCTACATGTCGACATGTCCATCGAACCCCAAGTTGCTCCAAGTGGGTGCATAGGAATCAACATTGTAAAGCGCTTTGGATAAAAGCGTTATACAAGTGGCCACTGTTCAGTTGGTGCAAAAGGCTCGTGATGTAGACGAAGTCCATAAGTATTTTTGGTCTATAGAGCTCCCACCTTCCAATGAAGCAGGTGGATAATATGAATAAAGTCAAATCATCGATACCAAAGTCAAAAAGGGTTTTCGCTAAATGTGCAGCGTTCATAGTGCTGGAGGCGTGGCCCTCCACTCATTCATGGATTTATTAAAATTCCAGGAAAAAACAATTCATCGTACTTGTTCTCGTTAAGATGTTTTTGTCTCCCACACACACACACACACACACACACACACACACACACACACACACACACGTGCACATTGTCCAGTGAAAATTGCATCTAGGGATAGTTACCAATTACACCATCTCCCCCAAAGATCCCAGACTAGTGCAATTAACACCCCTATTCCAGAAAGGTTATCGCTGTCAAAGAGCCCAAAGACAGACGCATGCACACACACATTAACACTCACACACACACACACACACACACACACACAGGAGCAAAGTTATTAAGTCTGTTCTGGTTGTGTGGCTGATAGTATGAGAGGCAGAAAGGTGTTGGGCAGAACCTGATATTTCCACTGAGTTAATATGCAGACCTGTTACTTCACATAGAGCTCAGTATTAAGGCTGGAAATGCCACCAGCAAACAGACACCTTCACACACACACACACACACACACACACAGTTACACATAGCCATCACACCCCACAGACTGTCTTTATCATCCTCTTTCTATCCTTCCATCTCTCTCCATTGAGTTCTAAAGAAACCTTCATCAAACAAACTAATCTGAAATTAGATCTTTTAAAGACGACCACTTTGTCTTTGTCTTGTCTTTCTTTGGACGTCTGTGCTTCTGCAACGTGTGTGTGTGCTCAGCAGCTTCTGCATGCTTTACAGACTTGAGTGAGTGGTAGTGAGGGATTACAAGCAGCTGGATTATTCCTTAATCTGATGTGTTAAAGTCTGTAAGGAAGTGCTGTGTCTTGGATAAAACAAGATGCGACAGGAAAAAAGGTCATTTTTTTAATCCTGTTAATATGAATATTCTCTAAGGTTTTATAAGCAGAGGTAAAATAATTAAAGAATAATTTATTACATTTCCATAAAAATTGAGATATGGCTCAACAACAAGCTAAACCCAGGTGGACTTACAAGCTTTACTGGACTTTTCTACACTCTTCCATCAGGGATGGAGCTCGCTCGGCCATTATGGTGGGAAATGGTAAATGTTCTGTACTTATACAGCACTTTTCTACCTATTGGCACTCAAAGCACTTTACACTGCTTCTTATTCACCCATTCACACTCACAATCACACACACACTGATACACCAATGGGGGAGCTGCTATGCAGCTGGCCAACACTCACCTGGTGCAACTAAGTTAGGGTTCAGTGTCTTGCTCAAGGACACTTCAACATGTGACTCAAGGAGCCGGGGATTGAACCAAAAAACTTTGAGATTGGTCGACAACCGCTCTACCTTCCTGCACCACAGTCGCCCCAGATAAACAAGTGCTTGTAGATTAATAATGTACACGTGGTCACTTTTTCAATATGGTATTACAAGAGGCTTGATGTTAAAAGCTTGAAAAACCTAAAGAAATAAAGCTTTATGAATTAAAATAATAATAATAATTGGATTGATGGTTAGTGTTGCCATCTCACAGCAGGTTGTGGGTTCACTTCCCTGGCTGACTGTGACTTTCCCTGTAGAGTTTGCATGTTCGCCTCCTGCTTGTGTGTCTTTCCTCCTGTTTCCTCCTGTTTCCTCCCACAGGAGGAAAGACATGCATGTTAGGTTAAATAGGGAAAATCTGCGTTGTGTTCTGTGTTGTCCCTGACATAGACTATTGACATAGTCTTAGTGTTGACATGGCATCTAATTGTCCATTTGTCCATGTTGAGAAGTAAAGCATCAATAAGAGGGGGACCAACTTCAGGCCTGTGTGTGAGGACCCTCTGGTCTGTCTGTACACAGCCATTGTGTAACGTTATCATGTTTTAATATTAGTTTGTTTTTAAGTTAAGAGAAGGATGAAAATGTGACATACGTTACTTGATTAACTGGATAAGACTTTTAATTTAGTGATCCTACATTTTTTTCCATCTCTCTGTTGATGGTAACTTGATAACACTAGTCTTAAAGATAAAATTCCACCTAGTAATGCAGGAATTTTTTGTTGATTTTAACATAGTTACCTTTGAAAAGCACTAAAATGAGCGTGACCATGGCTCATTTGGTAAAGCAGTCATCCTCAAACCCCCTAGTCAGCGGAGACCGACTGCAGCTTTTCAGCTCATTTGACATGAATCAGCATCAGTTGGCCTCAGCCCATCAGTGAGTGTGATTGGCTGTTCAGCTTAGCAATTCTGGGCATGAGAAGAGACCCAGGTGTTAACAAATACAGCGCTGTATCATTTTTAGTCTTTTTTCCACTTGAGCCAAACTCCCCCGGCCCATTCTCATGCCTGGTGCACGTTTAAGGTACCCGTTCACATCAGTGACTGGCATTCTGAGCTTAGTCAATTAGAAACCCTGGGTCGTCAGTATTTGTCGCCTAAACCGATGACGTAAACTTTTGATGCTTGTCACTGTCACTGTAAGGTTTAGTTTTAATGTAATATGTCTTCGAACCTAACCTCAACCGGGAGTTTTTGTGCGTAACTCTAACCGTTGTTGTTTCTAAATAAATTCCTGTAGCGCCATAAGTTGACACTCCTGAAGCACCCAGTACTGATGCCAAAGGCACACAGTGGTTCCCATGGTGTCAAATAGTGGCGCCCCTGGAGCGTTGATTAGTAATACGTCAATGTGATACGCCAAAGGACATGCAAAGCAGCACAAGCTGACACTGTAGGATGAGAACGTGTTGGACTCCCGTCAACTTTCTGAACATTTACCAACACATTGCAGCATGGCAGAAACCTAGCATTTTTACATTTTTAACATTTTTTCCTAATAAAAAAAAAAACCCAGGAATTAGCCAGGTCCACACAGTCAGGCAGCACCCATGACTGCGTGTTAAATATTCACGTGTTAAAAGTTACGGAGACAACAGCTGTCGTATCTCTTCATCCCAGTTCTGTCAGTCAAACATAGTTTATTACTGTTTCAATTTCCATCAGATTTTCACATCAGTCAAATTGGCAGGAAATTGTAACTTTGCATAGGCAGTTTGAAAGGTAATAGGTCACTTTAGCCATTCTAGTTAATTACTGATGACACAGTAGGAGGCTTCCATAGAATGAGACGAATGGGAACAAGTCAAGGTTGCAGACAACAGCAAGGAACCTTAGAGCGCAGTGTAACCTGAGGGCCAATTTTGCCTCGCTGCTTTTTTTTTTATTTCTCATTAAAAGTGTGTAAACTCAACAACTGTTGGTTTGTTTGTGTGGTGTGGAAGCCTCTGAGGAAATCTTGTCAGAAATGTAACTTGAATAGGATGAGAAATTTGAGCAGGAAATATTTCCCATTAGCACACCACACTCCCTTCAAGAATCTGTGTGTTTATAGCTGCAGCTGCCTCCAGCTTTTGCAGAAACAACAATGATGAATGGAGCCTTAAACAGGCAACTCCCTTTCTATTGTCCCTCACAGCAGCAGCACATAATCATCTCTCTTTTCAACTAGTTTTCTCTCTATATTTGCTAATCAATCTTTCATTCTCCTTTTCATCTTTTTTGGCATCAACTCTCTTTCATATCATACTTTCTGAATAGACTCATATTGATTTCATGCTACAGGGCGTCAGGCCCGTATGAGAAGAGACTCCCAAGATTTAGACGCTCGCTTTAGAGGCGATTGCATTAACTAACACTTCTATTCTGCTTAACAACAGCTTCTCTGATCCTCCGGCAACTCAGATTGTAACTTCTTTGTCTCAGTTCAAATGCTAAATGGGCTGAATAGAACAGAAAATAAATAAATTAATAAATACATTTACAAAAGGGATGGAGATTAAAGAGAGAAAGGGAGCGTGAAGAATCAGAGAAATTGAGGAACGTAGATCAGACGAAAGAGTCAGGAGGAGCTGAGCTGTTTGATTGCGTGACCCCCGAGAGTCCTGATTGGAAACACAATTAGCAGTAAAGTTATCACCAGGCTGGGTTTTTACAGCTTTTTGTCTTTGTTTGTGCTTTAGCTCATAAAGATAGTAATCACAGTCATCATATCACGTTACTCGGGCATTCACGGGGGTCAGTGGGCTGAGGTACAGATGTGCCACAATATCACAAGTTCAAGTTCAGTACACTGAGATAATCATTCGCTCTGTCTCATAACAACGAGAAAGTGGACTATAGTGTGGTGATGATCGATGTTTAAGGCTGCCCAAGCAATTTTGTGCCACTTTTGATAGAAACCATGAGGCAGGCTTTGCCTAGGAAATTCTGTTCTCTCTAGAAAACATTTATACCTTCAAATGCACAGATTCATGAAAGTCAAACATTGTTGTAAAACTATCAAATATTCTGTAACAAGTTTGAGTTGTTGAAAATGAAGTGGAAACAGTTTATTAATCACACAGTGCTAAAACATCAAGATCACCCTGATGACATTCACACAGTTGCACACATTCACACCTGGAAGCTGTCCAGTACATACACAGTCTGATCTGTGATCACCGAGCAGGTTCACTGGAGCGGTCGAGTTAGGGGCCCTGCTCAAGGGCACCGCACTGGTGTTGATAAGAGAGGTTCACTTGACCAGCAGAAGAGAATTCATCCTGCCGTTTGAGGGTTGAACCGACGACCTTGCAGTCACATGCCGAATTCTCTTAAACTAATTTATACAGTAACTACAGAATTTAAACTTGCAATATTAACCTTTAGAGAATTAAGCCAGAGGGAGCATCAGACTCAGTCCCCTCTGCAAGCCCTTCTTAGTGAATCTGATTCTGATTCTAAACAGCAGTGTAGGAAGTGTCAATATCTGGACTTGAGTCCAGCCAACAGCAAAACTTGAGTTTTATCTGAATTTTAACTTGAAAATGTTCAATGCATATCACTATTTAACAAATGCCATCAAAATACGTTTTTGATGTTTACCATCATGGACATTTCACATTCATGCACTGAATCTGTACCTGCAGCGTATTTTGTATCCGTGATATATTTGCACTGTGAGCCCGTGTTAATGTGTTTGTGTGAGAGGAAACACTTGTGCTCTCTGTCTGCCACATTTGATTTCTCCTGATGAGAGATCCGATGAGATGACAGGCGGGAAACAGATGTGCAATTTACAGCCAATTAATTTCTCATTCTCTGTCATTCTTTCTCTCTCTCTCTCATAGTTAAGTGTGTGTGTGTGTCTCTCTCTGTCTGACACACTTGCCTACCCGTGCACTCCCACGCTGCGATGTACGTCGGCCGCTCTGTGAAGCACTGCATTTCTGTAGTCGTCACAATTGAAAAGTTTCTTATCACACAAGATAAACATGCCTCCCTGAATCACTCTGACTTCTTCTTCTTTCCCTTCTCCCTGTCTGTCTGCTCAAGACATACAGAAAACATTTCCATTATTCTTACAACTAAACAACTAGCAATCTGGTCCAATCTGGTCCCCCTCCCTGCTCGCCTTACCGCTCCCACCTCCTGACAATTCGTCCGCCTTTAGCTCATGTGATTTTTCACTCCTCAAGAAGATTACAAGGAGTTAAAGTCTGTGATTTTCCAAGAAAACCAAAAAAAAAAAAAAAAAAAAAAGATAGAGAGGTTGAGAGCACAGCAAGATGGGAATAATGAGGGAGATAGAGAGGTTATACACCCTGCTAATTAGCCAGGGTCTTCACAAGTTCAAGGACAGTTTCAATTTAGCTGATAAAGATGAGAGGATGAGGAAAGAAGGAAAGGATGAGACTTTCTACATCTTAATTATCCCAGTGGTGTTTGGCTGGTGGCACTTTGGGGAGTGTGTGTGTGTGTGTGTGTGTGTGTGATGCTGTGTTGTGTTGGGAGAGAAAGGGGGATGAAGGGGAGGAGTTGTTGGAGGGCTTCCACGGAGGGCCCGATTGTTCAGCTGAGGGCAGCCCAAAGCTTTCTGGGGTTGAAGCTTTCCTTTTCAATTACGCCGCCACCGGCACAAGGATCTTCAGCCAAGGAGGAACGTGGGTAATACCGGGGTTAAAAACTCATCTCCTCTTTAAACATACATGCATGCACATGAACATGCTCATGATACAAAATAACCAGTGTTGAAGGTCAAAATTTCCCCACGGTCATGACTCAAGAGAGCATCAGTTTTGGCTCTGATAAATACAACTGTTCATTACTTTCAGTTATAATTCTCTTTTCTTTCAGACAAGGAGGAGAAAGTAGCTCTAAATTGACGGAGGTGCTGCTTCTGATTATGTTCAGTGCAACATTTCTTTTTCATTATTGCTTTTTTGTTTTTTAAATTCACTTCCATTGTCTTTTGCTACTTTACATTAAGTTGCTGTGAGCCGCGGTGAAAAGCCGCTCGTCAACCTCGATTCCTGAAAATGACTTTCCTGTGCAGCTAGACTGCTATTGTAAAGATTGTAGTATACTGTATGGATTATTTTCCAACATGATGTATTCGTGTCAATAAATGAAGTGCTTCACTTTTGATAGAGAGCTGCAAGGTGGCGGTTGGGTGGATGGCAGGTGTATGACGCACTTCTAGAAGGGTGTGTAGTGTGCTGCACTACAGCTTGTGCTGTTGGCTCAGTCTGTCTCACAGGAGGGGTCAGAAGCACTTCTCCACATGAAGATAAATTATGGGGCACATCTCTTCAAAAAAATAAGCTACATTTTTGTCTTTCCGTTTTCAAGATATCGTCAATATGTTAATAGAAAATGTACTGTGTGTCAGTTGCAATTATGCATCCATCCATTTTCCTAACCGCTCATCTGGGATCAGTGGTGGTGGGGGTGGGGGTGGGGGTGGGGGGGGGGGTGGGGGGGGGGCTGGAGCCAATCCCAGTTGTCATTGAGGCAGCAGCAGAAAACATTCTGGACAGTTCACCAGGGTCAAGGCTTGTCAGGGCTGAAATAGACAGATGGAGAGGGACAAACAACCATTTACAGGTGTAAATGGTTGTTTGTCCCTCTCCATGTAAAGGTTTACACGCATTTACAATTTCTACAGTCACTAATCAACCTAACTGTTAGAATCACACTGTGGGAAGACACCCACACAAGCACAGAGGGGAGATACAAACCACACACAGAAATTCTCCAGCCACTCATCTGAGATTTGGAGACAGAGGACACCTTCTAGATGTGAGGCGTCATCGTGCCGCCCTCGTTTCAATTATGTTGGATGCAATTGTGCATTTGCAGTGCAGTTATTGGTGGACGTGTTTGGGGTGATTGTGCATTGCAGTTCCAAGACATTTAGGCATTCACGTAACATTTGGACCAAAATCTCTGTCTTTTTAATACACATGCTTTGTGAACATTACCATTTAGTAAGCGTTTTTTTTATCTGTTAATACATCTTTTTTCCACCTCTGCCAAGCATAACAACTTTTCTCAATGTTTTGCTCAGATTTTGTTTATGGGCACGTTGAAAATGTGCATGAAAAGCAGGTAGATGGAAACCCACTCACTGTGGTACTCTTAATAAATGACATTATTTCAATCATTGCAATGATCCCTTCTTGTACATGCAAATATCCTGTTTCAACAGAAGTGGAGAAGGGGTAAAGCCGCTCTGCAAAATCCCATTGCTCTGCAATTTGGGTTAAGCTGCTAAAAAGATATGCATGAACTTTTGACACCCTGCAATTGAGTCACCATATAACCACGAATAAATCTGTTTACACAACATCAATATTTCAGCTATGACTTAGCTGTGGTAGCCTACATATAGAAACACTTAAGGGTGATACAGTATGTTTTTCGGTTCTTACAGAAGAATTTAAGCCCTGTGCACCAGAGCACTGCGTTACTGAATTTGCAATGGCTGAAAAAATACAAAGGTGTAAAGTATAATGATTTCAACACACCAATAAGTTGTTGATGAGTAAAGCAACTTTCTAAAGCAATATACGCTAAATAGACTTTTTTTTTTTTCAACCTGGGTACTATGGTCATTTATTGGCCCTAAGTATTTATCATGAAAACACTTTACTCTGGTCAAGGACCTTTCTCCCATTAAAACATGACTACGAGCCTGCAACTTTGCTAGCAGCACTAGGCACAGTAGCTAAATGGTTATGTCATGATGATAAATGACAAACAAAAGCAGACGACCGAAGTTGCTCTAGATTTTTCCAGAGGTAATGAAGAATATACAGTAGTTATTAAGCAACTGTGAGCCTTCAAAATAACCTCATGCAATTTACAGTTATGGCCTCATGATTGTTTTTCTGACAATTAGTTAAGTATCAGTTTACATGTATGTCTATGACTAATTTTCTAATCAGTTCATCCATTAGGCCAAAAAGATGCATGTTGATCTTTTTTTGCCACTATTTTGTTGTAGTAAAAACTCTGAAAACCTGTCTTTGGCTTTTTATCCTCATTCAACTCCTTGAGTAGTGTATATAACTTTGATTATATCTACTGTGTTCCCATGCTGTGAAGAAATATTAGCAAGGTACAGCTGGGGATGGGGATGCTGCTTCCTGATTGGGTAATCTGACAAATAAAACCTGAAATATGGCTGAATGAAGAGGCAGCAACTATATTCCACTGATAAATATTTAGTTTGGAAGTTAAGGGGTTAAAGAAATTCCATGCTGACCTTCAGGAGATTTGCATTCACAAGAATGAGACAGATAGAGGGTCAGTGAATGTAACCTTAAACTGCCAAAATCTAATCAGTTAATCCTTGTGTCCAAGTCGACAATTGTGTCGGTTTGGAAATAATTGCCTTTGGCCACAGCTGTCAGTAGTGTGGAGGTATAAAAAAACTGCAAATACTGATGTGTTTTTGTGAGGAACATAATAAGTGGATGATTCTGTTGAGGGAATGATTGAATTTGACTGTTGTGTCGTTTAGTTCAGGTAACAAAAGCACTTTGATTTTGCTACAATGACAAAGTTTATATTTTGGCACAGAAATGTATGTACTAAACTTTATGGCAAAAAGTCTCAACAAAAATCATTTTTCTCAAAGCCACACATTTGAACTTTATGGAGGCGCTAGAGAAAGAGTCAGGGAACAGCAAAGTCAATTTACGGCCTGTTCACCTTGAATGACTGCACCCAAAGTTCATGTGAAATGGACCAAAGTGGCGGATTGTCCATCAGCCGTACATTGCTGATAGAAACACCAATGCATGTTTATATACTGCAGCCTCGCTAAGGACAGTCAGGTCAGCTGATTTGACTGTTTATCCACGACACGACACTTACAGTGACAATGTTCCAAGTGGATCTTGTGCAAAATGGAATGTAAATGCATGAATATGTAAATGCCTTGTTTACTTTTGCACTGTCTGTCAACTGTCTGTTTTGTGAGGTTGGAATACGCACCAGCATAAAAGACTGTCCATAAAAGACCTTCTGAAAAGTATGATGCATTCAATTAAATATGAATTTTAGGTTTTATCTTCCTGCTTACACCACTACATTCCGTATGTGAAATCTGGGCATATTTTGAGCATACAGATTGAGGTGTTTGAAAGTGTGGCTTATATCGTCTGACAATAAACTATGATTGAGTTTCCTCCTGATGCTGGATATACTGTACAGCAGTAGTTCCAGGGAGGAGCGAATCGCATTAACACATTTAGAAATACCAACACTTTTCACTTACTGTTGTCCTTCTCGTAATTCTATTATTGGCCGCCTGCGGCAGTCAGTAAACAATGTAAATCTAATTGCATACATGAGGAGAATCTCATTAAGGGAAATGTGTCACATTGGAATTGCATTAAGAGAACGTGCTGAAATGTGAAACACATGATTGCATGTGTTAACTGTTGCTGCCAGGATTGCTGGAGCGAAATACATCAGCGTGTTTAGCGTGTTTTCAAAAGAAGTTTTAGGTGAGGAAACTTGAGAAAGTATTATGTAAAACTATAACAAAACAACTATGTCCTTTCAAAGTCATGTACTGGAGGTGGTTTGAAATCATCCCAAATCATCTAAAAATCCATACCGTCTGTCGCCCAAGAGATTTAAATATAGCAAATTGTACACCTGCCACTATAAGATGACTTTATACACTCCTGTGTGAAAGGAGTTGTCACGTTTCATTTGCAGTCAAAGCTAATAATCTCCTGATGTGGTTTAGGGACGCACATAGCCACAGAGGATCATGTGGGAAATATGGAGAGCAGCTCCGAAGTTTCCTGCACACTGTATGAACCAGAAAAATACTGTATGGAGACATGGAAACATGTGATCAACACGAAAATATTTCCCTCTCTTTCTCTTCCTCTGCACAGTGGGACGCCATTAATGAGATGGATGAGTACTTCAGTCCCATCCACACGTACCAGGTGCGTAACTGTCTCCGAATGAATTATTGCAAGAATTTCAATGTCATTTTTGATAAACTGTGAATCATTAATCACTGGTTATTCCCCCGAAATGTTTTGGATGCCGCTAATAACAATCATTATCCAACATTTCCTACTGTAATTTTTTTAAGTGTGGCTTTGAAAACGTTTTTAGTACAGAACATACAAGGACACATCATGGTTTGTGTATTATGTTTTAGCTGCTCTGAACCATTATACACACATAAAACAGCCAGGGCTGTAACCAAGAACTTAGAAATACGGAGTACGGACATGAAATGCTGAACAGACATAAAAAGTATCTTTACTTGGATTTTTTTATATATTATATTTTCTTTCTTTGATTTATCATCTTTCCTGCACAGTTGATTAATCTAATTGTCAACTGTTAACATAAATAATTATCCATTTTGTTTGTCAGACAAAAAAAAGCAACCATAATAATCAGCCTAGGTTCTGGAAAAATGTGCTGAGCCATTTAAATTATTATCTAACATTTTATAAACTGAACAATAATCAAGAAAGTCTACATCCATTTTTTAATACTAAAAGTATTAATACTAAAATTAAAATAATATTTGTTTAATATTGTAAATAAATGTGAGTAGATTTACTAGACATAAGCAATTTCCCAACGCAAGAGGCCGAACCTACGGCATTATTCAGCAATGAGAGCTCAGCACATGGTACCTGCTTAACGTGACTGTTCACTTATTCTGATTTTCCACTGGGCAAAAGCTGTGGATAAGCACCAGATAAATATTTTCCCCAAAGGAGCTGAGGCGATAGCAAAAGGTGACATGTAAACCGTGCAGCCTGCTGATTGGCCAATGAAAAGTCTGTACTGTCTGTACTGTAAATATGTGATTACCAAAACCTCCAGATTTATTTTCTTTTTTCATTCATCAGCTGCCTTCAGCATCTTCTTTAATTGAGACAAACAGCTGCATTCTAAGAATAAGGACAATTAAACATTATCACCTGGATATCCTCCATTGTCAGTAGAGTTGAGCTTCGTTGAGCTGATGCTATGAGGTGGAGAAAAAAAATGCTCTGGCATATTTAATGTTGATAATGTTTATTTTGAAGCTGCTGCTGTTTCAGCTGCTGATTTTAATACTTACTCTTACTTACTCTGAGTCAGGTCTGTAACGTGATGAGCCCCAGCCAGAACAACTGGCTGAGGACCGGTTGGATCCCACGAGAGGGAGCCAGGAGGATCTACATTGAGGTCAAGTTCACCCTGCGAGACTGCAACAGCATGCCGGGAGTACTGGGCACCTGCAAGGTAACACCCAGACAGACAGGGGACGGAAGGGAGGAGAGGGCGAAGGTGACAACGTGTGGGAAAAGAGTTCTAAAGGGGGCATAATGTAAGACATGTGCTGTTTCAGTTAGCATTTAAAAGTCACATTAGCATTCAAGGATCAAGATCTGAGACACAGGGTGAGTCCACAGGCTTCACAATTACCTTTAGAGATAATTAAGAAGATTTACCTTTAAATTACTTTTGTAGCATTTGTGAAGTTAAACATTAAATGTGCTTTATGTCTGGTAGATACTCACCTTACGTACAGTATACTATAGTACATACTTGTACATCATACAAAGCTTAGACTGTGGCAATCTGAAAGCGTGTCAGTATCTGGGAGAGCTGATGCCAGCTGTCACTGAGTGAGAGGTACATCCTAGGCAGATTCTCAATCTATCTCAGGGCTGACACGTAGAGACAGTCAATAATTCACGATCCCGCCTATGGGCAATATAGAGTCGCAGACGGATGATGATTTTCATTCAAAATAGAAAAGAAATATCAGCTGCACAAGACGTGGGTTAAATTGGGCCAGAGCATTGTGGGGCTGAGCTCTGCCTCCTGACTTCCATATGGCTCCCACCCACAGCAGAGCTCCATCTCCTTCAGCATCACAGCACACGTTTGTATGGAACTCTATGGCTTTCAGTGCCACGAAACCGATGGAGACTGTAGCAGAATCATTACATTTGTGAGTCTGCACAGCCAGCAGTAGCTTGAATAATTACTGTCTTTTAATCTTCAGCTGTGACATTGTGCTCTTCTTACTGTAGCTTTAATGTTTTCCTGCACAGCGAACAGGAAACTTCCGCAAACACTTTCTACACAGAGACCAGTGACTTTGCTCCGTATACGTCAGCTCAACAGTTTTATAGCAAAAACGCAAACAGTGTTTTCTCTTGAGACATTTTTTTATTGTGTTATTATTTATTACAGAGAGGTTTTAGTTTTACTGCTTAAATGCATTATTAGCTGCAGTATCACTACAAGCATGAAACTCATTCAATAACTGAAGTAAAAAAAATACAGTGTAAGACAACAGAGTGCTGTTCATGGTTTAATAATTAAGACACGCAACATAGGTAGATAAGACATGAGGAGTAACCGAGTACAAATACTAACGTACTTGATTAAAAAAAAGTAAAATTTTGCAGTACTTGTAATTAACTTGAGAAATTTGCAATTTGCAGATTTGCAAATTAAGTTTTACGAATCCAAATATAATCAATTAATAAATGTTGTGTATTATTATGGAGAAAACTGTCAGTACATGAAATGGTTCAATTCAGCTTCAAATTTACCTGCTGCAACATTTGTGATGTTTACACATAAATGCATGAATAAATACAATTCAGCAACATAATCATTCTACATAAGTTTTTCCTTTTGGTACTGAAGTAAATTACATTTTAGCACATGCAGTACTTTGTATGGAATTTAAAATGGTACATCTTTTGTGGAAACGTTTGTAAAAAGTTTAGGAACCCCAGGATTCACTCACACTCACACATTTCCTCGTGAAGAAGGACACATTTTGGTGTAAATGCCATTTTAACAAGGTCCCAACAACTTGTTGGACAACTTGCATGTTTTTGTTAATGTAGAATTAGGGCTTGACTCGTTGGTGGAGGCCTACTGTACAACCACCAGGTGGTAACTGGAAAAACTGCTTGATTCTTTGTACCTTGCATTGCCATTATCCCGTTTTGGGTTTTGGGAATTTAAATAGTTACTCATGACATACTGTGGGGAGGTGGAATGATTACATATAAACTAAGCCTCTAACAAATGCATTTACATTTTTTTCAATTTCTGACAAAAATGGGGCTCAAATCATATCCCAAGCTGTTTGCAGGTAACTTTTATTGCTTGGTTGCATTTGTACTTGGCTTTTTTGTTATTAGATATACTAAGAGTGAATGAGATGGAGAAACACCATATAGTATATCGGGTGCTCATAGAAGTCCTGTTTGTTCTACAGGAGACCTTCAACCTGTATTATTATGAGTCTGACAGAGCGGTGGGCTCAGCCATACGGGAGAACCAGTTCATTAAGATTGACACCATCGCTGCAGATGAGAGCTTCACAGGGGTGGACCTGGGCGTCCGCAGACTCAAGCTCAACACTGAGGTATGAGCAACTATTCTACACACTTATAAACTTCTATTCTGCGCACACACACACACACACACATACACACAAACACAAGAATAGTGAATGATACAAGTAAATGAAAATCCAGGTTCCTTGAAGCTTTATCTCAGTTGGGATAGTAAGTTTATAACAATTCTTAGCACATCCACCTCCACAGGAGTTTAAGACAAGTTGGAAACATCCACCGCGCTGAGAGTCTCTTTCAGTCTTGTCACTCAGGCTCTTTAGTGTTCAGTTCTGGAAACCTTTAAAAGCCAACAAATAGCGTGGCTTGGCTCTGTGTCAAAATATGTCTTATTTGATAAAATGTGATGGACCTACACTTTAGTGACAAAGATACTGACGTTGTTTACTGTTATTGTTATTTTTTTTTTCTTATTTATGAATCTGAATTTATCGACATGAAATGCAAGAGCTTAAATTAAACATTGGTTTCCCTCATTTGGTCTTATGAAACATTGAGTAGGACAATGCCGCAAATGTTGTTACCCCCCAAACAAAACTGCTTTACTCATAGATGTTGTCTTTATTACTCGATATATCCGTTTAACTGCAGAATATGTAAGTATTAACAAGAGTGTGCTGCCTAATCCACTGAAAGCTGACAGAGGCATGTCATTAAGAACAAATTGGATACAAGAAGCAAGACTAATCCAATAGTCCTTAATTGTAACAGAATATCACCAACCTCAACTTTTAAATTGTTCTACTATACAATAACATTATGTCTGGCTCACTCAAATGCAATACACATACAACACAAAATATAGGCCTAGAAAGGCAATTTGCGCTGGGTTATTGCGTTTACCTGATGTCGGTGCACATAATGAAAAGCTGAAGCTAAAATGCTGTCATGCTCTAGAAGCGTCTGTATACCCTCACTCAGTAAACAAGCTGACTTTGTCTCAGTTGTGTAGATGACGTAAGCTGGAAAATGCAGAGCTACACAGGAGCTTCTCACCACTGTTGAGTTAAGAACTGACAAAAAGAAAAAAGAAATTGTATTTAAAATACAATAAAATGTATTTTAGGTCATTTGTAACACCAGTTGAATTGAGTAACTTAATTAGTCACCATAGCAATGGCAGAACTGTTTAAGATGTGCTTGGCTGTCTTAGGTTGCAGTGCATTGAGCTCTCAGATTTTGCTGAGTTTTTGGAAATCAGATAGCATTTCATACATCTTTAAGGCTATCTATCATCTTTCATATGCTTTATTGTATTTATATTGCTGTATCTTGTCAATCGTCCCATCCCTGCAAATGTTACAATCGCCACAGTCAGAATGTAAGAACATACTGGCAATTGGGACCATATGAGAGAGCTGGCGTTAAGGAACATTCGCATTCTGTCATCAGCGATCATTTCCACAGTTTTGACATTTTAAACTATTTCAATTAATATCAATTGTTTATGTATATAATTTTTTTTTTAACCTTGGCTCCTGCCAAATGAATGGCATCAACAACGCTGACTGTAGTCTGTGTCCATACATGAACCATGAGCCTCCCTATGTGACAGCTGCAGACTTTGGCTACCCAGCATGTATCTTTTCTATTTCAGGCATAAAACAGCGACAGAAACATCGTCAATAGCCTTGGTAAAAAAAAAATTTAACTCATAATTAGCTGTCTAATTAGCACACGGTGCTGATGTATCAGGAGGTTGGTGAGTCGGTTTGACAGTAAAACTATTCATTCCATGAAATCAGCATGAAAACAAAGCTACTAATTGAGCTGCACTAATGGTGAAATAACTGATCTGTTCTTACATCAGTAACCCAGCTATCATAAAAATACTGAATCCATCTGTAGTTAAGTGTTGGAAAAACTGTTCGTTGCTGGAAAACCTCACCAGATATCAGACTGACTCCTTCCTTCCTGCTATGTGTGATCTTATTAATAAAGACTGAAAACTGAATATAGACTTGTTACAGCTAAGTGCATTTTTTTTTTCATTGTGTGTGGCTCATTTGATATATTGATTTATTTGATTTATTTACATTTTTTGTAATTTGGTGGGGGGGGGCGGGACTTTTGCATCTGTTTTAGTCAATGTGTGTCTTTTCAATTGTTTTGTGTCCGTTTTTAGTCCTTTTGTTTCTGCTTTTGGTCATTTTACATGTCTTTTGGACAGTTTAGGTAGTTTTCGACTCATTTGCCCTTTTTGTGGTTTTGTGGTTGCTGTGCATCACTTTGTATTGATTTTGTGTCTTAACTAATTTCTTTGGAACAAGAAATTTGAACAGTAACTTTCATTGGGTCTGTGCCCTGTAGAACCAATAAGTTATTCTTCCATCGTTGCAAGCCTTAAAGCCAGCAGTCAGCCAACAGATGTTAAGAGTGAATATCTAGTTAAATGCAGTGTCTGGCCCCGAAAAAGTCACCACCTGGATTTAACTGAAAAAAAGAGACTTCTACTGAATTGAATAATTATTTCAGTAATTAATATGTCTGAGCTGGCAACAAGTAATTCAGTCTTAACTGATGCCATGAGCATCTTCTTATTTTTTAATTAACCATGAAGACCTAATCCGTGATGGAAAAGATGTAACTCTGGATCAGAATGGCAAATTATTGGCCTGCATCAAGCAATGAAAACAGCCAAATATTAAAACTAAAGTTAGGTTTTAACGCATTGTTAAGAGCTGGAAGGATGGAGGTGAACCATCATCTTCGTAAAAGAAATGTTGTCTAACTCTCCCTTAATCAATACAGTAGCTTGGTGAAAAAAAAGTAATACAAGGACTAAAATCATTGTTTAAGCTCATCGACATGATACCATGGCAACTGCAAGCCTAAAGCTAAATGTGCTCCAATTATTTGTGTGTGACTTTTTTAGACTCGTGAATGAATGTGAACCAATAGAAATTGGTTGTTAAAACACAAATCAAGACCACTAGACATCTAAACTCAACTTTAACCGTATACTTGGTTGTTACATGTTAGTGTTTCTTTATGCCTTTTTTAAGATGCTCCCGCTCTGAATGCAAAATGTTATGTATCAGTTCCTGGATGTTAAAAAGATAGTCAACTGTGATATTATATGAAAAACCAGCATACAGTATAAAAATGTTCCCAGATTGTTGTTGGAAGCCGAGCAGTTGATTAATGACTGCTGCCAAAGCACAACACCAAACACCAGCCCCGAGATTAAATTACGGCTGTGTTCATACTGTTCTACCAGTTTTGTTCAAAAAGCAACTGCGGCAACCACAGTTTGAGCTTTTAATATGTGACAGAACTTTTCCAGACTCAACTAAGTTGTCTAGTAAGTCCGATGAAATACACAGGTTTCATAAATATGCAACATGCCCAAGGATCCAGCTTGGGGACACACAGCTGTAGGATAGTTGGGCCTCTGCTGTATCAAACATGATGAAATCATTCCCACTGAGTTTAAAAAAAAAAAGGTATTAACTAATAAAACTGGGTTATGCTTCTGTGAGCCCCTCAGACCTATAATTACCCAGAACACCCTTCTCTGCGTCTGCATAGACATTCAGCTGCATCCTCAGAGAGGCAGGTGAGCAGACCAGACCTCTGTAGCCCTGTTCCTCATCTCTGCTTGAGGCTTGAACATAATCTGGCGTAATGGCAGGTTTTAGGGGGAGAAAAGTCCGAAATAAAGTGGGTTTTTCATTTGTCCTGTCAGGTTCATTTGTTTTTGGCTCCTTAGATTGATCCTACGGGAACTACTGCAGCATCGTAGCATTGAGGGATGTGCCGATGCTGAGTATCAGATCCAGTCTTGCCTTTGTGTACTTGTACTCGTAAACCTTCTCAGATACTGTGCCCAATACCACTTTAGCCTCCACCAGTAGGCTGAGATGGACGAATGTTTCATGTTTCTCAAGAATATTTAAAAAGCGGTATAAAAATATTTGTCACTGACATTAACAACAACGTGGGTTATATATATAATAACTTCAGCTTAAAGTTTGCTGTGTTTTACAAGTTGTTTTAAGTGATTTAACCTTCATATATAGTTTGTATTGTCCACGCTTCTCTATCCAGGATCTCATCCTAAATCTGTGCCGTGTTTGTCTATTTTCCCTTTCTTTTTGTTCTTTTCAGAGAAAGTTTCTTTATTTATTAAACACCAGACGCCTCCATATTTGTTTTGCGGAAGAAAAATGCGAGAACTGAAATTCTTGCGGGATTTGCTTAACTGCAATTGATTGATGACGATTTTATACTGCACATCTTTTACCAAACAAAACCGTTTAGTACCTGTAATGGTAATTTGTCCTGGCGAATACTAAAAATTAAATACGTGTACTTGCATCAAAGGAACCTTTTTCTTTGTTATAAAGATGTTGCTTTTTCTGTGGCTACTGGTACAGCTCCATTCTGCTCCAGCCACAGTACAGGATGTACATCCTGAAAAACAAGGACAGACAAGCACACACCAGCCTCAGACACATGCCTGAAATGTGTGAGATGAAGTGACGGCCACTTGTCTCTCCCCACAGGTGCGAGGTGTGGGCCCTCTGTCCAAGCGAGGCTTCTACCTGGCCTTCCAGGATATTGGAGCGTGCATCGCCCTCACATCCGTGCGTGTGTACTACAAACGCTGCGTGGGTGTAAGCCGCAAATTGGCAGTTTTCACGGACGTGGTGACAGGGGCCGACTCATCGTCTCTGGTGGAGGTTAGGGGTCAGTGTGTGGATCACGCCGAGGAGAGGGACACGCCCAAGATGTACTGCAGCGCTGAGGGAGAGTGGTTGGTGCCCATTGGGAGATGTGTGTGCTCCGCTGGATTCCAAGAGCACAGAGACTCCTGCGTAGGTAAGTTAACTGGAGCTGATTTCACAATTAAATTGTCTGGAAGTATTTAACTCTGGTGTGGTCTGTTTGTGGTGTGAAAAACAAAAAGGACAAAAAGTTATAGATCACGATTTGTTGTCGGTGTGGGGAATTTCAATAATCAGCTATGAAAACAAGGACAAAAAACAGTGGCAGTGATTTACAGTATCCAAACTGTTGCAGTCTGAGAACAGACCCTGAACCTGGAAAAAAAAAAAAGGATCCTTTATTAATTAGCAAGTAAGAGAACGAATTGCAGAAAAATAGTATGTGTGTGAGCTAGATGGAGAGATGAGGGCAGCGCAAACTGCCGACTCTCCTGCGAGAGCTGGGGGTGAGTGAACTTCATCAGAGGAAGGTGAACTTGTGCTGAGCTGTGGGTCGACACTAAACCCTGACAAAGTGGATCATAAAATGTGGTGTTTGCTTGCTGTTTGGACTGTTTTGGCCTTTGGTTTGGGCTTTTTTTTTGGCTTGTTATCAGTTGCTGTGATTGTTCCTCCTGTCTGTACTGTCCACAAACTGATCTTTTGCCAAAAGCACCTTAATCAGTGATGACAAAATCATTCCATTATTCTGGTTCTGTGAGAACACAACACAGACGCTCTGCTAAATATATGTAACTCAGCAGTCTGAGAAAAATCTAGATGGCATTTTCACCAGAATGAGCTGATTAAATTATAAATGAATTGAACCAGCGAAACTTGTTTGATTCTATGTTTACTCTGTTCTATGTTGTTAATTGTGATATCAATAATTTAAAAAATGGAAACAAGTACAATTAGTACCAAAATAAAGAGATAAAGGGAATAATTTATTACCCTCTGCTACTTGTATGTGAATTGTGAGCCATGTTTTTGAAATTACGTTTAAGCAATTGGCTTATTATTACACATGTATGAAAGGTTAAGAGCTTTTTGTTTATGCAATTTATAAGTATAAGACTATAAGTCCGTGTTTCTGTGAAGGATTAAATTCCATTTTATTGTTCCTTCTGTTAAAGGAAAAAAAAAATGTTACACAGTACAGTGCAAAGGACTTTATTAAAATTGGTAAAAGAAGGAAAGTCAGCGAATGCTTATATTCCTAATTATTCATTTCTAATTTTTAGATTAATAATATCAATCTATCATACAGTTTGGTTCAAAAACTTGATATTCCCTATTTTGAAAAGCCAAAATTAGATTATTTTTATAAACATTTAATCACTTTATATTTATTTCATCGGAAATTAAGGTTGATTTTAATGAATTTATCGTAAAATAATGAAACACCAGTACTTAAGTTGCCATCCTCCTTTATAAATGAAATTTACTTCAGCTTCTAATGAAGGAAAATTTGTACTATAGCATAATGTGCATTAAATATTAAGTTATATTAAAAAAATCTATATTTTACTGTTTTTGAAATTTCAAATTAAAGCGATGCAAACTTTTGCACCCAACTGTATATTACACATATAAACAAGATAAAAAATAATAATAATAAATGAATAAATAAAACACAAACTGTTTAACGGAAAGCTGTTTGCAAGAGGGATCTAAAAGTTTAAGTCGTCTTATCTCCTCTGGTTAGTCCTTCCAGATCAGTTAGATCAGATTTTTTGAAAATTATTTCAGCTACTTTTATTTACTGATCACTTTATTTCTTAACAGAACATCATCTTTAATATTTTTAAGTCATAATAATCAAAATGAATTATAACTAAAGCTCTCTGGTATATGTAACACTGAGGGAACTAAAATATCGAATGTGTTATATTCCATGCCTGATACTGTGTCCTTCTGAACTGAGACATCTGCAAAAAGTTACTGAACAGAACATTTCTGTGAAGTTTTATTCAAGTCATTTATTAACATTTTAATTATTATTTAGTTATTTTATTGTTTATTGTTTCTATTATGTTGGTAACCGAATCAGATGTTGATTGTCTTTTATCAATAGATCAGTGGTCATGAAATTAAAAATGTCCATTTATTTAACTGTGTGAAAGTTTCCTCTCAGCTCAGAGAAGCAACAGCAGAATAAAAAAATGAACTTTCGAAGCAACACATGAATTTGTAAAGGTTCAAACATTTCCAACGAATTAAAAAGTCTGTTTGAAGCTCTGGCTGTGTAAAAAAAAAAAAGAAATAAATAAATGAAGTGAAGAAGTTCAAGGTCTGGTCAAAAGCTTTTCTGAGGTCTAACACTTTTCTTGAGCAGGTAAATGGTAAGAAAATAGCTGAGCTGAGCTTGAGCCTCCTCCATCATTCAGATGCAGATGATGAATAATAAGGGAGACATTTCAGAAGCTCTTATTTTTTTTTTCTCCCCACATTCTGTTTGTTTATGCCTTTTTTGATTTCCTTCATGGAGTTTTGATAGGCTGACCTCATTCGGAGACCTGAGCATGTTTCAGGTTGCCATGGGTTACAGTAATTAAAACCTATTAATCACGGAGCGTCGGATAATTAAACGCTAGAAGCAGTTTGTCAGCTAAACGAGCCGAACTAGACACGCAATACCGGTTTACATCCCCTTCTCCTCCCCTTCCTCTTCCCTACGCAGACACACACACACACACACCTCTGTTGTCCCACCCTTTTGCTCCTTGTTGAAATGTTTTTAACAGGAGGTGAAGTTTATGTGCCCTTGTGTGCATGTGCTGTGTGAGTGTGTGTCCAGTTAGCAGGGCCACTTAGCATCAGGATGAAAAAAATTTCTGATTTTATTTATGGAACAGATGTCGTCTACAGGGTTTCGACTGCTATAAAACGTATGCGTAAAGCGTAAAGCGTATTTTAATCCTGAGCTGGTTTTTTTTTTTGTTTTTTTTTTATTCAGACTTTATTCTCAGACTTCTGATTGTAAATATCTGAATTCTGAATTTTTTTTCTTAGAATTCTGACATCAGTATGATTTTTTTTTTTTTTTACTTTTACATTTTTTTGTTCAATAAAATTGACTGAAATTTTGACTCTGTCTCAGAATGTGACAGTCCAATTTTACTTGAAAGACTAAAGAAAACACTGGAAGGACAACACAACATTCTCTTCTGACTTTGTTGTCAAAGTTCTGACAAAAAAATCTGAATCCTGGCTTTTTTGTCAGAATTCTTACCGTCAGAAGAAGAAAGAAAATCCCCCAAAATTCAGAGTTTTAAGTCAGAACTCAAAAAAGCATAAAGCATAAAAGTTTCTGAACAGCAAATTCATTTGTTTTAGGATAATCCTCAGACAGAGGTGATGTTTTTACCCTATACTTCATTTACCATTACATCACCGCAGCTGGAGCAGAAGGTGCATCTGCAGTGGAAAAAAAAAAAAGCACTTCACTATATCCTCCGCTGACGTCTTGTGTCTTCTGGCACCAAACTGGGTCACCGTGCTAATTCACCCTCGCCAGAGCCAGCCACAGTCACGCACACACGAGACCAGACAAGACACAGAGAGGAGGAGAGGGCACGAGATGGTGAAAGGAAAACGTCTTAAGTGGTGAAAATGTGTGTGTGTGTGTGTGTGTGCATGTAAAAAAAATACATGAATGTGTGTGAATAGGTCTGTGTATATGAGCGTGTTTAAGTGGTTCTCCCCTGACAAAGGTGCAGAACTTTGGCTGAGAGCACGACATGCTGCATGTGAGTGTGCGTCTGTGTCTGTGGGTGTATGTGTGCATGTGTGTGAGCACAGGGTTGCGTGACATGTCATTTTAAGTGTCACAGGGAGGGAGGCACTGGAAGACGAAGGAAAAATGAGGGGAGGGTGGAGGGAGGACGACTGTAGTGGAGGGGCTGACTGGAGCCCTCGTCCATTTGAGTTTACTTCAAAACAGTGACTCTGTGTGTTTGTGAGCATGTGTGTGTGTGTGTGTGTGTGTGTGTGTGTGTGTGTGTGTGTATGCCTGCCTCCCGGTACTAGTGCAGAATGGACTAAAGTGCCCCATACAGTGAGAGCGATCGAGGACACACTGATAGGAGACACACACACTTAGGCTGGTCACATCTAGTCAGCTCATCCATGCTTGACACACACACACACACACACATACACACACACACACACACACACACACAGAAGTGCCTACTCATACGTGTGTGTGTTAGCTTGGTCGTCTGCTCAGTCAGTGGACCACAATCGGTCCTCCTACTCTGTGAAGGTCTCTATGCTTCTGGTACTTTTTAATGTGATTTATGACTGGGTGTGTAGGAAATAACAGGAGCTGCTACAAGAGGAACTCAAATATAACGGAATTACTACAAATACACTACATCAAGCCCTTAACAAATAGTTTTACTCATGGAATTTTCCCTGCAGGTTGATATCATCATCCCTCGCTGAAGAGGTCATGCACAATATGTATTCTTTATAACCTCTGCAATGAATATGTGTGATCTGAGTCTGAAAATACTCAAAGCCAACATTTCTATGCTGCAACATTCCTTCAAATATAAGTATTCAATATGTTGTGTGCAGAATTTAAACCTCCTGAAAACCTGGTTCCAACTTCAAAAAAAACAAAAAAAAATGGCTACATAAAATATTTACTATAAAGTTCAGAAATACATTTTTGTTCTTCATTGATACAATTTTATGTTCTAACTGCTTCATCCAAATGTAGTTTGATCAGATTCGATCATTTTTTGTTGGAGTTTTGCTAAGTCCTAATTGTTGTAACAACATCAGGATCTTTATTCCTGTGGGACTCGTCTGCAGTTGAAACCTTTCTTCTTTATGCTTTTATTGTTTTAATTCAGTTTAGAATAACAGCTTCTTATTCCTCTGAGACCAATGAGAAAAAGACAATTCATCATGTAGTTGTGTGTTTGTGTGTATGAGAACTAATTACAGTTGATCAAATGAAAGCCGGTTCCTCCAGAACCATTGTAGACAACTGACGTTCTAACTGCTTTTTTTCAGGGGACACTAAAAAGTGATGGGCATTTAGATCTGTAGACGTATTTTTAGTAGCCCCCAGAGACATTGTCATTGTGTTGTAGCTTTCTGCAGCACATTTCTTAATACTGTGCCTGTGTTGCAAAACTAATGAAATAGTTATTTTCTTTTTTTGCTCGTTTTTTTTTTTTTTGTGTTTTCTCTCTTTGCAGTGGCCTGAGCTCTTAGGGCCACCGTTAAAATCAAATGTTTTTAGGTGAACTACTTGGATCTATCTAGATCATTATGGATTTTGATGACCTCAGATTTATTTGATTCTTTTCTGAATATAAAAGCATGGAAAAAAAAATAACATTTGGGAAATTTGTACATTAGTCAGAGTGAACAGTGCAAAGGAAATGAAGCAAATGCGGTTTGTAGTGTCATTTGAACAATAGTGGAACGGAAAGTACTCAGATATCTCATATTTATATTTGTTGTATTTGCTGCTTCTATACCTAATATATTTTAGAGGGCACTGTTCTTTTACAACACACTTGTCTAGTCCAACAGCAAAATATAATATATGAAACCATGAATAAGTTCTTAAAAGTCTTGACCAAAAGTATAAAGCATTAGAAACAAAAAAATCAGTCAACTTTCAGTCTTATCCACTCTCCCAACACCAAACTGTAAACTAAAACGCTGAGGAAGGGGTCTTAAAAATACCAAGGCAGCAGCAGCAGCATGCAGAAAGGGAGAAATGATACATAAATGGAGAAGCAAGAGAAAAATAGAAAAGTTGTGACACTCGACCCACAGAATGTGATCTTTATCCTACAAGGTGGCACCGCAGACAAATATCAGAGTAAGAAGGCAGCAGGTAACAACAACGAGGATCTAATATTCATTTCATTTCCTTTATTTCATGACATGCACAAACACACAGAGGTCACTAAATCTGCAAAGACAGATCTGTATGTGGCCGTCTCTGATGAGGTGTAGCCCCCTCACTGGCCCTGGATCACAGGTCCCAATCAGACTACAGCAGCTGACACTGGTGGGGAAGGTGTTAGTTTCATGTGTATGTGTATGTATTGTATGATTATTGATTATTCATCCCATATTTCTATTGCATACAAGGTTTTTCACCCTTTTTAAGATGTAAGAAGTTTCCTTTTAAAACAGTTAAAGGTAATTAACTTTCTATAGCTCAGTTCATTTTTCTATTTTTGTTGAAATAGCTAATATCGTACAGTATGTCAACAACATTTCAGCTACTGCTGGTAAGTTTATCGCTCTTGTATTTGCTGCGTTTTTATATTTAATACAATTGGAAACTAAATATTCTGGGGATTTTTAGCTTCTGCTTTAACAAAAAAAAAGTACATTTAAAAATGTGATTGGGAAGTTGTGATGGATTTTTAAATATATTTTTTTCCAAAAAATTAAATGATTAATAAGACCAGAAAAGACAACATTTAATGAAGGGTATATATATGTTCACAAACATCATGCTAATGTCATTTAAATGTTCGGTGGAACTTTTTACATTTACTCATGTACAGTTTTGTGCTACTTACACTTTACTGGAAATAGGAAATTTCAGAGGAAAATATTGTGCTCTACTACAATTATTTGTCAGCCTACTAGTTAATTGGTAGATGGAGATTCTCACCACAAACAGATACAAACCTGCTAACCTATATGCATTTTGCACAGTAAGCTGCTACCATTTGTCACTCCATGCAAAAAGCCAGTGACAGCTTGTGAGCAGGGTATAAATGTCATGGTTGCCCTTGAATTTGCAGTGACCCTTCTGTATTTGTAGGACACACACATCCAGGGTGACTGGTGTGTCGTCCTCAGGCAGAGGAAATAAGTAAGAGTGCGTTTCACTCATGTATTAACAGTACAAAGGTGCCTTTATTGAAGTTGTTTTTTTAGGAAACCTTTCGGTTCTAACATCAGCAGAGGAAAAGGATTTCACACACCAGGTTTTCAGGTTTCACTCGACTCATAAAGCCAAAGTAGGTTAGCGAACGTGCAGTGGAAATCTATGTCAGTCACTCATTAACACGCCATAGTAACAATTCAAATATTTGTATGCAGCGTTGGTAAAAGTTTGACTGAGGTTTGGTCCTTCTGTGTAGCTCAGTTGGTAAAAGCAGTCATCCACGGACCACAGGGTGAGTGGTTCGATCCCTGGTCCCGGCTATATGTCCACTCCCCTCCCCAGCTGCACAGTACCGGTCCAAGCCCGGTAGAAATTGGAGAGGGTTGTGTCAAGAAGGGCGTCCGGCGTAAAAACTGAGCCAAATCAACATGTGGACAATGATCCACTGTGGCGACACTGAACTCACGGGATTAAACGAAAGGACAAAAATAAATAAATTAATTAAAAAAAATAATATATATATATATATAGCTAATAGGATAAAGGAGCATATGCCACTTTGCTGCTTTAGAAAGTAATTAATGAATTTTACCTGGTTGTCAGTTCATTATTTTTACTAAATCAGTACCACATGTTCTCACCTATGCCCATAAGAGTATTAAAGTTTGAAAAATGTTGAGTAGATAATTAATCACAAATTATTTGCCCATGTTTTACATTTAATTACGGGCCTGTTTGCGAGAAGATATTTTTTTTAATTGATTACTAAGATTTTGTTTTCAGTTTACACTAAAAATGTAAAATGAATCGACATTAATAATTTTTTTTTCTTTTAAACGGTTGAGTTTGGTGTGTAGTATTCAACATTAGCTTTTTTTTTTTTAATGATTAAAGGATAAAATATTTGTGACGATGTTGATAATTTCTCTGAAATTTGTGTCAATTGATTTCAACCCGAACATTTAAAATTTCTCCAAAAAAACATACATGTGAAGGAAGTCTAGTAAACTCAGAAACATGTAGAGCGTGTACTTTGTGCAATTTGAGAAACAAATTGTTGTCGTTCTCCTTTTGTTGAAGAACTTTTCGTACTTGCACTTTTGTGTGAGTATTGAGTAAATGTCTGTTTTGCAGATATATAACTAATTTCTTTTTGTCGTTGTTGTGCTGATGTGAAGCACCTTGAATTGTCACCATTATTTAGAAGTATTTTATGAAGACTTGACTACAGCTGTGAATCAAAAGCAGTGAGAATTTTAATAAATAAGCATTACAGTGTATATTAAAACAGGCTGAAAATAATTATTGGTGGTTTGTAACAATGATGAATTGCTTCGCATACATGCAAAAGTACATATACATATGGTTGGAGCTGTATGACCCCAGAGGAAGCTTGATATTACAATGCTTGTCATGTAGGATACAATTCAATTCAATTCAACTTTATTTATATAGCGCCAATTCACAACAAAGTCATCTCAGGGCAGTTTACAGAATAAATAATAATACACTGGTTGTGGGATATTTGCCCCATTCTAACTAACTAACTAATCGCTGCTGTCACAGCTACTTCTAGGACGATCCTTAATACCCATTAGTGTAGCGTAATATACGGGGGTTTGCTCTGTGGTTATTCACCTGTGTTTACATATTTACAGTATATTTTTGTGTGTAAGATTTAAATTATAAAACGTGTGGATATTCAGTCTGACTCATCAAAGGCTTTAGCACTGAAATGGGCAAATAGCACAGACAGGTGTATTTATTTTTTGGATTTGAGATTAAGGTGATATTAGGGCTATAAATCTAATTTGACATGTACCAACCACTATGTAACAGCTCCGTCTTTTAGCCGAGTCCCACTATGATTTCCTGGTTTCTAATGAAGATGCAGTTAAGTGATTTGGGGAACAGATGATTTGGTGAGAACTTCATTATTCCCCGGCTCATGGCCACTTGAGTGGAACACGATATTCATAATTGCTGTCAGAATCAACTTGTGGCGGCTTGCTATCGAGGAACGTACGAGGAGCTCAAATTGAAATGGTCTCCGGAGAGAGAGAGACAGGGGACTGCGGAGTGATCAAATTAGTTCCGTCCTTCTGGCGGATTGTAAACAACTGCTGATCAACAACATTGTTACTGTTTGGAGGCAAATGACACCAAGGCACCAGAAACACACCCACGCTCACAGCCTCAGGGCGGAAATACTGCCTGGTGTGAGTGTGCGCGCACACACACACACACACACACACACACACACTCCTATTCTTTTACACTGCAACACAAATGTACACACCTAAGTTTAAATCCTCTAACACCCTTTCACCAGACACCAAAGTGAACATTCTGGCTGGCACTGACCAGGCAAGTATCAACTCCATTTCAACTTCACAAATCACGATTTCTCCTAACGGAAAATTCCACATTATTGATGACATTTGGTGATTATAGTCAATGGTCACTGATGACCTTCATTCGCAAAGTTGGATTGCTGAGAATAGGGCTACAAAAAGATAGAATGATAAATATGAGCGATTGGACACAAACGAAAACTAAAAGACAAAACTAATGAAAAGTAAAAAAAAAAAAAATGAAATCAGCGTTTTTAAATATTCACACACATTTGATTCCAAATAAAGGTAACGTAAGTAGTTTCTAACCAAAGGGCTGTGGAGGCTTACTGAGCCTTAGAGTTTTTGCTCTTTAGCAGAAAGTCATTATGTCCATACTGGACACACACAGAATGCAGCCACAGAGCAACATCAACCACACTGATGTGGCTAAACAGAAACTTAAAAAAAAGCACAAAACAACAGTTCCCACAGCTGCTGGGCCGCATGCTGTGCTTTGGGAATTGAGATGTTTGGAATGTGTGCATTAATGTGCAAATGTGTGTGTCCAGATGTGTGGGTCTCATTAAACTTGTGAGTAGTGTACATCTGAGTGTGTGAGCGTCAGTGCTGAGGGAATTGTTGTTGCTGTGCCAAAACTAATTAGTCTTTCTGTGTGTCTGGGTAGCCCTCATGGGTCGATGTTGATTGGTCAGTCAGGAGAAAAGGATGGGAAAGGACAGGAAGGAGGAGTGATGGAAGAAGGCGTGAATGAGGAGAGGAGCAAAGGATGCAAAGAAGAAGAGGAGCAGAAGGAAAGAGAACGGCAGACAAAATGAAACAGGAGTTTAAAAAAAAATACAGAAGCAGAGAAGGTTAAGGGGAAACAAAAGAATTAGGAGAAAGGACAAGAAAAGAAAACCAAAAAAGAAAGAAGAAGAGTCGAGGAGGTAAGCAATGTCGAGAGAATCAGAGGAAAAAAGGGGGGGAACAGCAAAAGAGAACGTAGAGCAAAGGAGAGCAGATGAGGAACTGAGAGACAAGGGAAGAGCAGGAAATAGGAAAGACAAGAGAAAATGAAGGAGGAGAAAGGATGAAAGTAAAGAAGCCAAGAGGAAAACAGAGGAAAAAGAACAAGGTGAGAGTAAAAGCAGCATGAGAAGAGACGGCATTAATAAACGTTTTAATGCTAAGCCATCATGAGAATGTATGTGTGTGTCTGTATCACACACAGCGTGGGAACCTTTTTCAGCTGTTACTGTCGGGCTTCATCTTCCCACCAAATGCTAATCCTCAGCATCTAAATAATACACGTTAGAGTAATGGTTTGAATTAAGGGTGAGGGTAGCTAGAGTCAGACAACGATTGGTTACGGTTAAGGTTAGAGTACGTCTCCAGGAAATCCATGTAAGCTGGTGTCCCAACAAGCCGCGAAAACAAATATGTGTGTGTTCGCGTGTGTGAGGGAGCGAGAGAGCGATAACAGAATGAATCATATCTCAGCCAGACACGGCACGGTTGTGTCACTCAAACTTCCCTCCAATCTTTGTTGTGATTGGCCAAAGTCCTATCTCCACAGCAGGTGCAGAGGGCTACACATCAGTACACAAAGCAACTTTGCTGACACACACACACACACACACACCTATATATAAACAAATGCTCACACTGGTGCACACACTCGCAGACCCAGCAACACAACGACACACTCTCACAAACAAATCCTCATATGTGCAGCCCATATGAATGCTTAATTCAAATCTGAATACACACACACACTCGCACACACACAAGAGGCCGAGAGCTGCTGGGTAAATTATTGATTGAGTGTGTGCCACCCTTGGCCTGCAGTAGCCACCCATGTCCCAGTCCAGTGTCTAAGAGCTATTAGTGCTGACAGTAAAGAGACAGGCAACATGATAGCAGATCACTGAGAAGCTGGCAGCCTCTGTCTGAAGGGACTGCAGGACTTCTTCAAATGATTTTCTGCCCTGACTTCTTGTTGAGTTAAACTGATGTGCACACAGGGCGCTGTCATTTAATTCTCCCTCTTCCAGGCCCCAACTGAAGGGAGCTGAGTTTGTATGGATGTGGCTGCTTGAATGTATGTGTGTGTGTGTGTGTCGTGAATCGTAATGATGCAGGCATTTTCAAGTGGGAGACCAGCTTGTGACATTGTTGTTTGAGAGACTTCCATCAAAGTCACTTGATTCCTTATATAAATACAACCGAGACTATAGAAATATTCTATGTAAAGTCAGTTCTTGTTGTAAACAACAGTTCACATTCAGACAATCTGACAAAATGCCAGTAGAACGTTTAATAGCTCTTAGCCAACTAATACATCAAAGGCTTTATCTTGGAAACACTACAATTTGTACGGTTTTGTTTATTTAACTTTGCCAAATTTAAAATTGACAGTAAAGTACATTTGATATTTGTCAGATCTAAGGACGTAGGAAAAGGTGCTTTTTACTTTGTTCATTAATGAAAACAGTGATGATTAGGCATGAAGCACCATCCAGGCAAAGTTTTAAGGCTCTAAAGCCCCTGATGAGTAAAACCACATTTAGCTACGTGGCCTGTTTAATTGCTGTTATTAAGAAGCATCTTACATGCAGTAATCATCTGTCTGTCAACCGATGAGTCCACTGATACGTCACATGTAAAGATGGACGCAGCTAGAATTCATCCAAATTATACAAAGCAGGACAAAATGTTTACTCGTTACTTACAAACTAAAATGTCGAAAGCTGGCAAAATTCAAATAATTACGATTCTATAAAAACATCTGCATTTTTAATCTTGTCTTATAGAACTTACATTCCTATGGAACTTAGCTGCAGCTGTGATCATATTTTTAGGGAAAGTAATTAGTGGATGCATTATGTTCCAAGGCAATGGTAATTTTGAAACAATGAAGTGCTATATGTTTTTATAATAACTGAGTTGCAAAGAGATGGCTTGGCTGAATAATAAAGCTTAGAAAGGACCCATCTTTGACCAGAGTCTCCTTCTATGGTTTTGATAAAATAAAAATGTTGTGTCTTAAAGCTACAGTAACTTTTTTTTTGGTATCATTATTACTACTCTTATTATTTTGAGGAAATACTGTACGTTCCAAACTGGAAGCTGTAATGTAACGTTAGATTGTTGGCAGAAAATCAATGTTGTTTGGGAACAAATAGCTAATGTGTTCTGTCCATTAGTTTAGCAATCTGCAATTTGTGTTAATTACCATCATATTCTCATTTGTTAGTAACACACATAATCCTGCAAATACATCGCGTAGAGTGCAGGAGTGTATGGGGACTATTCTCGGCAGCGGATTAATACAGTGCTCTATGTGTGTGAGCGTGATGGGGGTAATGACGTGCAATAGTAAGAGCACGCAGGCAGTAGTTCCTCTGGAAATAATAAAGGTAGAGTGTGACACACACTCTCAGAAATAGGGGTAAAGTAGGAGTTCAGTTCTGCCCCGCAGGGTTCGGTCAACTCTAATGTGCCCCCAGTTATTATATGTACCTTTTGAGGGCCAAAAAGGTACATATATGTTCCCAAGAAGTAAAAGGTACATATTTGTAGCCATTTAAGGTACAATGTCAGGAGACAGACTGTTTTTGAAAGTAGATTTGTGCATATGAAAATTTGCTATTACAATTATCAAATCAATAATGCAATTACCATTAATTAAGTTACACGAAAAACAATGACATATAAATATGCTCACAAGTGGTAAAAGGTGTTGAATAATGAGTAATAACGGTACTTATTCTGGGTGTAGAGCCCCTCGTCAACTAGAGGCAAATCTGCAACCGTTGCTATAACGTCTCTGTCAACTTATTTTAGTTTAGTGGTGGATATTACGGGAAAGAAATCATCGTTTAAAAAATCCTTTTTAAAGCAGATGTCAGCTTTCATGAACAGTTAGCTCAATGACTCTAATGTTAATAATACTTAACTTAAGCTTTCATTTATATTAATAAATGGTAACATTTTTAAGTAGCAGAGGAACCAACAGGGCTTTTTTTTTCCTTTTTTTTTTTTGCTTATTCATCTAGATAGCATCAAGTAGATATTTGCCATCTACAGAGAAAGAAGTAAGAGGCTAATTTACTAGTGTATTATACTGTACACATATAGTATAGTACCACAAACGATAGACAGAGAATGTTGAGAAATGAGAAAAGTTTTTAACCCCTTTTACAAGAAGAATTTGCCTTTATTCATGATACAATTAGCGTTAGTGTGTGTTGCTTATTTAGCTTAGAAACTGTGATGGAGCAATGATCCACAAAAGCAAGAACTCATTTATCACATTGTTCTCACCAAACAAAAGACCCGGAGCTGTGGAAACTCACATAATTCAGCCAAATTACACATCACATCACAGATATCAAAGATTAATCACATCATTGGAGGTGTTGTTGTTTTTGTCTAAGCCCTATTCAGGTCAGTGTGTTCCTGTTATCAGTTCTGTGTCTTGGTGATCTGTCTCCTTACATGACAGGGTTTTTTTTTTTTTAATTATTCAAACAGACGTTCAGCCTGAAACACAGGTTCGTAGCCGTTCTGTCTGAACTCGCTAATCCAAATGTAAATGCCCCTCTTGTTATGTTGGCTGCCTGATGAATCAAACTGGACTTGTACCTTGCTTTGAATGTTAAGTGTGTGAACTTTTTTTTTCTTTTTTTTTTTTTTGATCCCTCCCAGATGGATATGTTATGACTGGAGCTGCCTGTTAGAGCGGCTGTGACCGTATTAGCTCAGTGTGACTCCTGCTTCTCTTCAGCTCCCTCCTCAGCGCACTTTGTCCTTTTCAAATATATAAATAATCAAAAACAGTTGATTAATTTCCCCTCTGATGCATCGCAGCGATTGCTAATGCCAGAAAGAGAAAAGTTTAGCCTCCCTCCCCCCCCGCTGCCTCTCCCCACGTCTTTCCTCTCTCCACTGCATTTCCGACATACGCGCTGCACACGTCTGATCTTCTCAATCTGCTTCTTTCAGAATGCCTGTTTTTTTTGGGGGGGAGTGGGGGGGGAGCTTCCCTTCCCCTTCCCCTTCCTGACCCTCTCCCCTGCTCTCCTCGCCATCTCTCCCCCTCCTCCTCCTTCTCCCTCCATCACACAGTTTAATGGTGACAGCCATTCAATCGGATAATTAACATCCGTTTAACGCTTATTAACCGGGATGTATTTGTCTCGTTTGATTTGTAATTACCAGGCCTTTTTCACAGGAAAACACTGCGGTAATGTTCCCTTTGTGATGGCTTCATTGATGGAATTGATGTGAACCCAGCAGGGAGGCAAACGGAGGCAAGGGGAGGCAGGAATGTATATGCACTGAAGACATTGACGCCGTATTTGTTGTTTGCCTTAGTTTCTGTCATGTTAATGTTGTTCAGGAAGACAAATTATGTCTTCTAGAGTGGAATCGGTTGTGCATAGGCTGCATGTTGAAGAAGTTAGAAGAGGCTAAGCCTCCTGCTGAATAATCATGGAAATATTTTGCTAAAATCTTTTTTTTTTTAATCACTTGGCTTTTCTCATTTGTTAATTGTATGTAGTGAAATAAGATTATTGTAGCAGGACAGAGCGAGGAAGTGAGATGAAGACATCTGAAAGAGGATTGAGACCATCAGCACTGTGCTCCCAACCTTTCCTGTTCTTAAAATGCACTTTGATGGTGTATTTTTGCAGCAAGCGCAGCGCACACAGGAGACAAGTAGCAGACAGGAGCAGGAGTCTTTTTCCTAAACTAAGCAGCACATGCACACAGACGACTATGAGACTTAAAAAAGTCATTAAAAAGTTAATGACAAATGTGGTTTAAAATAAATACGGATTTGTGTTTTTTATACTTTGTGTTTTTTTTTTGTTTTGTTTTTTGTCTTAGCTGTTAATGTTATAATCTTCTCTAATTCTAATGGACTGTAGAAGTTTTTTCCAAGCACTGATCAAACCGACCTTTGCTGAATGTTAGATGGTTCTTATTAAGTATAGCAGGTCGAGCATATAAACAAACCTTTGCAGCAGATATTTTTGGGCAGTATTTACCAGCATGGACAATTCTGATTCTTCTTTGATCTCACCACTCATGAACAAATAAGAATCTACCAAACAAGCATCCAGCAAATTGATTAAATATCACCACATGGCTTTAAATTGTGTCTGCAAACATATGTGTGGGTCATTTTATATGCTAAATAACGTGGTACTGCAGACACAAACCCTCACTGCACTTGGCCTGTAAAAGAAATATTCAGTCATTTATTTACTTTATTAATTTATTTATTGACAGCTGCCTGTTCAACTTTCAATCAACACCCACATACAATTGCTGCTCAGACCCTCGAGCTCGAAGGCTCAAATGAGTGTTTTTCCAGTTTTAGTAGTAACAGTATCAATTATAAATGAGAAAAAGGCAAAGCATGCATTTGCACTAGAGGGTTCTCCTCATACTGTTTTCCAACAAGGAAGAAGGTCCAAGAACCTCTTTGTAGAAAAGTTTAACAAATAAAGTCCCCCACTCTCCACATTGATATTTTTTTTTTTTTTTTTTGCAGAAAGTACTACGCCCAGAATAGACCAAGATTTTTTTAGAACTATGGTCAGGAAATAAGTGTAGACCCATGGCTCCTTCAGTGGAAACAAAAGTTGAGGAGCTAAGCTAAACAAAGCTTTCTTTTTTGGGGGAAAAGTCCAGTTTGCGAATGAGGTGCTAAAGACCAATACTGCACTGTCTCTGTAATATGCTTCTCTCTGTTAAGATCGATTTTCCCAACGAGGTCAGCTAATTATGTTTTGGATGACTATGTGCTGTGATCATACTGCTGGAGAACTGGTGGGATAAGCAATTGCTTTTCACTTTGGCAGCTATTAAACTCTCAAAGTGAGTACATGAATTATTATTACAGAAATCTAAATGCGGTTCAGCATCAGTGACACACTTGTTAAAACCAATCTTGAAATGAAACTCCCAAATGTCACTAAACCGTTTTACTTGCAAGCTACATTCAAAACGTCTTTTCTGCACTAACGATCGCAGTGACTTTCTGTGTCATCCTCTGACCCCAACATAATCAAGATAAACCCCTCCATGTCTCTTTCTTTGAGGACGCTTAACCAGCCTCATTCATTCTATCCCCAAGATTGTCTTTCTGCATGCACCTAGATGTAGCACTGAGTAAATCAGGCGTACCTCCAATTGGAGGGGGGCACCTTCATTTAAGGTACACGGTGGGTTGATGCAGAGCAACAATCCAGCTGGTAATGTCTGGACGACTAGTGATGCAAGAGGAGGGACAATGTGGATGGTGAGTGTCCCATTTCCACAGCTGATCTCCCTGACACGTTCATCCATCACTCAGACAGCTTCCGTGGCTTGTTAGTGGCTTTGTATGGTCCCTGGGGAAACAGCTATTGAGCCTTTGGCTAAGTTTGTCTCCAGATTTAAGAGTGCGCTCACTTCTTTTACAAGGTCAACACTCTGCGTGGTCGAGGACATCAGACCTGGATACATTCTGAATTTCTGCTGATGGATTGAGTTTATGGATCCATTTAAAAGTATTTTTAAAGACATTTGTCAACAATAGTGACAAATGTCTGTCTTGTTAGTGATCAGTGCAGCACAATGAGAAAGTAAATACAATTTGCCACAGTTACAGTACTTCGGCACGAGAAAAATTATTTTGGACCGTTTCCACATCTCCTCATGTTTGATTTTACTTGTCCCTATCAAAACCACTGTTCTCACCGGCCCAGCGTTGTTGGATGAGGCTGCTTTGTTTGTGTTTCGTCGGGCGGATCCACACAGGAGCAAAAAAATCTAAAGTTCCGTTTCGGTTTCTTTATTTAAAGTCCTAATTGATGGAGACCTGCTCAGACCGTCTTCCATCCACCAGGTTCCTCCCTCTTTGCAGAGAGAGGTCACTTTGCTGGAAACACCCAGAGCTTTACAAATGGTTTCACATCCTTGATCTGATTTATGCCTCACACCTTTATCATGTGTTCTTTCTATACTATAACTATATTTGGTCAGTTCAAAATGCCACAGAAGGCTCCAGTGCGTCATAGACAGAGATCACTAATAATCAGAGGACTTGAGTGTCATCATTAGCAAAGTCCATTATTGACAAAGTCCTTGAAGGGACATGGTCAAGGCGGATGGGTGGATGACCAATCACTGGACTGGAGACACCAATTTGTTTCCTACTTTAAACCTTTCAAAGCAGTCCGTGTTATCTCTATCATGTTACTTTGGGTAAAGTTTTTTCTGTAAACCTGAACTATAACACCTCATATTTGTGTCAAACATCAGAAGTGTGTGTTTCTGTGCCTAAACCAAGTGAGTAGTGGTTCATTATATCACATAATAATCACCTACTGAACCTAATGGCATGTGGAGCAGGTACTTTTGGCCCTGTAGCTCCAGTAAATGGTAAATGGTTATCGGTCCTATATAATGCTTTTCTACCTGTTGGTACTAAAAGCACTTTACACTGCTTCTCATTCACACACCAATGGGGGACAACCCTCACCAGGAGCAGCTAAGTTGGGGTTCAGTGTCTTGCTCAAGGACACTTTGAAATGTGACCAGAAGAGTCGGGGATCAATCCAACAACTGTGGGATTGGTGGACTGTAGTACCTCCCATCAGTATTGTATTGATAAAAACAGGCAACAATCACTGAATGTGTACAACCAGACAGCACTGCACCAACTGGTGTGCAAAGAAGATCAGCCTGCAAGTGTCTGATCACCGGTTTGATTACTAGGTCACACAGGTAGAAAAATTTAAGCAAACGCAAGAACTGTGAAATTTCTCAGCTGCCCGCAAGCAAACAAATATTGTTTGGTCCCATCAGTATTGTATTGATAAAAACAGGCTAAGGCTCAGGATTTGCCTAAAAGTGTCCTTGATCAAGACACTGAACCCCAAGTTGGTCCCAGTGCAGGGCAGCCAAGCCGTCATTGTCTGCATGTGTTTGTGAATGAGTAAATGAAAAACAGCATTGTAAAGTTTTTGGGTACTGATAATGTAGAAAACCAGTTTATAGGTTCAGACCATTTTGTTCAAAAAATATCCTGATGAACTTCTGGGCAAGTTGACACAAGCTTTCACTCCTTAAAACAGCTTCACATTTTTTGACCGCTGAATACAACGATACCGATTCCTTTTTCTAAACAACTGAATGAGTTCGTTTTTTATTGACGTGAATGTCAATGATTTTCTTTTTTATGGTAAAATCAGATCACATCACAGAAATCAAAACACAGAAGGTTTTTACATTTCAGCAGCATCCACCAGAGAACACCATTGACCTGGTAAGAATAAGAAGCCCTGTCTTTTCATTCTACTTTTCATTAGGAGGTGCAAAGGAGGTATTTTTCATTCTTGTTTTATCTGATATAGAGCAGCAGTGTCAATGCCAATAGGATAACAGCTGACACTAGTTATTGGTACTTTCAACATGGTTTTCATTGGATCAAGGTGCAGTTATTCATCAACCAATCCATCATCTAGAAACACTTATGTGTCTTGGGTGGTTTTTTTATGCACATATAAAAAGGAAAGAATGTCTGCATTACATTCTATACTGTTTGTTTTTGTATTAGCTGTTTTTGGCCATTTCGAATTTTGACTATTGATTCGGTGCCTGATTAGAATTTGCCCTAAAGGTCCCCAATATGCAAAATCCACTGTGATAATTCTTGTATATATACATGGATCTCTAGTGCCTGTACACCAAAAATCCAGCGCATCCCTTTTGCAGAAAAATGTACTTGAATGATGACTGATCAGAACTGTCTTACTTTATGATGTCATAAAGGGAGTCATTTATATTGTCCTTCAGGCTTAACCCAGGAGAAACCTACAAGAACTGCAGAGATATGAAACCCATGTAAATATATACAATTAAAAAAGGGACCTTTAATTTATTACTTGACTTGAACTGCAGCACAGTTAGAAGGCGACTGCATCAACAACAATTTTAAACACTGAGTCAAAAAATAAATAAAAAAAACTTTTGTGAGCATCTACTTCATGTACAATATAAGACTGATAAAATATAACACAACTGCACTGAGCAAAATCTGTCTTTAACATTAAATCTTTATGAGTCAGCGTGTAGGTTCACAGATAAATTGAAAAACAGAGCCAAAGCGATTATTTTGCAGTATAATTCATCTGCAATCTTGAAACTTACTTCCTGCCTTTTTGCCATTTTAGGGGACTTTTATTTATATGAAGACATACGTTTACTTTTATTATTCTTCATGTTTCCATTCGGGATTTACTAGCATCCTTGAAGCAGGGCAAGCTCAGAGCCCGCATTGTGTGCTGGATGTGAGCTTTTCACCTCCCAACCCACGTTGCACTTAAGACCCACCTCTCCGCTGCTCCCTCAGTCTCTTCATGTGTGGGACGATGAGGTGCTTTCTCCAACTAACCCTCCATCCCCCCCCCCCCTCCCCCCCCCCCCCCCCCCACACACACACACACACTTTTTTTCCCTGTGTATTTATTTACCCACTTATACAGAGAATAAATCAAGGTCAGCACACAATGCCGCACACAGCTATTAAGATTCATTGTAATGCAAATTCTCCTGTAGCGAGCATTGACAGGTACTGACACGTCGGGCAACATGCAAACAGCCACACTCGAGGAGAGACACACACGTTTACCAAAGTCCACGTCCTGTAGACAATTTATTCAAGTGTGGGACCAACAGAGAAGTCTCTTTATACTACCCCTCCCCTCTTCTGATACCTTGACTTCTTCTGTTCATAGTGCCTTGATCATAACATGTTGTATACCTTAATAAAACCTTTTTTAATCATCAGTGTAACTAACATTGTGACAGTGAAAATAAATGTCTATCCTATAAAATCTAACAAATACATTCTATTAGATAAAAACTGCTGAAAACTAAAACAGCTTTACTACAAATATCAAAACTTTGAAGAAAAAAAACAAATAATTACTTTTGTATGATGTTAATGTGAAAAAAAAACCTTGATTCAAAAAAAAAGAAAGTTTGAAAGCTCTCTAACTGTTCAGTGCAGCCTTTCGGCTTTGTCGCTTTAGGGGGTCGCCAACGCGTTCTGCACATTGAACCCTCCCATTTTATCCAGGCTTGGGACCATAACCAGGGTCGGTCTTGGTGGCTGGGTGGGGCAACACCTGGTGGGGTGGGATTTGAATCCCGCAGGCTTCTCCATCCTAACCCAATGCACTACCAATGAGTCACCAGGCAAAGTTGATCAATTCCAATTAAATTGTAAATTATTTATAAGTATTTTGTACTTCCTATGCATTACCTGCTAAGTTAGTAAAAAATTATGCAGAAGTTATTATGCTCAACGAAGCAAAACAAGAAAGCATTGAAATATGTTTGTTAAGTTTAACATTGCCTAAGAGAATGAATATGAAACAATGTCTTTCTTCAACATAAACATAAAAAAAAAAGAAATAGTGGGAGAGGTAAGGAGAACATGTCAACTGGAGTCCGGTGTTAGCAGACCTGGAGTCCAATCAATGAAAAAAGAAAGGAGATGTGGAAGCATCAGCTGATAAGGGCCACGCCTTGCAAAAAAGAGATCTCAGAACACTTACAATCAAGAGTTGTGGATTTTAATGTAGCTAGAAACGGTTACAGAGTAATTGCAAAGCGTTTAGATAATTATCAGTCCAGACATAAAGTCTATAAATTGAGACAATTGGGTACTTTGGCTACTCTCTATAGAAGTGGGCATCCAGCAAAGATCACTCAAATAGCACAATGGAGAAAAAACTCGACTGATTCACTGGAGTTGGTTAACATCTCTGTTCATGAGCCAACTGTATCCAAAACATTCAACAAGAGGAAGCAACTGCTCACCAAAATAATTCTACAGGATAATGTCAGAGTGGCTTTGTGAAAGCTGAAGTTTACAAGAAGCTGGGTGATACAGCAGGTCATTAACTCAATCCCTGGGCGACTGTGGTCTAGGAGGTAGAGCGGTTGTCTACCAATCCCACAACGGTTGGTTCGATCCCCGACACAAAATCAACCTTTTGGAATGGCCTAGGAAGTCAAGAGGCTAGGACAGAAAACTGAATGTTACTTAACCATTGTTAAACATCATTGTTTACTAGTCAATTATTCTAAAATATTGTTGTCCATCTGGGTATTATCATTTACTGCTTTTTCTTAGGGGTTAGGGGTCACAGGGGCGCTAGAGATGTAGCTGCCCCAGAATACACTCCGGTCAGGTCACCCGTCTATCACAGGGTTGAAATAAGCTGTTTTCAGACATCCACTGAAAGTCTGAACTTTTTTAGACATTACCTGGAAACGCTTATTGGGAGAATACAACTCCCTGATTCAGTTGGCCCGGCAACTCTGAACAATGTCTTGACCTGATTCTCCACACATTGTGTAAAGTTCATATATAATATTTGAGTCACCATTCAATCTAACGTGCATGGGTTTGGAATGCGGGGGGAAACCAGAGTACTCGTCAGTCCAGCTGGCAAGTTGGAGCCCGAGAATCTTCATGCTGCCCACATGTTGGTATGATAGTTGTAAATAAATGAGACAATTGAAATAATGGAGAAGAAAGGTTATAATCTAAATCAGTTGTGCCATTAGTCCATGACAGACTTAACTAACAAACAAATTCTCTCTAACACGACTGTCTTGTTGGACATCCTCTTTATTCCTTCACCGTGTCCCTAATAACCTGAAATCAGTCAGGAGTCTGTGGCTGTACTAAGAAAAGTTTTTACAATAGTGCCTTGGTTAGTTTTAGGCAACTTTTCCTAATGTCGGCTATTTATTTTTCTCCTGCTTGTGGCACTTCCTGCCTGTTCTGGAGGTAAATTTCTTACTGGGTCCTGACACAAGTCAAAGCCAAGTCATATGCATCATGCAGGAATCTTTGCTGGAATTTAATTAAAAATAATTTACTAAATTTACATACAACATGTTATATCTGGGGCTCTCCCCGTGCTTGCGTGGGTTTTCTCTGAGTACTCTAGTTTGTTACAGTAGGTTCAGTGGTGACTCTAAATTGGCCATAGGTGTGAATGTTTGTCTGTCTGTGTACGTCTCTCTGTGTTGGACCTGAGATAGACTGGAGACCTGTCCTCTTGCCCCTTCACAGCTAGCATAGGGTCCAGCCCTAGACCATGAACAGAACAAGTGAATAATATAGGGACTGGATGGATGGATGTTATACAGTGAACCTGAGGCTTTCAGCACCTCTGCCTTGGTAGTTACTTTAATTGGATGGTCTTTTACTTCAGTATCTGTGAATACTAATTCACACCAGCATGTAATTTAACGTATCTGTTCATTGTACTGAGTAAATGACATATAAAGCACTGCAACTACTGAATACTATGTCCAAAAGAAGTAATTTAATCTGCTGATTTTATTTAAAAATATTACATTTAAAGGTACTTTAGGGATAATTTTTAAAAAAAGAATGGTACAAACAGAACTAGATCTTAATAGAGTTCCTATTATCATTATTATTATTATTATAATTATAATTATAATTATAATTATTATTATTATTATTATTATTATTATTATTATTATTATTATTATTATTATTATTATTATCCCCATATTAAGCCTCTGAAAAATTGGATCCTCCAATGAATCTTGAAATTTTAAATATAATGTACATATTTATCATATCATGTAATATTTTAGCACAATGTACTATTGTAATGTATTTTCTACAGTATCTTTGGTGACTGATTTATTACTGTGGATCTGCTTGACCAGCCTCTCTTTTCATACTTTCTGACATTTACTGTTTACTCTGCTCACAAAAACAACAGAGTGTGACATCCCAAACCTTAACAGCTCAGTTACCAGAAGAACTGGCCTAACGAGCTGTTATGTACTGCAAAGTAGATTTCTGTCTGAATCTGACTTAATCACAGAGAATTGAAAATGTCAAGTAGAGCCTGCTAGAGGTTGCTGATCTTTTCATCATGATTAATTATACCAGTCTGTCAAGCTGTGCTGCCCATTATTGGTGTTAAGGTGCTGCAAACATTAGCTAAAAGTGTGTGGTCATTCAAAACTATTTAGCTATGAAACCATGTTTATATTTTTCATATTCAATATCAGTTTTCAAGCTCACCCTTCTTCCCTTTTATCGCAGTCCTCTCATAGTTTTTACTCTTTTCAATCTTCTCTTGATCATGAAGAAACTATTGTTTCCATTAATGTCTTCATTTCTCCAGAGCACCAAATGATCAAACAAGTCATCAAAAATGAAGTTAAGGGTTATCGCAGCTGGTCCCGACACATCCCACCTTCTCTCTCCCTTTACACACCCACTTGTGTTGATAAATGCATGTTGTTACTGTGGCTGCATCGGACCCCCTTTTGTGTATGTTTGTGTGTTTCTTGCATTATCATACCCTTTACGTGTGTGTGTGTGTGTGTGTGTGTGTGTGTGTGTGTGTGTGTGCGTGCACAGAACTCCTGCTGAATCTGTCAGAGACTTCAAAGCCCTCGCCGCCTCTCTCTCCTTGATGAACGAGCTGTTCCGATGTTTATCGTGACCTGCTTTTCAACTCAGGGGCTTCACAAATACACATCAAGGGATGGAGGGATTAACAGGATAAAAAGAGAAAAAGAGAAAACAGTCTGGGATATTATTGCAGATAGCAATAGTTTCTGGCTGTGGTGAGGGCCCTTGCAGTGAAAGCGGTGGGCACCATCACCCCCATGCTCTGTAGTGATACGCACATAGTACACTGTGTGTGTGTGTGTGTGTGTGTGTGTGTGTGTGTGTGTGTGTGTGTGTGTGTGTGCTTGAGTGCGCTTGTGTAAATATCTGGGCATCTGCTGTGTTTTTCATTATCAGCACTTGTGCAGGTGTGTGCGTGGCTGTGTTATGCTGAGTGCTGTAGGTTCGCGGGGTTAAAGCTAATTCTCACTTCTAAATTTCACAATGGTTAATGTCAGAGCTTTAACTCCTGGACATTTGATGCAAAGTGAAAAATGGCTCAATTGTCTCGTATTTACGTCGCTTAGGGATTTGGACATTCACACTAATTTCACACCAACAGCAAATGCCATTGTGGTTCCTTAAGAAGCTACTGAAGATGGAAAGAAAAAATTGCCCTCTCGACAAATTTGTGAAAACAATCTGCATCAAATTATATATGCAAAAAAAAAAAAAAGGTGACTATTTTCCTGTATATTATTCTATGTATTTCCTAGATAATTTCCAGACAATGTTCCTGACAATTTCCTAGAAATTAGCTGATATTTAGAAATTGATTTCTTGGAATCGTTTTACAGTTATTCACGTTATGTTGTTTTAATTTTTGGTTATATTAACTGGGAATATGAGTCATAGGCAAATAAAATAGTGGCTAAACAGTCAAAAATCTGTCTTCTTTAAAGATACAAAGATGAAGTTAAGAATACGTCCATTCTGCAGATATATGTTGGAAATATATTTGTAAGTATAACTGCTGAGTCAGAATCTTTAGAAACGTAATTTTAAGTAACATATAAATAGCATATGGAACCCATAAAATACAGTGTTGCCAAAACATCCAAGAGAATCTGGTTAAATCCTAAAGTAAATGATTAAGTTATATAGTGCATCTGAAATGTAGTTCAAGTATAAAGCAAACCTAACAAAAATTACGGGACTATTTAAATAAATATTAATTTACTGTAGCTGAATTCAACACCAACATTTATGACGGTTAATATTTACTATTTAAGTTTTTTTATAAATATATATTAGTTCTGAAGAGATATTCTAGCTAATGTGTATTTAAAACATTAGTTATATAGATGTAAAGATATTGCCAGCTGCCACTGGGTGATGTTATGTATTAAAGGCCCACCTGCGGAGCTCAAGCCCCCATGAACCAACCCCTGGTGCCACCTTTGCTTAGTTCATTTACTGCTCAGTGTTCATAGAAAGCTGGCACTGGGGAAAACTGTACTAGATTAAGACGTCAAGCTACCAACACAAAGAAAGCTTCCTCGGTGCTGGTCCCTGTAGTACAAACAGAAAACAGGAACTTTCTTTCTAAAACACTGGTTACTCACTGCACATAGTGACCCCTGCCCGCTATTGACATCCCAGGATAAATAAGCAGCACAGTCAGGCTTCCGAATCAACTTTTTGGCACAACCTTTGGACTGTCTTTGCTGAAATGTGCACTGCAAAGACTGCAGGTCCCTCTAGGTTTGTGGGCATGTCAACCCGATGTCTGTAAATAAGACCCGGACATTTTTGTCGCAGCAAAGGATTCCTTGGTAAATAGAGAGAGGAAGCTGAGCTGGTAAATGCTTTTCTATAAAGCTGTTTCCAGCTCCCCCTCACCTCACACCCACTGGCTCTGCATCTGCCCCCACACTCATAAATCCATCACGTTTTGCTGTTTTTAAAACTTTCAACAACAAGTTACTGTCTCGCTCCACTTAAACGGATTTTTCAGGTTTCATCCTGTCAGTCACAAATGTTAATTCAGCCACCAGCTTCTTATCACCATAAATAATATCAATAATACATGACGAGATTTACAAATTTAAACAATACCGTGTTGCTATGTGACTCTTAAACAAAACAGGAAAAACATGTGCTTAGTGCTGGTGCTGACAACATAGAAATAGCACATATTGCAAATGATAAATGATTAAATATGTAAAAGAAGAGCATAAGTATGTTACTAACAACATCTCAGATTTTTGAATGAGTTTGCCAGGACTTGCATGTGTTTGTATGATATGGACTTTAGTCTTTATGAGATTTGCTTGTACATGCACCTCGCTGACTTAAATGCCAGGTAATGACTATAAACTATTCACAGTCATATATTTTATATTTTACTATACAATGTGTCCCACTTTATAATTGGTTTGCTTTAGTTTATTTTTCCGCATTGCATGTGATAAAAGAGAAGCCTGCTGAAACCTAAAAAACTTTTCCCTACCGCTTTATTTGTTTCAACTCGGGGGGCAAAGATTGCAGTCTATATCCACCCTTATTGTATTTCTTTATTCACTATTTTCATTTTCTTTTCAATTTTATAAGCCTGTCAAAAGCTACTTATGTATAAAGCAGGATGATTGCGTGCTGCCAAAGACAGCAGAGCTGACTCCTGGCAGTGGAATCTTTGGACATAGCAATAAAAACAACTGGCAGTGTTTTCAGCTGGGAGGCCAGTGCAGGATCACGTGCTGTTAGTAGCAATTCTTCCATCCAACGTAAGAAGGTGTTTCAGGGATAAATTAAACCTTTGCACTTTTAAGGTTAGGAGTGTTGTTAGGAGAATTGCAAATTTATTCCACCTGTGTCTAGGTGCGTTTCTGTGAAGCCGTGGTGAACATTTGCATGTGTACTTTTCAGGTACAAGCATTGCAACGTGTCCTTCCTTAAGACACACATTAGAAACGTCTCAGCCAGTATTCTGGACTGCATTTTTACTAGTCACTTTGTTATAGCTTCACTCGTGTTGGTTATCCAATTTCATGTTTCTTTCAGCACCTTTGAAGTCTAAGCACCTGAAATGGTCTTTGCAGTAGGAAAGGTTAGGAAAACACTGCGTCGGTAAACTAACACGCTGCATTCTGGGGGAAGCATGCACATAAATTACCCTGTGAGGAAAAGCAAACACAAGCACGGCGGTGTCTGCTGCAGTGAGTGTATGTGAGGTTTACCCCTGCCCCATTTACCATAGCAGACGCCTATTAACTGCCTGGAAAGAGAATATATTTATCAGAGCCCCCTCTATTATTAATCAGCGCGGAGTTAAAAGTGAATATGTATCAGAGGAGCTGAATAAGGTTGAAACACGGTCTGGATTCTGATGGTCTCTGTGGGAGTATCAACAGTGCAGAGCCTTTTCAGCCCAAATCTGAGCAGAAAAAAGTATGACTTTCATCTCCCCTGCTCTGTGGTCTCTACGGTTACAAGGCCTGTAATTATACATAGATTTGGAGGAGGGGGCAGGGGGGGTTATGTCCTAAAATGAATGCTGTGGAGGAGATGACACAGTTTTGAAAAAGTTGAAGCTGCGTTGATATGCACAGTTTGCTACAGGAGTGTGATTCATGCATTTCTGCCTGCACTCTCTACCAATTTTATCATGCTCTGAGTGATTATGGGAGTGCTGAGCCCTTCCCTGCAAGTTCTCTATTTACTCTATTTATTCTCTCTCTCCCTCTCTCTGCAGCCTGCGAGGTAGGTTTCTATAAGCCAGCGGCGGGAGATGGCCTGTGTGGTAAATGCCCTCAACATAGCCACTCAGAGACCAGAGCCGCCCTCTCCTGCCCCTGTGACTCCAACTACTTTCGAACGGCAGATGACCCACCGGCAGCTGCCTGCTCCCGTAAGCACAAACATAGCACACAAGACAACCTAATCTTACTGGCAAGTAGTGCAAAGACATACGCACACAAACACACACAGCAACTCGGAAAGGATGTGCCAAGCTTATCTATGCCTCAAAAATCCAATTGGCTTTTTTAAGACTGCGATCAAACCTGTGAAGGAACTCAAATATTCAACTTTCTTTTCTCCAGGTCCACCATCTGCTCCAGTAAATGTCATCTCTTCAGTCAACGGGACTTCTGTGAATTTAGAGTGGGACCGCCCTCTAGATACCGGAGGTCGCAGCGACCTGCAATACAGCGTGTTGTGTCAGAAGTGCTCAGGGGAAGGAGGGCCCTGCGAGGACTGTGCATCCTCCCCAGGAAGCTCAGGTGGAGGGAAGGCAGGAGGAGGGTCAAGCATCGGGGCAGGTGGAGGAGGGTTGGTGGAGCGTACTGGCACGGCGGCTGTTCGATTCGTCCCTCGTCAGACTGGGTTGACGGAGCCTTGGGTGACAGTGCTCAACCTGGTGGCCCACACTAACTATTCCTTCCGTATCCTGGCCAAGAATGCGGTGACGCAGATGAGCAATGAACCGCCACCTTATGCCGTGGTCAACATCACAACGAACCAGGCAGGTAGGGTACGGAACAATGACGTAGTGTTCCTCATAATGAAGATTTTTTCACATGTCACATGTTGGCTTTCATAATACCCTGCATTTCCCAGTAACCATTAAGTTATAACAAATGCTCCCTCGCTACACTTACCGCAGTTACGTGGCCTTCACAGCCAGATCGTCCATACAACCCTTGCATTTGCATCAACCCAGAACCCAGAGCCTCCTTAGTTTGATTCTGGCTGGGGGCACTACATGTTAAATCAAGCCCTACTTCATATTTCCAGTACTCTCTTGACGATCCATAAAAGACATACTACGGATCAGGCTCAATCTCAAGCTGCACCTTCCTACCCAAATACCCTGTGCTCTGCCAATTAACATCATCTGGTGGTCTCCTCACCACCCAGCAAAAGATCCCAAGCAAAGGTCGTCCACTCAGTGATTCCATATTGGTAAAAAAAAAAAAAAAAAAAGCTGCCAAACTCAGCAGCTTCTGCACAACATCCTAAGCACTTGAAAATATCTTTTTCCTTCCTGTCTGGCAAACATTACAGCTTGGAAAATACAGAGGAACGCAAGGCCTAATGTGTCACCAAACCGTCGCATGTTCTAGGAAGTTCAGTTGTGAAGTATTAGGTTACAGGGTGTCGGTTCCCATAGTGGCATAATACTGAAAACATTCAGGACAGGACAAAACAAGTTCAGTGGAGAAGGATGTCATCCTTTCTGCATTACATGCTGATGCTTAGGTTTCCCGTTTGCATCAGTGATCTTAGTGTGTTGTGCTTAACCTTAACCCATGTTGTTTCCTGATATAACCTAACCCTAAAGTTGTTTTCCCTGACCCTCACGCACTTTTTGCCTGTGTATATAAAGTCGTTGACGTAGAGGCAAATGGTGATGCCCCTGGAGTGTCCAATAGTAATGCCAAAGGGGACCTGTGGCATTTATATGATACGCGCGGCACAATTAGACCTAACACCTAATTGGATGCGACTGTGTTGTATGTTCTGGTTGGGTCAAAATGTAACGTCCTATCACTTTCTTTACGTTCCAAAAGAAGAGAAATACCAGAAAAATCATCTTTAGGAAAGTTACCCTTAGACATGTTGTTGGCTCATTTGCAGCCACATTATTGTGAATGTGAATCTATTCTTAGCCCGTGATCGCACATCTTTCTTTTCTTTCCTTACTATCAAATTTAGCAAAAAAAAAAGTGCTAAAATAACAATCTTTGAAAGAAATGTGCTTTCTCAACAATATTTTGTGCTGATAATAAAAAACAGGTTGCGGTGCTCACTCTTTTTTTTTTCCACGAGGACTCGTTGGAATAGCTGCCGCTGTCAGCAAACAGTACTTGTGTCTAACTCTGTCACTTGTGTTCTCCATAGACATAAACAAAATACTACTAACTTTAAATATATTGGTTTGAAGATACTGGGATAGTTGGGACACAGCCAGTAAATCCGTGTTTGTTTTTTCTTCTGATAGTTTGTGTTGATTCAGGGGTTTTAGTGCTGAAAGAGCACAAAGTTAATTTTTGGTTATAGACTCCAGGTGTGGCATCAAAGTTTTTCACGACCCCAGGGATTGATTCTCAACCAGTTTCTGCTGAAGATTGTAGTGGAGTATTACAAGTTATGGAGAGCAGCTAAAAAAACGAAGCTGTTGGAAAGACAAGGGATCCACAAGTTTATCATCCTACAGCAGATGAACTACACTCGCTTTTAAAAATTTGTGGGTCACCTTCCCTGAGCTAGGTGAAAAGTCAAGCATTAGTAGTTTCTTCTCTAGCATGATGTTGCATATTGAAATGTATCCTCATCTGCACAGCAAAAGGTTCAATCAACCATCTCTCTCTGCTCACATTCTGCATACGTCTCTTGCAGTGACTATGTTTTCCTCTTGACGAGGCTCATGTAGCCATATAAGCAATTACTCTGTCTTCTGTTTTCGTGTGAGGTATCAAAACTTGTTATTCAGTAGCAAAGCATCTCAGCCTACACTTAGTAAAGAATCGGTTTATAGACACATTCAAGGCTGATTCTTCCGCAGTGCCGCCTGTTGCTAGACCAAATAGTTCTGTTTAACTGCATCTCAGGTTCATAACTCATCCTATTATTTACAGTTATGATATTAATAATTGATTCTGTGGCTATTGCTGCTTTTTAACGTAGACAGGATGCTCTCAGTCACCAGTGAGGAGCTGCTCTGCTAAATGCTGCTGATTCCGTCGGTGACAGCGTTGATAGTACAGTGAACGGTGGCTGCCGCTGCTCACCAGAGTTTGAGTGTTTGTTTGTTTTTGCTGCCTGAAACTCCTACTCACCCGCCTACCTGTTGTCTGTACTCGTCTGTGTTATCATTGTAACTCTCCATCAACCTGTGGCTGGAATCATCAAGTACTCAGCTGTTGAGCTCCTTCGGCTCCGCTTCCACTTTCCTGAGCCCTCACCTGCTATGCTACACCTCACGCATGACATTGTTGTCCTTCCCTTGCCGGAGATACATGCATAAAGGGTCTCATCGGACTTCCCACTTGGCCAGCTCAACAACTATAAAGTCCATATGGTCCATGTCTCGGCAAATCATTGAAACACCGACCGGGTTTGTGACCAGAATTTGCTAGCCAGTCTTTCTAAGTTGATCAGCTCCACTCTCAACCATGCTAACACCACCATCAACTTGGGTCTGTTGAACATCCGCTCGCTTATGAGCAAGGGACATCTTGTTCAGGATCTCCTCTTTGGCTGTAAGTTAGACTTTATATGAGTGAGCAAAGTGCCATGACTTTATTTGATTAAATAACTCCACTCCCTCCTTTAGGGGGCCTAGTGGCTCAGTGGTAGAGCATTGGGTTGGGATGCAGAAGGCTGCGGACTCAAATCCCACCCCACCAGGAGTTGCCCCACCCAGCCACCAAGGCCCACCTTGGTGCTGGTCCCGAGCCCGAATAAAAATGGGAGGCTTGTGGCAGGAAGGGCAACCGGCGTAAAAACTCATGGCAAATCAATGTGCAAAACACATTCCGTTGTGTCGACCCCTGAAGGGACAAGCTGAAAGCCATTGGTCTTTTTTCTACTCCCCCGGGTTTGTTTACAGTTGTCAACCACGTGACTCTGGCCAGGGGGGAGGTCTTGCAATGTTATATCACGAGAAATGGAGAGTCTCACTGGTGCCTACTCCTGCTTTAGACTGAATCGATGGTATCACAGCTATTCTGACCTATTCCCACGATCATTGCTACAGTTTATCGACTTCCAAAACCTAACAAGGAGTTTTTAAATGACTTGGCTGCATTCCTGACACATCTGTCATTGCTCTCTCCTAATATAATACACACTGGGGACTTTAGTAACCTTATTGACAATGCCAGCGTCACCCTTACAGGGATTTTATATCCTGTCAGGACAGGGTTGGACTACAGAAATATGTCACCTTTCCAACTCATTCAAAACTCCACACTTTGGACTTGATCTGTTCCTCTGGTACTTCTCCTGTTGATTGCAAGGCTGATATTATTCCTTTTTCCAACCATATGTTGATATCTTTCAGTGTTAACCTGAAACCAAATCACCTTGTATTATATCGTACCATATTATCAAGGATATTATTATGGAAACGCTTTCCAATGATATTAGGTGTCTCCATAGTGCAGACAGTTTGTCCAGCCCAGATCAACGGGTCTCCTACTGCAACAACAGTCTTTATAATCTCTAGAGATAGATAGATAGATTTGTCACTTTTGTCCATTCTTTTAATGGGTTCACCCCGACTCTCAGACTGCTAAAAGCTAAAGGGCAACAACTCGAACGACTCTACAGGAAGACAGGTCTCACTGCGCATAATGAAATGTTTTATAAATCCACATACTATTCTTATTATCTGAATAATTTTGAATGAAGGCAATTCAAAGGTTTTGTTCTCTGTGTTCAAAAATATCACACAAAATTCCCATGATTTCTGTAACACTTTCTTTCTAATAAAATTTAAAATATCCATCAGGAACCTACTCTTAAAAAAATCTAAATTCATCTTTCTCTGTTCCTCCACTGTTCCCTTCTCACTTCCTCTTAGTATTCACTCTATCTTCTGTTGCTGAAATTTGTAACTAATTTAGAAAAATCCAAATCGTCAAGTTGCTAATTAGATCCCCTTCCAACTGTTCTTGTCTTACCACTCTCTTACAGCTGGAATTGTTCCCTGTCCTCTCAATGCAGCTGCTGTATCTCAATGACCTCAATAATCTCCAATCTTTCTTTTCTCTGTAAGATTCTAGAAAAGAACTGTCGCTTCTCAGTTCCATGCCCATCTAACACACAATAATCTGTATGAACAACTCCGGTCTGGTTTCCGCCCTCTGCATTCTACTGAAACAGCTTTTATTAAAATTACTAATGATCTCCTCCTGGCAGCTGATTCTGGTCTTTTGTCCATCCTCATTTTGCTTGATGTGAGCGCGGCCTTCAATACCATCACTCATATACTCCTTGCTTGGTTCAGTTGTCTCTGGCCACAATCAGAGGAAGGCACCCGGTGTACCACAGGGCTCTGTCCTGGGTCCCCTGCTTTTTTATCATTTTCATACTCCCTCTTGGTCACATTTTTCATAAGTATCATATTCACTTTCACTGTTACATGGTTGACACCCAACTGTACATTCCCAACAAACCTAATTTCACCCTCTCTTCCTCTTCCCTAACTGACTGTCTCCTTGCTATAAAATCCTACCACATCTGACAGCTTAAAAATTTCTATTGACAATTCCTCTTTCTCTCCCTCCCCTCAGATTAAGAGTATGGGTGTCATCCTCGACAGCAAACCCTCCTTTAGTTCCCACATTAATAACATCACACGGTCAGCCTACCTCCATCTTCACAGCATAAACCACCTATGTCCCTCCCTCACCTCATACCGCTGCCATACTGGTTCAGAGACTTGTCACTTCTCGGCTTGACTACTGCGACTCCCTTCTGTTTGGGCTTCCCCAGAAACCCTTTACAAAATCCAACTGTACAGAATGTTGCAGCGGGCAAGAACTCCCTCAACCTGTCACAATACACCCTTCCTGCAACAACTCCAGATCTTCTTCACCTGTATGACTCACTGTCCCTTCTCCCCGCCTCACTGCAATGGGAGACAAAGCATTCAGTTGCTCTGCCCCCCATAGTAGTTTGTTATTTTCCCCTGTTATTATCCGATTTCTGTTTAACCCCAAACCTTTACCTAACTTTCCCTAAGATGGGATTGAATGATTCTGAATGATGTCAAAATGGTCCATTAGAGGAATAAACTCACAGTTTACCAAGATCCCTTCCTTTTGCTCTGCAGTGTTTCAGCATATTTCTGCACAACAGTTTAGTTTTCTGGCCTGCAATTTCAACTTTTGCCCAGTCTCACTGCTCTTGTCAACATTGTTCCCAGCAACAGAAGCAGCACACCTCTATTTATCAGTTAATAAGTCCTGTGACGACCAATGTCCACTACCTGCCCAACATCAAACACCACCCAGACAACAGCTGAATACAGTGGAACATTAACTAAAGAGCCAGATATCCTCCCTTAAGTATTGGGGGCCTAAATCGAGCTAAAAGTGTAAGGAGACCTAAGACACATTTCTTTATGCCTGCTTGATGTGTAAATGGCCGCCTTTTAGATCAGTCATTAGGGTTTGATCAGAAAGGGGTCTTCTTAGTTGTTTTGGCAGGCAATGAAATTGTGTTTTGTTAAGTTTTAAAGACTCGACACTCCTCAAACCATGTGCTAATCACATCTGTCAAATGAGAGAATGAAGTACCCAAAGAGCGAGGCTCCTAATAAGTTTATTCTCATTTCATTAAAGTGTCTCAATGTGTTTCACGGAATGCAGTTAATGTGCTAATAGGAACATTACTGGAGGGTACACCCATTATACACCCAACAGCCACAACATTAAATCCACTTGGTGGTTTTATTATGGCGATGAGCAGGGGTCAGCATGGGTGCACATGTGCAGCCTCATGCAATGCATGATGGTGCTGTGGTATTAATGTTGTGGTTGACCGATGCATGTGCTGGTCAGTGAGAAACTGCATGTTAAACTAACGAAGCAGTAATCTCTCTCTTTGTCTTTTGCAGCCCCCTCTGAAGTGTTAGCAATCCGCCAGGAGAACACCAGCCAGAACAGCGTGACTCTGTTGTGGCATGAACCCCACCAGCCTAACGGAGTAATTCTGGAGTATGACATCAAATACTACGAGAAGGTACTCAACTAACTACCGTATCAAGTTCTGCACTAACATAGCCCCTCCAACAGCCCACCCCACCCACAAAGAAGAATAGATGACCATATTCTCTTTACATTTCAAATATAGGAAACATGAAACATTTCAGGCAGCTTGTGAGAAAAAAAGGTGACACAACCCTGTCTGTACAGTACATGGAGAACATAAGCTCATTGTCTTCAAAGGGCTGCGACTAAGCTGAGCCAAAATATTGTAAATGCAGGGGAAGTGGCGGTTGGATAGACTCTGGATAACTTAATCCAGGAAAAAGATCCTGCTGGCAGCTTGGCTAATTGAAAGGAAATGGGGGTCGAGAGAGGGAGAGCAAGAAAGAGGATGAGACGGTGTAGATTCCAACTTAGTGAAAGTGACAGTGACAGCAAGTGGCTGGTGGACGCATAAGCTTTGCGACAGGCTAATTGCTGCACGCGTGGATGTGTGTGAGAATGTGCGCGTGGGTGCGTAGATGTATGTGTGTGAGATGATAGGAATCAGCTAATTGCAAGAGGGAGCAGCCTGGGAGCCAGCAGTCTCATAGCCAAACAAGCAGGATGGTGAAGGATTAGCTCGTCTCTTGTGCTGGTGTCTTAATCTGGCCTCGCTCAGGAAGTGGGGGGGAGAGCGGGCGCCTGTGGGGGATTTCAAGTGGACAAGTCAGCAATGTGCTTCCTTAAGGTTTCTATAGTACTGTACTAAACAATGAGTCATAGTGAGGGTGGTGTCCACTGCAGCAGCACACTAGCTGAGGATGATAATGAAGACAAAAAAGGCTCTTATTTGCACACCAAGCACTTCTTCATAATTAGGCTCTTATACTTTCTAAGGACACATGAATGATTTACTTATTTCTGCTGTTTGGATGCACCTTACACCTCCCGTTATTGTTGGATCTTTTCTCTCTTTTTTTTTTTTTTGTATCTCCGCATTTACAAAGTTGCTCTGAATTAAGTTTGCACAGATGCTGCAGGAAGTGGTTGGTATGTTAGTAGTGGATGAGGATGATGATAATGATGAGCTTAATTGCTAAGTGAGACTACCAAAAAAAAACGATGCCCATTCTTTCAAAACAAAAAACAAATATGTACATGAAAACCAAACTTTGCATGGCAGGTAAAGCGTAACGAGCGTGACAATTTAACAAACGATGCATCTTAAGCGGAGCAGCAATTTGAAAGGAAAACACAAAAACAAGACAAAGACTTTTCAAAGCACCTGTCATTTTTCTGGTTGATAGAAGCAGATCAAAAGATATCGGAGGCAATTACCTGCCAATTGCATCTGACTGGCAGATAAGCTTGTATTCATTCATGATCACAATGCTCAGCATAGGGTTCGACAAATCTTTCTGTGTGAGGTAAGAAAAGTAAACAAAATTAAAAAGTGCAGTGTTAGTATAGCGAAGTGTGATCTTATTCTGTTTTTCCTATCGTTAACAAATACCAGAAAAACGTATTCTGTGTCTGTGGCTCAAGTGCATTGCTTTCAACTAAACACATGTAGAGTAACTATTGGAAAATGGCTCATGGCCATCTGTGTGACCTTTGTGGACAGTTCAGTATTTCCCTACAAACAGCTGGGCACTGCAGTTGTCAGTCAATGCTAATCAAACGGCAATAAATAGTGTTAAAAACTGTTAACTCGGTGGTTCAATGGTGTTGCCGGTTAATGTGATATTCATAGCTTATACCACAATGGAGCCCAATTTACTAGTATTTATTTATTTATTTGTATCTAATACATAGGACAGAATGAAAAGATCAGCAGCATTTTGAAATATCCAGACAATAATAGCCTGCATTGTTAGGGAATGGCGCACAGCTAAAACATACAAAGGTTTTGAGTAGTTGGTAAATGGTTGGTTGGCTTCCCATGAATGCTGATTAGCCTCAAGCAAATAATTACTGCCTTTATTTCAGCAAATATGTCATTACAAATATATTACAATGTAGAGTGTGTTGTCATATAGTGAAAAGTTATACTGAATGAATTTCCATAAAACTGTAGTTTATTATGTTCTGGCATTTTTAATGATTAATTACATTGCACTCAAGGACAGAATCGGGTTTATACACCCGCTACTTAGTGGTCAAGCAGGCCGCTGGGCCAAAATGAAGGCATCTGTGTGTTGGTTTGTGTGTCTTTCATTTGTTTTGTGTTGTTGCTGATCTAATGTAAATGGGTTACCAACATTGTAGCCCCTCTAGCAATAAGATCATCTTTATTTATTTATTTTATGGATAAAATAACCAAACTGAAGGACCAGCTAATTCATTGGCTAATCCAGGAAATATCTGTGAATGACTATATCGGGTGTATTCAGTTTCGTTTTTGTGTGGCAAACACATTACATGTGAAGTCTACATTACCTGCTGTATTATAAACCATTTGCTGTAATGTGACAATGTGGAGCAGCAGCACTCTTTCAAAGGGGAGGGGGAGTGAGGTCATGAGCTGACAGCATGTCGATCTTTAAATGTGTGTTTCCTCTTTTTATTTTTTTTCCCCCTCACAGGATAACGAAGAGCACAGTTACTCCACGCTGAAGTCTAAAAATACCAGCGCCCGAGTGTCAGGGCTGAAACCTGGCACCAAGTACATCTTCCAGGTCCGAGCCAGAACATCAGCAGGCTGTGGGCGCTTCAGCCAGAATGTGGAGATTCAGACTGGGAAAGCAGGTGTGTACATGTTCAGAGCAACAGATACATAATACACTGTATACCTGAATTATTACTTAAAACCTCCTGCCTGCCCTGAGCCACAGGAACAGGTGTGTGATGTTTAACACAGTAGCAAAGGTCCAGTAAGAAAATAGTTTGTTTTATCAAAAAGGGTTGGCACAGAAAGCTTCTCAAAGCCAGGCAAGACTGCACAGCGTGGTTGAGGGTTAAAGAGGCTCGGGTGTCAGTGAGGCCGATAACGGCCTCAGTCCATCCCTCTGTTCCATTGATCTCCCCTTTGTTACAGGGTCACCCCTGTCAGCAGAACTGCAGCCTATGCCAGCTTCAAACAGCTGCACACAGTGCTTAGACATCTTCATGAGTCCGTCCACCTGAGGCGAGTAGAACACTGGAAGTTAGGTGTTACTTAAAAAAAACCCTTATTAGAATATTTTTCTTTCTTAATAGGGGTTTTGTCAGATAATGTGCAGAGCAGACTCCAGGCCTCCAACCTCCTGCCCGGTTGGAGTCCCAGAGCCGATCCAGTACTAATAGGCTCCCTTTATTCAGCTGCTCACTGGGCCCCAACTCTCCTCCTCTTGATACCAATTCATTTCCAGACTCTAAAAACAAGAGGACTGCACACATCCCACTAGGCCACTTGCTGAGTAATCAATACGTCCTAAAGTTTATGAAAAACAGACTGAGTGGCCTTTTTCCAGCACAGAGTTGTGTCCATTACCTCTGTGCAAACAACACTGTGGTTTCCTCAGTGCACAGTCGTATCCAGGCCTGTGTGACAATGAGCAACAACCTTCTGTGAGAGCAGCCTGATAATCACACTGAATGACCATGTCGTTGCATGGCATTATTCACTCTCCCACGGAGTTGTTTTCTAGGTGTAATACTATTATATCAGCAGTTAGTGAGTATGCCACCCCGTCACCCCATCATCTTCAGCTGGCACAAGCTACAGCAGTGCTTTCTGGGAGTAGTTAACCCAGTGTTTGTCATAGCTGTACAAGACATAATCAGAATTGACTCAACATACAACACACCTGTGTCGTTTATCTCACTCCCTGAACATTTCAGACTGAATTCAGTGACATATTTAGTTTGATGACGTATTTGCACTTAACACTGACAGAATTATGCTTTTTGCTTGCCAGGATTTCACATAGTAAGGTGAAGCATATATGCATGTATGAACCAGTAAATAAAGATAAGGAAGGTGAAGTAAATCTCTTTTTTGTACCCTAACGTCAGTGCAACATAGGTGAGCTGCTAATTGTGTTGCAATCTCAATGGCAGCAACATCTTACAAACGCATCTGCACGGACGTTGTTTGCTCTAAACAGACAGCAGATATTTCAGCGCACATACCCCCTCGTCAGCTGTTAGGTGGTCGGCACTATTCTTTGGCCATAATCCCGTGATTGTCTACGCATGAGCTCCACATACATGTAACTCTTTCTATGTAAAAGATGTATAAATTCAAACATGAACTAAGTTTTAAAGTGTTCGTTGCTGAGGGGTTTGGATGACCGGCCTGTTTTCATTCCCAAAGCCTCAGAAAGTACCTTTTTGTGTTACATGCTGAAACTTAGAGCACAGAGACACAGGACCTTTTCACAGAAGACTGGGGTTCGACTCTAGTGCGAGACGCTGTGTGCTTTAGTGATTACTGTAATTAACCTGTGTGCTTTAAGTATTACTGTGGGCAATGTGGCGCGCGTGGATAATACAATAAGGAAGTAGGCATTTGCCATCGTCACTGAACGTAGCTTGTTGTTTTTATGTATTTTATCTTGTAACTTCACTTTACGCTAAAGTTTTTGTGCCTCTCTCTAACCGGTGTTGCCTCTTAACGTAACCTTATCCTGAAGTTGTTTTCTATAACAAAAGATTAATGGCTTTCGGCTTGTCCGTTTAGGGGGTCTCCACAGTGGAATGTGTTCCCCACATTGATTTGGCATGGTTTCATTAATTTGGAGGCTCTTCCTCCTGGTGGGGTGGGTTCAGATCCTGCGGCCTCTGCATCCCAAGCCAATGCTCTACCCATTGAGCCTCCGGGCCGCCTCTTGAAGTTGTTTTTTCGAACTCTTAAGGCGATTTCTGTGTGTGTATAAAGTCTATCCCGTGATATCAAAAGGTGATGCTCCTGTATTCACTGGTGGACATTCATTCATCCAGTGTGAACAATTAAATCAACCATTACTGATCATGCCAACAAACTTAATAGGCTCAGTTTTGTCTGGAGGCAGCTGTTATTGAGCACGACACCAGAGATACGTGTTACCCGCTGATGCAATGATATGGTTACAAATGATATAGTTTGTAAAGGGTATTTTAAAGTTGCATGAAATGCAAATTAGCCTATACTATCTATAAATATACTACAAGGAAATTAAGAGTCACCGGTTAACCTACCTTAGATTGGTGGAAGGAAACTGGAGTGCCCAGATAAAAGCCCACGCTGGCACAAGGAAATTTGCAAATTTCTGCAAAATGGAATAAAGGGCTGTGTCAGTGAGTCAAGTTTGTTTACCAGCTGCTCTGATAATGCAAACACTGGAGTTTTCTTTTTTTTTTCTTTTTGTCATAAAGTACATCTCCCAAGTCCATGTAGTTGTTCATAGCAGTGTAGTTATAAGTAGAGGCTTAATTGCTTAAATCTGGGACAACATTAGCTGAATATTGTTTATAATGACACGAGCAAACTTTCTGAATACAGACAGGAGGTAATTAGAAAATGCTAAGCTATTTAATAAAGCCCTAAGTTCATGTTTGACTAAGAACACTCAACCTACCGCCCTTGTTTTCCGGTGCATGTGTTAACTGCACACTTTCAGTTGTCTGCAACATCATTTTCTCAGCTAACACAGTGGGTTTGTGTGTGTGTGTGTCTGCAGCCCCTATGCGCTACAACACCATGACCATCATCTGGATCTGCATGGCGCTGGTTTCTGGCCTGGTCACCTTCCTGGCCATCATCATCTGCAGGAAACGGCAAGGCTACACTTTACCACACTACCCATCGCTGCTGTGTGTGGAACACTTTCTTACACTACCCTACTGTGCCTTTCTTTTTGTATTGTTGCTTGTGATCAAAACCCAGTGTGTGCTGTACTTCTCCCAGCCTTTGTTACGTGTAGTATTGGTTGCATTTAAAATGAAAGAAAGGTCATTATTTGTGTGAACCTCTTAGAAAATCCCCATAAAATGTGCAGAAATGGAAATGGGTCCCTTAAATCCTATGTAAGCCTGTGTTTTAGAAGCTAGTCATGTTGAAAGGTTGAAAATGTTGGAGTGCACATATAATCTGCACTCTATAGACAAGAGAAGCTAAGGCTTCAGCTACTCTTATCTCTTTAACCCTCTCTGTCTTTGCACTCAGATTTAGCTAATTTCCTAACTTGTAATTTCCATCTCATAGTGGCTTTAATTATGTTGATTTGTGTCCAGTAGCTTGCAAGCCAAACATTCCCATTTTTCCTGTCAACCCCCACCCCCACCCCACCCCCACCCCTCCCTTTTGATGTTGTAGACTTACAATTTTGTAGCACTGCTCCGAATAATTGTTGTGCTTGCACTTAATTAATTCATAATTCTGGGAGTATGAAGTTTTTCATTTTCATTCTATTACAGGAGAAATACATATCTTGAAGATTTAATGGTGTTATCCAGGTTAACCTGCAAATTGTTTTTTTGTTTTTTTTGTCTTTCCCTTTAACATTCAGCTTTGGTTTCAGTAGGAGTAGGACTTTCCATAAGTACTGCTACAGTTTCCATAGACAAACTGTCAACACAAAGGAAGGAAGGTTTTTTTGTTAACATAATGAAGATGCATTGATATTTAACAAGTTGTGAATATGTTAAAACTGAACATTTTTAATCTGATCTTGCAGTACAACACCCACTTTCAGCTTTATTAAACTTTTTGTTGATTGTGCTGCATTGGTAGTTGGGTAGAGTGCTTGGGTAGAGAAAGACTATGGTCTGGCCTAATAGAGAACAAATTAAACAAAACCATGATCTTTTTTCTAACCTACATTTAGATTTACTAAATCTAACCATGTAGGACACATACTGTACATCCCAACGGGCTATTTGCAAGCAATGTCAGAGTGAAAAAGTGAGAAAGAGACAACCAAGAGAGACAGAGAAAGACAAAGAAGAAGATAGTTAGGTAACGAGAGAAAAAGTCACGCTGATCAGTCCAGTCAAGCAGCTGCACGGCTCACTGTGGTTCTGTTTGACTGTCATCTCCCCCATCAATGTTAGGTCGCGTAGCTCCACCCACACGCTTTCCATTTGTGCTTGTATTTTTAATATTGTTAAACACCAGGGCAACAGCGGTGGACTGTTGCTGATTTACTTTATATTAATAAAAAAGATTTAAAAACACAGAAGCGGTTGGTGGTGGAAAGAACAGAGGAGGAGCGGAGCAGCAGAGTGAGCTGAACCCCAGCTCCTAGTAAAAGTGTAGGAGAACCACAAGTGTCAGCATAAGGCAGGAACAACTGTTTTTAGTTGTTTATAGTTTTTACTGTTTTCACTGCTTTGAGCAGAAATTCAAGTAGTTGAAGTACAGTGTACCTGCTGCAAAATGTACTTTTAAACAGTAGCAGGCCTGCAGCAGGAAACAGCCATTACTTCTTCTGGGCATCACTCTGACTGAATTACTGAAAAAAACGAAATATTTTGATGCTCTCGATAACATAACTATACAAATCTTATCCAGATTTGTTCAAAATCTGAGATATTTAGGGCCTTGTAAGTTTAATTATTGCACAGATTTGAGGAGAAGACCACTTCCAGGAGAAGACCACTTCAAAAAGTATTCACTGTGAAAAATCATCAATATCCATCTCAGTATTTGTGTTCACTTATTGATCCTTTTAGGTAGTAGCAATAAAAAGGCAAATGTTGGCGGCTACACACCAGAGCAAATCTGTGTACTTACAGCTTCTTCATTCATAAATCCACATTTAATTAAATGTACCATGAAATTAAAATACTTAAGTATAGTATTGGTACCTCAAACTGTATTTCATTGGCCTAGAAAAATTAAATGTCTGTATTTGCTTCTCTACTGTCCAATCTGAATTGTAATCTTACTCTAAATTGCAGTTATAGAGAAGAAAGTGAAATTAGGAATGCAGTTTAAAACAAAGCAAACTAAACAGCAGTAAATAGCAGCAAACGTAAAGTATTCACTTTTTAACTTAACGTTTTCCACGTTTTATGTTACAACCTGATTCCAAAATGGATCATATTTACTATTTTCCTCAAAAGTCTACAAACAATACACCATAATGACAACATGAAACAAGTTTGTTGGAAATCTATTGAAAAGTTAAAAATAAAAAAAAATCACATGTACATGAGGATTCGCCGCCTTCCTGATCATCTTTAAGATGTTTCTACAACTTGATTGGAGTCCGCCGGTGGGAAATTCAGTTGATTGGACATGATTCAGAAAAGCAGACACCTGTCTGTATAAGGTCCCACAGTTAACAGTGCCATGAAGTCCAAGGAATTGTCTGTAGAAGAGACAGCAGCACTGCAGGTCCCAGTGAGCACGGTGGCCTCCATCATCTGTAAATGGAAGAAGTTCGGAACCATCAGGACTCTTCCTAGAGCAGGCCGACCAGCCAAACTGAGCGATAGAGAGAGAAGGGCCTTATTCAGGGAGGGGACCGAGACCCCGAAGGTCACTCTGAAAGAGCTCCAGTGTTTCTCTGTGGAGATGGGAGAACCAGAAGAAGAAGATCAACCATCCCTGCAGCACTCCGCCAATCAGGCCTGTAGTAGAGTGGCCAGACGGAAACCACTCTTCAGTAAAAGGCACATGACAGCCCACCTGAAGGAATCTCAGACCATGAGAAACAAAATTCTCTTTGGCCTGAATACCAAGTATCATGTGTGGAGGAAACCAAGCACCACTCACCACCTGGCCAATACCATCCCTACAGTAAAGCATGGAAAGATGAATGCAGCACTGTACAGAGACATCCTTGATGAAAACCTGTTCCAGAGCAGTTTGGAACAGGTTTTCATCTTGGTTCATCTATCAACGGGACAACAACCCAAAGCATGCAGCCAAGAAAATGTCCTTGAGTGTCTCAGCCAGAGCCCAGACTTGAACCCGATGGAACTTCTCTGGAGAGATCTGAAAATGGCTGTGCACCGACGCTCCCCATCAAACCTGATGGAGCTTGAGAGGTACTGCAAAGAAGAATGGAAGTGACATCATACTCAGAAAGACTTGAGGCTGTAACTTTTTAACACTGTAACTTCTTACACGTTGTCATTATGAGGTATTGTTTGTAGGACTTTGAGGATAATAAGGAATTTGATTGATTTTGGAATAAGGCTGTAACATAACGAAATGTGGAAAAAGTGTGAATACTTTCTGGAGGCACTGTACTTAAAAATATTCACTTTTTAATATTGTGTTGACTCAGATATTTGGTCATTTAAGAGTCTGTAACTACTTTGTTGTTGTGGACTGTAGCGTGTTTCTACAAGTGTTACTTCACCAACTAATTGAATATTTGAATATTTGAATTGAATAATTGAATTGAAAATTAAAAAAAATTTCAATTGGCCAATTAAAAAACAATTAGACATTATAATTATCTTATTATTATCATGATAAGTTATTAATGATAATGTCACATAGGCTATGTGTGACGCTTTGTCTCCACATATGTGTTGGTAGACTGTTCTGAATCAGAATTCCCGGAAGAATTTTCATTGCCGCTCTGGCCTTGCTTGCAAGTCTCCTTCAACTACTAATGCAGCACTTTATTAATAAAAAAGAAAACAAATGCCGCCCATACAGTCATCATCCACTGATTACATTCCTTGCAAGAACACAGTCGATGTTTCACCAAACAACCTTACAGACAGATATGAAATATGCTTTTCAGATATGAAATTGGAAGTGATTAACGGCTACAATATTTTAATGAATAAAAATATTACTTTGGACAGGAGCAAAAATAGCCATGTAAGCTTATTCTTATTTTACATGTGGACTCAAACACTGGCTATCAGCACCGGTGATGCACACATGGGAAGTCTGAGGCCAGAATTGTTTCTTTTGATTTGTTCCTTCTTTTTTAATAGCTCGTACTTTAGCTTTCCACATTCAGCAGCGTGTCGCTGTAGCTTAACTACTTTGAAACAAGAGCAGCGACAGTAGAAGCTTTTTGCCAATGGCTGTGTTACTTTGTACTTTGTTATACCACTGTTCCCAAGTTACCAAGTCCAGAAGAGCGTTTCTGGACTGGACTTTTCTGGACCTTTTTTTTTTAAACGCACTACACTTTATCGAACCTGTTTGAATACAATCTTTGTAACGCCACAATTTCAAAGAGAGATTCTAACACTGAGCCTAAAATACTGCTAGAACAGGGACCTGGTTTGGATGTTATCACGTTTCAGAGGCTTTGTAATCCTTTCTATTTCAGCACATAATTCTGGCTTTGTAGGTCTGGGCTCCCCTTCGGTGGCAAACCAGAGAAACAAAACAGTTTTAATCCCACAATTTAAGTAATGTAAAACTGCTACAGTTTGGTGACTGTATCCACCAATTGGGTGCCTCGTGCCAACAGGCGTGCAGTTTGATCAGAAGCCTGCCTCCCTGTGTGGCAGTATCATTTCAACTAACGGTCCTGTTTGTCATATTTAAAAGGTAGTGGCACACAACTTATTTGAACATAGGGAACTAATCCTGTTGAATTTGAGGATGTAAATTACTTTCCCAATGCTGAAGTCACAGACCAATGAGGGTCAGGTTGTCTTTTTTTAACCCCGGAGCTTGCACAAATAAGTCACCAGGAGAACTAAATGTCTCTAGCAGTGGTTTGTGTGGGCTGACCCTTTTTTCCACTGAAAACCCTCATTGGTTGACTAGTTACTTATTAATACAGAAAATACACATCACATCACAGAGATGAAAAGCCCTGTTGCAATTAATAACGATGATTAACTTATTAAGTATAAGCTGTGGGTAGAGTTTGAGAAAGATTACAAATGCCCCACTATTGTCCTGTATTCATCCAGCTGTATGTGTATGTGTATGCATGTGTGTGTTTGGATGACTGCCTTTGTTTGTGTGTTTGTGTGTGCTTTGTATAGACACTGTGGCTACAGCAAAGCCTTCCAGGACTCCGATGAGGAGAAGATGCATTACCAGAACGGTCACGGTATGTTTGTCCCATTCCTCAATTATTACCCATAATAGATTAGATCGGATTCCTCGATGAGGTCGCATTTTCATCCCCATGTAATAAAGTTCATTCTCAGAGCAAACAATTTTCATCACGCTCTGAGTGATTAAAGGAGCAAACAGGCCTTCTTCCCTGCATGCTGTTTATCCCCCCTCTCTCTCTCTCTCTCTCTCTCTCTCTGTCGGCTCCTTTCTCCGAATCATTTCTTCCCTTTCATCAGGTTTTCCCTCCACACACCGGTGACAGGGGGCTCAGATGTGATGTTGCTCTCATTCTCCGATATGTGACCAAATGCTAATGTCGTTTATCTTAGTGTCATTCCCTGACGCGAGGTTCTATATCGACCCACACACGTACGAAGACCCCTGCCAGGCGGTCCACGAGTTTGCCCGAGAAATTGAAGCTTCCAGGATCAAAATAGAGAAAATCATTGGTTCAGGTAAAACCATGAACTTGTGTGTACTCCCTTACACACACACACACGCACACACACGGTGAGAATCATTGGCTGAGCTAAGTTAAAATCATTGGCCGGTGTAAAGGCTGTGGTGTGCAGCAGAGAGGAGGATGGCAGAGTGGAATCAGAGCGTTGCGTGGGGCTGTCAATCAAAAGCTCGTCAGACTAGCAGGGAATACTAACACTGTGTCAGCTCAACAATACACCATGCTACATGGCTCCTGTATACATACAGAATTTAGAGTATAGAACAGAGGAAAACAAATCGCAGCAAGCACGTTTATAGTTCTTCCAAGCTGTAGATAAAGAGAGATAAAGGGATACAGAGGATGAGCTTGCTTCTGATTCGCACTTAGTATTTGAAACCAGAATGTCTAGAAGTATTTTTGTCTGTCTCATCTAATGTAAACGAACCTAATACACATTTTCATTCATACCCATGACTTATAAGGGCATCGGGCTGCAGCCAAGCACACTGCTCATTTAGTACCAGGGGACATTAGCAAAGGTTCTGGGAGAAGGGCTAAAATTTTCTTGGTCTCATGTTTAGGAGAATTTGGGGAGGTGTGTTATGGACGTATGAGGCTCCCAGGAAAACGAGACATTCCAGTGGCCTTGAAGACCCTGAAGGCAGGATACACTGAGAAGCAGAAAAGGGACTTCTTGGCTGAGGCGTCCATCATGGCACAGTTTGACCATCCCAACATCATCCGCCTGGAGGGAGTGGTAACCCAGAGTATGCGGCCAATAACATATCAGTATAAGACAAATTTTTTTATCTTTCGACAGTAGATTTAGCAGAACAGTTGCAGTGGTAAATCAATAGTTCCACATCTTTGGGAATAAACATATTTACTTATATGCCAACAATTGGATTGATAGGACTTTCATTATTTAATTAAAAGTTATGGCTATAGACAACAGCCAGTTAGCTTTGAATAAAGGCTGACAGTGAATGTACCCTGGATATTTTATAAGGTTTTATGAGGTATAAAGAATAAAAGTTAGAGCACTTAGAAACACTTGAAATCCCTTCACAGGAAGAGAAGCAAAGTAAAGTTCTTGGGGTGGACTTTCATACACTGCTCCTACAACACTTTCTTTTGACAGTACTTTTTCTGTTTGGAGCCTGATTTTTTTTTTATCGGTCAGTAAACAAAGCTTGACATATTGATCCTCTGGTGATCCGTTTGGTCCCTGGCAGTATTTTGGATAAAACTGATCCACTTTCCACAGATGCACTGTCCCCTTGTTGTGATTTGAAGCATCTTTTTGCATATTGTACCTCTGACACTTTCACTGCTGACATATTCACAATGCTACTTAGTAACCAGTGTTCTGCTGAAAGTTTTGGAACTGGTAAACAAATCCTGCAGGGACATGTACTCAAACAAGCCTCCAATGAGTAGATTAAATTCACATTAGTGTTATTCAGTTGATTAAAGGATCAAGATCTGACCTTTTGCACAAAGAAATGAACCTGACTAATGCTTCAACATTGCTTCAGTTTAGTTTCTGACCTAGAAACAATGTAGAACCTTAAACATTTCAGAAACCAGAACTTTTTGTCTTCTGGTATATTCAGATCTGAAATTAAATAATGGTTACAATTGCATGTAAATATACTGCTTTTGTTTGTTCCTAAAGGCAAACCAGTGATGATCATCACTGAATACATGGAGAATGGCTCTCTCGACTCCTTCCTCAGGGTTAGTCGTAAAGCTTTTGGTTAAAGAACGTTTAAGTTAACATTTTTCTTTCAATTTGTGTTTGTCTTTGGTGCTAATTTAGGATTTCAGGAGAACTTTTTAAGGCACCGGTAGTGTAGAATATCAAATGTGGAACTTTTCGGTAATGAGATATCTTATGGGTTGATTTATCATTGTATTACACTGACAATGTCAAACAGCCCCAGTATTTACTTATATGAAAATACAGCAGATTGCTATTTAAAAGCAAATCCCTGTCATGTTTCATCTTTTCTTTCTTCTCTATCTTGATTAAAATCTCCTCTATTATCACTTTTTCCATCTTTTTTGCTGCTATACCATCAGATTTTTTTTATCTGCTGTTTAAACTCCCTCTCTCTGCCTCCTCCTTCCTGATCCTTCTTTCTCTTTACTTATCTGCCTGTAGAGGCATGATGGCCAGTTTACCATCATCCAGCTGGTGGGGTTGCTGCGTGGCATCGCGGCCGGTATGACCTACCTGTCTGACCTGGGCTACATCCACAGAGACCTGGCTGCCCGCAACATTCTAGTCAACAGCAACCTTGTGTGTAAGGTGTCTGACTTTGGCCTGTCCCGAGTACTGGAGGATGACCCAGATGCTGCATACACCACCAGTGTGAGTTTTCACATCGAGGCAAGCAACGCAGCAACACACACAAATTCAGACACAACCACAGTTTCCAGAAAGAAATAGGTATCAACAACTAAAGTACAGTTACAGTTAAAGCTTTGTGTTAGCTGTCCTGTTTACACTGTGTTTACAACTGTTCTACAGCTTTAGAGTTATTTCATGTGAAGGAACAGATGTATAAATACCTGCCTTATTATTGCACCAAAACCTGCATCCTACAGTTCCTAGAAAACAATAATCGCAAGTATGCACTGCTCTGACTTATTCACTCTGTAAATTAACTTGAATACCCTCCTTTAGGGTAGCAGCAAATACTGAGCGTTCATTTTATATTGTGTTCTCCTTTTCCCACAAAACACACCATCATTATTACACACGGACCTCTCTCTGCTACTCATGGTTATTATGTATCAGCCTGTGAAGACTGTTGCAGATTGTCCTCTCTGCCTGCTGATTTGAATGCTGCCCTGCCACTCATTAGCAAGGTATTAATGATTATCAATCCATAGTTATGGTTTGATTGGTCACATGCCACCTGAGTGACGGGTGTGGGTAATTGACAGTACCTAGTAGCTGCAGTAAATATTACTTTCACCAAAGAGGCCTTTGGTGATTTAACTTAGAGTTGAAATCCTTGGAAGGAGGTGGTTATGGGGGATGAGCCGGTGACACAGGACTTTGAGATGAGATACAGTATGTTTAGTGTCAGTGTTGTCATTCTGCTAGTAACTAACAACTACTAGGAACAGTCGTTAGTCGATTCAGCATTTAAGGTTGTATTTTAAAGTCAACAAAGTCTTTGTGGTAAGGAGGTCCAGCTGGATGGGTGGGTGACGAACCACAGGGCTTTGATGAGAAATACTAGTTTGTATCCTGATCATCAGTCACGTTGTTACTTCAGCCTTGTTGTTTTGTATATTTTAACTCACCCCACGATCTTTAACTAACTCTAATCTTTTTGTTTTTGAGTGTAAACCTAACCAGAATCGTGCATGTTTTGTGCATAAACCAAATAACATTGTGGCGCATAATATTAGACCATAATGACCCACTTAGCCTACTTGAATGGGGAGCAGGTAAAACTGGCCCATACCTATGGCTCTAGTGAGACCTAAGAAAAAAAAATATCAGATCCTAGCTGTGAAGACTCTCAGTCAGGTCATCGTTATCCCAAAGATGCTGTTCAGTCGCAACTGGACTTCTTGTAGTTCTTGAAGGTGTTGCACTAGTCTTTTGAAAGACATCATCAGTTTTGACCAACTGACTCGGAGAGACAAGCTTTTAAACTCTCAGAAGTTGTTAAGTCTTTGACTTTTTCCACGCTCTGGAGCACACACTAAGAGCGACCGGTAAAGAAAAGGGTGGAGATAAATGAGACGGAAAGCAAAAACATCAGCAAAGCAGATAAAATGTCCAGTTACCTAAACTGCGCCTTTGCCAAAACCATAAAATGATTCGGTAGGAAAACTTCAACAACTGACAGGCAAGACAAGAACATTCAGTAGAACAACATTGTCATTCCATACAATCCCGGACTATCTGAGTAACTCAGGAGAAACTTCAATAAGCCACATCCCTCTACATCTCAAACCCAGTCATACAGTTTAGCAGAAATGGGTTCATTTTGTATTAATACTCCCAAGGACAAACACCCACACATGAGCAGAATAATGTAGTACATGCAGGCCAATGCAGCCAGGAATGTAGCGATTAGTACACTGGAGAAACCTGCTCCTCAGGACAAGCCTTAGCAGTATTCCTGCATCTGAAAGACAAGAGTCACTCCTTTAAAGAAAGGAACATCTACATTAAGGACAGAGAAGAACAGTGGTTTGAACAGGGAATTAAGAAAATGTTTCATGTCAGGCTTGAACAACCCTATCTTAACAGAGGGGATGGCCTGTGACACTACTTATCCGATACTTCATTTACACTCAAACCATGGAACTTCAACAACACAGTTAAAAACTGGGTGGAAAACAACCCCCAGGTGAGCATTGAAGTGTAAACGACTTAACGCAGACTTTATATGCCTCCATCTCTGAGCCAGTTAGTCAGAACTGATGAAGTCATTTGAATGAAAAATGAAATGTCCTAAACGGGGGGTCCTAAAAGACTAACCTCCAGAAAAGTTCAATTTCAACCCATGTTATAACTTTCTGATGTTTGTGGAAAACCAGGTGCCTCACACACACACATTTGAGGACACACTCTAGACCTTGTTTGCTTACTTAGGTTCAATGTGATTCTACTTATTTTAGGGATCTTTTTACTTCTTTTAATTTTTGGGTTCCTTACGCTGTTCATTACCTTCACAAAATCAGTTTTTGAATGAAAAGTTTTTTCATATTGAACAGTGATAACCAGTGACTAGTTTTTTGTTTTGTTTTGTTTTTTAAATGACCACTGCCTTTCAGTCCTGGATAAAATTGCCCCTACTAAGACCAGACTGGCTCCCACAATCAACCTCTGGCCTTGGTTAAAAGACAGAATTTAAACAGACTTGTAAAGTTCAGCGTCTATCAAAATCCAAAGAAGTCCATTGTGAACACTTGAAAGAACTTTTCATATGTTTATACATTGTAGGCTACCAGTAGATGACTACAACAACTTGGTTTGTTTCTTTCCTTGTTTATGAGATAAATGACACATGGGCAAATAGTATTTCCTCTGCTTTCCCATTAATTATCCGTCCTTTTCTGCTTTGAGAGATTTTTCCCAATGTCATTACAACAGCACAATAATTCGGTTTTAAAAATGAAAACTCCTTTTTTGTCCCCTGGACATTGTACTCACCTTTATGTTTGAAAATGTCATTGCTTCTAATGGCCTTTCTGTGCTCTCTATAATCAATAAGTCATTAACATCTGGTCATGTCCCAAATTATGTCAAGCAAGCTGCTTTTCAACCACTTCTCAAAAAGTCAAATCTTGACCCTGCCTCGCCCGAGAACTACAAGCTTCTTTCTAAGTTACCCTTCATATCTAAGGTCTCAGAAAAAGTGGCTGGAATACAGCTTACAGCTGTACTTAATGAACACACTATTCATAATAAGTTTCAGTCTAGTTTTTGTCAGTTGCACTCAATTGAACTGCTCTTAGAGTTTCAAATGACCTTTTAATGTGACACAGGTGAATGTTCTTTGTTGGCATTATTGGGTCTCAGTGCTGCTTTTGATACAATGACCACTGTATCCTGGTTGAAAGAATCAGTGTGTTGGTATCTCTGGTTCAGCCCTGAAGTGGTTTTCGAATAACCTTTGAGAACGAAGTTTTAAAGTGACATTTCAAAACTATGTGTTTTCAACTCAAGCTTTATCTAGTGGTGACCCTCAGTGTTCTGTCTTAGTAAAAACGCCCTATCTTCTTTATGCAGATGATATTCAATTAGATTTTTCTTGTAAGCCCCAAAATGTTGCATAATTATTTATTATATGCAGCTGTATTAATATTATATTTATAATAAATTTGGAAGGCTGGATGACCTCCCTAGACCTCCCAACGGATAGATGTGCATTTTTTAGCTTTGTATATTTTAGATGTTGATGTTTTTAATCTTTTTGTTTGTTTTTATAATTTATTTCATTGCTACTATTGTGAAGCACTTTGTATCGTTCTGCTCTTGAAAGGTGCTGTTTCAACAAAACTGAAGGTGTGAGGTGACTTTCATGAGTCAGGGAGGATCTAATTAAAAAGGCTTTTTAGTTGCATAATTGTAAATGTAGGATACAGCTTTGTAGAGCTTGACCGACACACAAAATGCAGCATATCTCAACTTAGCTGCTTCTTGTAAATCTCCAAGTTTATGGCGGTTTAATAAAAGAATGGAGTCCACTTTTAATTACACTCTTAATTACGTTTCCTGAGATCATCATTATAAAGCATGTTCCGTTTTTACGATAGCCATCGCCTTCAAAGTATATTTATTTTGTTGCCAGAAATGATTACTCTTAATTAACAATAACAATTAACTAACAAAGGAAACCGTAGATTTGTAGATCATTTTTGGTGATATCAGCTGACCACAACAGACTGTCAGCACTTTTGCTTTCAAAGTAAAGCCATAGTCTACTTCACTGTAAAACACATTTATTGTGAAACACATGAAATACACAAGACATATGCAAAACTGTAATTTATTGTTAAATTCAGTGGAGTTTCATCTCTAAGGTGCCCCTAGGCGCAGAGAGCTGGGAGCTTCAAAACCCATGAGTCATTTGAGCTCTTCACAATAAACTGCACATGAAAAGACACTAAAATGACCAAACACGTAAAATCAAGTTTGCTCTGTGTAGGCTGAATGTCTTCACAGTTATCAGATCATGTTTGAGCAAAAACCGAGGAGTGCAAATGTATTCTGTATTCCGACTTAGATGTAGCCCAGAAAGTAGCATCAAGCTAAATATAAAAGTCAGAGACAAATGCAGCTTTACAAAAGCAAAGCAAATACCATTTCACACAGTGAGTCACATGAAAACGAGAGAGCAAAGTGACATCATCTCATAAGTGCTCCACTAGAGAGCAGTCGGCTATTAAACCTGCAGTCTGATGAAAACAAATATATTAGGTCTTAACTTGAAAAAGGTAAAGACAGCTCCTTCCACATTCTGATAAGATCATCTTCCAGCAAACAGATGGAAATCAGTTTTTGACACACTTGTCTGTTACAGTGCGTTAAAGCATAGCCATCAGATTACAGGTGGGAAGGTGATTATGTGGAGCATCACTCAGAGATATTCTGAAGGGGAAAGGACCATGGATGGTGATATTATCGACAATATAGTGTCATTACAGCAGAGCTTGAATTAATCATTGATAATGGGTGAAGATTAATGCAGTTCACACATCTGCCCGGGGATGTGAGCAAAGCGAATAAAGCTGCTCATTGTGTAGAATCAAAGTGGCAGCAAAGTCACTTTGAAGAACCTGGAAATATTGACATTATGAGTTAAGGTCAGTAAATTCCACTGGGTCATACTTCTAGTTTTAAATGTTTAGCAAAAGATATCAGGTATCGGTAATGGAATGCACTTTGAGCGTAACCTTCAAATGTATAAAATACCCCAAAGGGAAGACTTTTTGTTTAAGAAGTGATGTATCTACTTGTCAGGCTAATTAAGTGTCAGTTTCATATGAAGAATAATGTAGTGGTAGGAAGAAGTTCACATACTATCTAACAGTTGCAAGTCTATTATTGTCCCATCCTCATATCTATGCAGGCTTTTTTATGCAGGCTGTAATGTGACATTTAACTACTGGCTTATGAAGTAGATTTACTCAAGTACAGCACTTTAAGTACCAACTTTAGGCAACACTTTATGTAACAATTAACACTACAGTTTCTTTAAACCTGTGTCACAGTACATTTACTTTAAAATGCTCGTTGGTCATTAAGACACTGGTAAGGCAATGGTATAACATGCAGTATTTAATAACTTAACAGTATAAAAATATAACAGTATGATTGCAGCTTTTGTGCACAGGCCCTTTTACTTTAGGTATTTTGATTAATTAATAAAAAAAAAAACAATGTTATTTGCACAAACACACAACAAACACAACACTGTTTTGCAAATTAAATGTTTTTTGATCACTGTTAGCTCTATTGGAGGAGCTACTGTAGGGGTGAAGAGCCTACTTGGCCGGGAAATGTTGAGGCTGAAGTGAGCACACATTTTCCACCATTAGCACTTAGTTTGTAACAAATGATTTAGGTATAATTTAAAAATTTCCTACACAAATAAATCCCAAGAAAAGACTAAAACCAAGAGCGTGTATTAGTCTCTGTGACATTAACTACAAAAGATGTTGTTCCTACTAATCATATACATAATTTGAAGCAAACAGTATTTGTTTAAGTGGCTCAGTAAACAGCTGGACACTGTAGTTTTTAGCAAGAGAAAACAGTGCATTTGTTTTCTGCTGTCACTTAATACATATTTAATGCTTCTTTACCTAAAGCAGAACAGTCTGTGTGGAAATCACTCAAAACAAACTATGGTGTGTGTTTGTTGTACAACAGAGCTCTAGGTCCTAGTTACAGTAACCCAATCAGCCATAACAATAAAACCATCAGGTCGTATTAATGTTGTGGTTAATTGGTGTTAATTTGTGTAAGATTGCATCAGTTTCTTGTTTTGTTTTTTTGTTTTTTGTCTTTCTATAGAATGTGTTAATAAATAGAAGGATCTGACACTTTCTATGTAAACGTCTTTATTTTCCGGACAGGGTGGGAAAATACCAATTCGCTGGACAGCCCCAGAGGCCATCGCCTACAGGAAGTTCTCCTCCTCCAGTGATGTGTGGAGCTACGGTGTGGTCATGTGGGAGGTGATGTCCTACGGAGAGCGTCCATACTGGAACCTCACCAACAGAGACGTGAGCTCTGATTTGTTTGTTAATCATAACTAACCTTAATTTTTATAGTACTGTGGTCCATATTGTGCCATACATGTGCAGGTGATCAAATCTGTGGAGGAAGGCTACCGGCTGCCTGCTCCTATGGGCTGCCCTGCTGCTCTACACACACTCATGCTGGACTGCTGGCAGAAGGATCGCAATGAGAGGCCACGCTTTTGCCAGATAGTCACCGTTCTTGACAAGCTAATCCGCAACCCAGAGAACCTGAAATCTACGGACACGCTCTGCAGGTGGGTGGCAAACTGAATAGCTTTATATTTGCAGCAAAGCTACACGGGTGCATTGCGTCACATGCCGAGGAGCCTTTCGATTTAATTTGGCCAGACAGTTTGCCAACACTTAATCAAATATTGGTTCATGTGATTAGCGGATTAAGCTGCAAATCAAAGCAAGACACCACCTGTGATGGGCTAAGAAATGATCTCCAGGACAATGTATGGTGACAGACTGTTAGGCTACTAAATAACTGTCCTGGTGTGGGAGGCAGAGTAAATCCAATCTCATCCTGCTGCTATCAAACATGAGCGCAGTGGGATAAAGTTGCCACCTAAAGTTTCCCTCAAAGTTCTCTGGCAGATAAAGCAAGCGGTCGTGTTCTTTTTCCAATAAGCTCATCTCTGATGGACGCGCTGTGCGTTAAGTAAAAGCCTCGCTGTGATATTGACATTGATCCGCTGTGAATCTGGGGCAGGTTTGAGAGGACACCCGGGCAAAAGCTGGACCTGTGTAAATTGCTTAGTTCAGATCCCAGATCCTATGGAGTCAGTGGTGCATGGAACTATTCATCTGTGTGAGTGTGTGTGTGTGTGTGTGTGTGTGTGTGTGAGGTATGGGGAATGGTACACCGAGCAGAGCAGAGGGAGAAGTGTTAAGGATTCCTCCCTGTATTAATCTACCCAAAGCAGCCATCCTGCAACCACAGCCACCACCTCTTCTCTATCATTTTAAGTGCTATTGATTTTCTGCCTCGGTTACTAGCGCATTTCAAAGCACCCTTTCCCCCAGTCACCCTCCCGCTTGCTCACTTTTTGACTCTTTTCTCGTTTTCGGATTCCGTCCAACTAATCTTTTCGTCTTCCCATTCATCTTCCTCCCTCTCACTGCCTATCTATGGCCATCTGTCTCTCTCTCTCTCTGTCTCTCTCGGCCGCAGTTTAAACAGTCCTCCGCTGATGGAGAGAACTATCCCCGACTTCAGCAGCTGTAACTCAGTAGACGAGTGGCTGGACACCATAAAGATGGGCCGCTACAAGGACCACTTTGCAGCAGGCGGCTACCACACTCTGGGACATGTCATAGGCATGAACCAAGGGTAAGTGCTGCCTGTGAAGGAGAGTGACAGCTTAGAGATGATGGTGAGGTGTTAGCTGCTGGGCTTTAGCAGCTGATGTACAGAGCTTAAAAGCCCTACAGGAAACAATTCACTGCATTCAGAGCTTAAGCTGTTTGATTGACACAATGACGTAAGTATTGGCTTCGGCACACGTGGGACACTGTAAAACTGCTCCCAGTAAATCTGAATGACAAGAATAACTGTTTGATCATTGTCATGTTTCTGCTAATTTGCTGCACAAATTACCAGCTCCACAGTTCTATCTAATGATTCCACTGAGCTCAGTCACGAGCACAACAATCCATCCTACAATCCCTGTGCAATGCAGCCCAGGCTCAGGAATTTCAGGGGTTATTTCTGTCCAGTACATCCAGTCCTTCATGGCAATCACCACACTATTTGACCCCATCTCTACTATAATGTACAAGTGTTGTACAAGTTTTTGCAGCACATTGTAAGTTGTGTGTAAATGTTTAAAGGCTAAAACAGATAATTTAGTCCAGTTAAGTCCATTTATGGATACATACATTACAGTATTATGCTATACTCACTAAGGCGCCACTCTGAGTTTCTTGTTCACAACCACAACTACCATCAATGGAACTCAATACTTGCTGAAAGTATATATTTCACATTACAAGGCCTTTCAATCCCTACTTTGGACGTTGACCTACTTAAAAGCTTTTGAAGTTACCTATGTGTGTAACTATTTACTTTTTAGGTAAAACAATATAATTTCAGTTGAGGTATAACACAAGACAGTACCATTAATATTGATGGGTGTGCGAAGGTCTTGTGTTCGTGATGGAGCTGCATGGTCCTCCCTATCACCTCTCCCATGTGGAGTGCCTCAAGGGTCCATTCTTGGCCCTCTTCTCTCCTCTCTGTATTTGCTATCTCTTAAGTCTTTCTTCTGAATTGTTGTTCAACAGAAGCATCTAAAAAAAAAAAAATCTAATGGAATTGAAAAGGACAAAAGCAATGTCTGATTATCATTAATTCATTTTCAGTTATGTTTTATTATTTTTGTCAGTTTAAAGTTATTTTAGTGACTATTGCGGGTTTTTCTTTCTTTAACAGAAGTGTACCATTCTATATCTATAATTTTGTTTCATTTTCATTGTTTTATTTGTCCTCGTGTTTGTGTACAGCACTTTGGCCAACTGTTTTTAAATGTTCTTTATAAAGTTGGATTGGGTTGATGAAAATTAAACCAAAATTAACTAAGGTTCTGTGACTAAAAATAACTAAACCTTGACTCAAGCAGGCTATATTTTTTTAGGAATAATTTAAACGAAACAAAAAGCCAAAATTATTAAAAGTGCCTGTGTCACATGTGTCTGTGACTTAGAACTGAACATACAGTCTGTCTAATGTCAAAAATGTCAAAAAAGGTGTATTCAAAATGTGCACTTTCTACATAATAAGAGTCTGAAACAGCTTTGAAACGTGGCAAAATAGATCATTGTTTTTGTGTTTTTGTGTCTATTTGTTTTTTTAGGGACATCCAGAGGCTCGGGGTGACGCTAATGGGTCACCAGAAGAAGATCATGACCAGTGTACAGTTGATGAGGGCGCAGGTCCTCAACAAGAGTGTGCCGTCGGTGCACGTATAATTCCCAACACTGAGGTTTCTTCTGAGGTTGCTGAAATCTGGAAACCGCTGCTTCTACAAGGTCTAGAGGACTCCATGGAAAACAAGATGGGCTCATAAATGGACGGAGGAGACTTTACAAGACTTTATTTCCTCGAGAGATTGAAGAAAAAACGTGAAAGGTGGAGTAATGTGGAGCAAGTAAACTTGACTTCTTTGGAACAAGAGCGACCTTTCATTTTCTTTTCCTATCTGATTACATTTTCTGAGTTTAAATGTCTTGTTTATAAATGGAAAGACTGCCTTAATTATCACAAATAATTTAAATTTTATTGTCTACAAAAGAAATGATAATTTATCAATCAAGAATTTATCAGAGTAGTGTGATTTACTCGTGCGGGCAATTGCAAGAGTACATAGATTTAAGATGTTGTGGGGTTGGGGGGTAGGTTTGTTCAAATGTTCTGACACTCGCCGCCTCTCCTGCAATGAAAGCTTGCGGAGAACAAGGCCCCGGAATGAGGCTCGAGGCGGAATAAGTGGAGAAAAAAAGTGAGATAGGGCTCACCCGAGTTGCGAGATTGTCTTCACAGTGGAGAAGACCTAGTTCACCCCAGGCTAATAATACCAACACCAGGCACATTTCTCCACCATCCAACCTTGACAAATGACCCCAGGAGAGCCCTAGAGCCTTCTGTCCAGTTTGAAGGTGTGTGCCGTACAACTACTGTACCTGGAAGATCTCTATGATTCAGTTAGAGTGCACTTTATTCTACAATCTCTCTGTGTAGGCTTTGAAGTTCAAATCTCTTCAGAGCCACAACTGCAAACACATTGTTGGTCCATCAAAGAAATATGAAACTATTATAGAAACAAACAACCAAGATAAAAAAAGGCAATATCCAACATTCATGTTTGTTATAATCATTGCTTTCCATTTTTTTCACAATGGCAGTAAAGTGAATATATTTAAGTTACAAAAGATATGTGTTGAGACTGACATACAAAATCATCTTGGCCATTTCATATACTGTTACAACTAGGGCTGTCAAAGTAATGAATAAATCAGAAACAAAAAAAACATGTTCCACAATGAGGAAGCAGCATCAGTGAAATGGTCAACTGTTGATGATGTGTTGGCCGTTCGCTGCCTGACTCCCCATGACCATATGTCCAAGCATCTCTACGCTAGACACAGAACAACAATACCAGTACACATCTGAGCATCAGTCCCAAGCCTGGGAAAAATTGCAAGGGTTGCGTCAGTCAGGGGATCCTTTTGTGCTAAATCAACATGTGGACCACATGATACACTGTGGTGACCCCATGCTTATATAAGATAACTGGAAAGATTCAGAAACAATATGTTCAAACTTCGAAAGTGGGATGGGATGCTGATGAATTTTTAAATTTGTTTCCTCAGCATATTAGCTCCTATTTTTTATTGTAATGGCCATTATTGCATATGGACACGGAGGAAAAGTTCTAATTCTGAAATAAAAAAGACGTTGAACTTGTAATTGTCTGTGTTAATTATTAATTAATTTACACAAAAGCTAACTGAAATATAATAATGACTTGACAGCCCTAGTTCCAATGCATTTTCCGTATATCTGGGCAGTTATTCTTATAACTCTTATTTTGTGTATGTATTCCAAATCAATTGCTATTTAAAATTGATTTGCAAATTATGTTCACACAGATCCAGTATATTTTAAATTCATTCACCATATTTGATTTGGGAACAGCAATAAAAACAAAAATTTAAATTAACTACCGGTTAAAAGGTTACTTCAAAGTTTGCTGGTGAACATTTAGAGATAGGGTTGCAAGCTTCAGTTCTATAGCTTTTCTAGAACAGATATATTCTAGAATCTATTTTAAGAGTTTTTCATGTACATGAATAACTTCTCATAGCATGTCGCCTACATGCTTTCTTTGCTTTTAAATATAGACGGACTTTGTAACATGGACAAAACTGAGAAAACTATTTTCAAATGCATTGAGAAGCTCCCAGATACTGGAAATGTATTTTAAATGTAATACAATGGCCAAACTTAGTATCTGTTGTCATTTTTATGCTTTATTTGCTAGTTAAGCAAACCAGCTGCTATTAATGTTTTTGACAACTAGATTCAATTATCTTCTCCATTGTTTAAGCTGTGTACAGTGATAATTAGCCAAAAATGATTGTGTTAGTAATTCTTTCCTACAGAGTACCTAAAGCTACAGTATGTAACTTTTCTAATATATTTTTCATAGAAATATTACAGAACATTTCTTAATGTGGAAATGTGCTGTGGAAGCCTCCTGTGAAGTCACAAAACGACTTTGCAGCAATCCAGATTATTATTATTTGATAAGTAGTGACGAGCTGTGCAGAGCCTGGTGAAGTAGAGCAGATGGTAGAAGAGCATAGCAGAGTGGGCATGGAGGGGCTGGGTGGTGCATACTTGATTGGATTTGAGTCACACTCTCTAATGTTGCATATTGTAGCTTTAAACTTAAAATCATACTCATATGTGAATGAAAACCATTTTGCTGAACTTTGTTTTGACACTTAACAACACCCGTTTAAAGTAAGTCCAAGTAAACACCAAGCATTGGCCAAGTTGTTGTGAGCATCATTAAATCCAAACCAAGTCAAGGAAAAAGCAAACCATTTTAAAATTACAAGGTACGAGTCGGCCCTCGGTGGCTGACCTGAGCCATACCTGGTGGGGTGGGATTTGAGCCTGCAGCCTTCTGCATCCCAACCCAATGCTCCTCCACGCATCCACCAGGCCCCCATTTGATTCAGTAAACTTATTTTTGAAATCCCCAGTAGCTAATACTTATCTGTGCAAATCTCTACCCAGAGTAAATATCTGAACACGTTTTGATTGTGAGTGCTCAAATATACAGTAATACACATAAGCTACGCAGGCTGTAAGATAAAATATTACTTCTGATTAAATGTGACTACACTGTTTGCCGCAGTGGTGATGAAAAGGTGAAGAAGAATATGTAGGTAGAAAGCTTATATCTAAACGCTCTTTTATACCCCCTTATATGCCATCAAGAGAACTTCTTTCTTGTGCACCTCGGTAGGTTTTCCTCTAGATGGTTGATGTCAGTTTTTATTAGAGAAGAACCTCATGATATTTCTTGAATATGTATTATAGTGGCATTTCACTATTGGTTTCAAAAGGTTTTTTGTTTTTTTTTTTAGAATGCTTTTGAAGACACTGGACTTGAACTGAAAATTCATATTTTATAATGTTAGGATATGTTTTTGCAAGATGAATTGATTTATAATGTATACAGCAAGTTCAGTCACTGGAAGGAGGAAAAAAACAACCAGATTAATTCACAAGTCATTATTTATTCATGTTAATTTGTTTTCTAAATAATACAACTCTGAGAGGTTTTATTACAGTCAATGAATCATCCTTGTTGCTAATGATAAATCATAAATGTGCAAACTGTCCATAAATACACAATAAAGGAACGTTTGTCTGTGTGTGACTGCAAAAGTGGTTATATGCCTTTTATTTTGTCCTTTCGGCTTATCCTGCGAGTTTAGAGTCGCCTCAGCGGATCATTTTGTCCGCATGTTGATTTGGCACAGTTTTTAAGCTGGATGCCCTTCCTGACACAACCCTCCCCAATTTCTGCTGCGCTTGGCACAGGCACTGCACCGCTGGGGATGGGGATGGGCTGTTGGGGGTTCACTGCCTTGCCCAGGGGACACTTCGACACGTGGTCAGGTAGAGCTAGGTGCGAACCTCCAACTCTATGGTCGGTAGGCAGCCACTCCACCAACTGAGCACTGCCGCCACATTTTATGGCTGTTTCTAATACCATAATTTAATTAACAGCTGAATTGCCAGTGCAATTGAGTTCCACTGGTTTTTAACTTAAGTATATGTCCACTCTAAACCTCATTGTTGAAAAAAAGGGCATTTGAAAAATTTTATTAATAAAATCGCACAACTTTGCTTTTGTCCTGCTTGGGATGTTATCATATAATTGAATGGCTGATATTATTCTTAGCACTATAAATATGAGCCAGTAGGCACCTATTCCACATGCTGGTAGGCTCAATAGGTCATCATCATGCATTATGTGCTGTAATATAATTTGTTTCAAGTGGTTACTATAGTAACGAAGTACCAGCCCGTTCCCTTCCCAGAGACGCTGAAACGCGTCACTTTGTCGAGTCCTTCTGTGTTACATCCTGCGAGTTTAGAGTCGCCGCAGCGGATCATTTTGTCCGCATGTTGATTTGGCCCAAAGCCCATTTGCTTTGGTGGTTGATGCTCTGAGCTTTCAGTGTAATTATTAGGAAACCCCAACATTTCAGTATTTGACGCCATATTGGATGACGTAACAGAAGAGAAAAAAAACTGTAAGGAGGAGGACGGGGGTGGTGGATGGTACAACAAGACACAGGACTTTTCCACAGGAGACTGGGCTTCGACTGTAGTGATGGAGGTTGTTCACTTTATTGGGGATTGTTTCACAACGTGGCAAACATAGTCACTATAGTAAGGAAGCATGTGTGTGCCTATTTGTAGCATTTTGTATTTATGTAATTTGTCTTCTAACTTAATGTTATTTAAGTTTTTCTGCCCTTATTTTCACTAAGACTAATGTCGTTTTTTTGTGCATATAATTCCTGTCATGTCGAGAGGTGATGCTCCTGAAGTATCCAATACCGACACCAAAGTGCAGAGTATCTCCAGAAGCAGCATAAATACTAGATGCTATTATTCCCGGGGCATCAAATAGGGGCGATCCAGGAGTAGTTTTCCCTAATGCAGTTTTTGTGTGTGTGTAAAATTGTTCCTGAGGGGTCAAACAGTGACAGTCCTGTCATTTTCCTATACTGACGCCAAAGTGGGAAAGCAGCAGGATACGTGAAAGGATGTAAAAAGCAGTGCAATTTGAAGCTTAAGGAATGTGGGTTAGGAACACTCAAATTGGCAGATTGAGTTCTTTAGCTGTGTGGGGACATTTAGAGCCTTTTAGCTCATTGTTTTGATTTTCGGGACTTCAAATTTTACCTGTGATCAAACATGTTCCTAGAAACTGAAGCATATTCAAATTTGACGAGTAACAGCATAGGAATATTTTTAACAGACAAGATGTTGAACTGACAAAAGCATTTTAGAAGAGTATTTTTTTTGTCTGAAGTTTGTTGAGTGAACTGACTACAGAAATGACTAAATGCATGCTAATGTTAATTTCATGTCTGCGGGACAAGTAATTGGAAAATTGTCTGCTTACTCATTAATAACTTTGAGAAGTGATAAATTAGAAAATGTGCTCTGCTGCTAAGTAGCTAAAACATAATGAAAGAAAGAATGTGGATTTCAAACTCTTGTAAATAAATACACAGTGTGATCCAAACGCTAGGTTGAAATTATAACACTGGAGGTCTTAAAAAAACTATTTTCATATGTCAAAAACCAAACAATGAAATAAAAAATCCTCTGATAGATTTTCCTCTTCATGGGATTTTCCATGGATCCTACAACATCATGTAGTCTTTAACGTATCTGCATATGAAAGCCCCATCAGAGGAGGTGTGGTGCACCATTTAAGCAATCGCCTCACACAGTCCAAAGATCATTTGTGATGAATATATTTCCTCTGTTCAACGAGGGCAAAGCTCAAGAAAATTCATCTAGAACTCATCTCTAACCAAGCAAACCATCATTACTCGCTCCGGTTGGTCACATATAAAAAGCATATTTATATTCACCGTGAGGTGTTGGATCAGGAGTCGGACTGAACTTTGAAGGGCCATGACGTTGACTCGGCGACAGTCAGGTTGAAAACAATTGACTTTGACTTCCTTAATGCTCATTACTAAGATTTTGAGTAAATTGCTTTTTTTTTCTGTGGGAAAAAGGCCTGACCCAGATCAGAAGCTTTCAGTTCGAGCTCATCCTAAAGAGCGGACGGCCTGCTGAATCTGTGTGAGTAATTGTCCTTTCCTTCACCTTAGGAGTGCTGTTAGGAGATAATCCTCTCCTTGGTGAAACAAGACCTACTACAGCATCATTAATCTCATTACCGAGGCCGTGTTGCTTTGTTGCCACCGAGGCCCACGCCCAATTATCAGCCACAGCCTCGTCCCCGTGACAATACTGCATCCCACACATCGCTAACGACCATCTACACTGTCCCCCAATTGATTTTTCTGAGAACTGAGGAGATAGTGCTTCATATCGGCAATCAGGAACCCTGCAGGCCTCTGTGGTGCCCATGTCCTCATGTCCCCCGGATGTCCCACGGTTAACTGTGAGCAGAGCACAAAGCCGATGACGACGAGTGGTTTTTTTGGTGTTTCTTATCGCCTCGCAGCAGGTCTGCATCATGAGGCGGAGCTCCGTATTGTGGAGTTTGCTACTGTCATAAAGTAGCAACAATACAAATTCATTAACAGACTTTGAAATCTGTGTAAATCTCTGCGCAGCCATAATGAAGTCTTTGAAGTAAAACAACCTTGGAACAATGTATGTGGACATCTTGCAGCATTGTAATTCCAACAGTATATTTCATCAAGTAAACAATCTGCGAGAGCTGTGCGAGCAGCAGTCACTGGGGACTGACTGCCTCGCAGTATAGGTAGTTTTAGTGAGTTCTTTATTATTTTTACACTGCTGTGTGGGGGCTTTTCCCTAAACAAAACATAACGCTGAAAAACTCGGCTCCACCATTGTATAACACTTTATTTACAGAACGGGGAAAAGGTGCCCAAATTCATCACCGCTAGATTTTATTGAATTGACCTGCCACCGTTCTACACTGAATGTGATTAATATGCTTTAAGAGCAAAGAAACCCTCTTTATTCAATAGCAAAGTATTGCAGAAGCTTTAAGCTCTTAGTTCAGCATGAGGCCAACCTTGGCTTTGCAGAAAAAAAAAAAAAAAAAAAGAAAAAGCAGTAATGGAGGCACTGAGTTTTTTTTTTTTGTGTGCCTAAAAAAAAAAAAAAAAAAAACAGCTCAAGGCAGTGAATGATGTCTGGAAATGCAACAGAGAGAAAGAGGCTTCCCTTGCAGCAGAAAGATCAGGGGTCACACCCAGGTCATTACCAGTCAAATGTGTTTACATGCTTTTATGGTGCTGTCAGCTTTCTGCAGAGTTCTTCAGTGTCATGTAAATGAGGACTCTGGGATTAGAGACATTTGATTTCAACAGCTAGATTTCTTCAGGAGAAGATAGATTTCTTTAAGTGACCGTGTGCGTTATGTCGAACAATGTTATCGCTGGTGAAAGGCTTACATGCGGTGAATAAGCTTTGCTTTCACAGTGATTTTATTCCAAATCAAACGTGATGCTGACATCAATAATTGGTTGGTTTTTACAGTTCAGTGTTCAGACTGTTGGTAAAATTCTGACACTGAGCTGTGGTGAAAACTGTGTGCTCTCATTGTAGAGACTGTCCGGTCACAATGCTCAGTGCTTGAATGTATATCAATGCACAAAAAGGGCTAAAGAAATAAAAACTGTGTGTATACATGTGGATTTGACATTATCTAGGTTAGTACAGTGTTTCTCATTACCAGTTGAACGTCCTTGACAGTGATGGGTTACAAACAAACAATTTGACCTACAACAAAATGATTGAATCCGAGTGGCACAGTAACTAATTAAAAAATGCTTTATTTGTGCAATAAAAAAGCATCTTCAAAATACAGTTTTTAAAAAAATTGCTCAAGTGCTGTACATAAGTAAACTTTTGCGCTACTTGAACTTTACAGGAATATATTACTTTTGTGTTACTTCTATCCACTATATATATATTTGACAGCTTTAGCCTCTAATTAACTGGTTTGAGAATAGTGTCAATAACCATATCAATAAATGTGTTACCATGTTTTTTCCTGTTGGTGAGTGATTGGAGCCGGTGATCTTCAGTGTGTTTTAAACTGCTGTAGATGTTTCCTATGCTACTTTTTCTCTCTGTACAGTTACCATCAACAATGTGAGGTTCCTTCAGTGGAAACTATGCAAACTTCCTTAATTTGTTTCTACACCACTAAGGAACTATGGTTGGAAACAGACATTTGATGTTAGTTTTAGGATGATGGCCCAAATGGGACTGCAACCTGTTAAGACATTCTGAAACTGATACCTAAATGTCACCAGGTCTTTACTAGAAAGATTATTGTCACAAGGTTTGTAGAAAAGTGACCAGAGTTTATTCAGATTATTTGGGCATGAGGCTGACAATTCAGTGGCGATCAGGTTATTGGAAAGCACTTGCATGTCTGAAAGGGGGGTTAGCGCAGTACTTTTTACTTTTTTACATTTTAGAGTATGTGCTTAGTACTTCAACTTAAGTTAATCATTGAATGTGGTACTTCTACCTGTAGTAGAGCTTTTGTTAGGCATGTAGTTGCACCTTTTTTGATGTTATGTAATTCTATATAAATGTCTTAGGCATCATATACAAAGTCAGTTTTCTCTAGGTTTGTTTTAACCCTCAGATATTTTAACTCAGATTAGTTAATTTTTTTAACATACTGTAATACATGCGTGTGTGCGTGCGCACGTAGGTGCAACGACAAATGGAAAATAAATGAGTGCGTAAACAAATTATTGCATAAATGCAGCTGCTTCACTAGTTTTACATGACTAATTACGAGCAGTGAAAATTCAGAAGGCTTTGGCTTCATCCTACTCCTTTTCGGTCTGGAGGACATCAATAGTTACATATTTGAGCACTGACTCGAAGTTGTTTAAAAATTAAATCATATGTATGATGAATTGTAAGTTAATTATAAAGATTCCAATTTAACTCATGATATAAAGTTAAATGAAATGTTACGCAAATTTTTTTTTTCCATTTAAATATTTAACCATATAATAGGACGTTATTGTCACAGCCGACAATGTTTTCTATGCATCACTTTGCACAAACACCATTTCATTATGAACATATTCAGAAACATAAAAGGGTGCTGCTCTGTAAATAAGTCATCATTTATTCATGAGGTACACACAGACTGACAAAATAAATATAAATATATGACTTCAAATAAAAGAATGATGCGTCAATTTAAGAGTCAGCACTGTGTTGAGTGATCTGGATTGTGTTACAGTGTCACGAGGTGGATGGAGGCCATTAGGTTGTGGTGTTGTTTCTACACTGAAACACATAAAAGACAAACTGAGATATAAAATTATTCTTTACAACCACAAAAGCTTGTTTTGCCCCCAAAAAAACAGCTTTTTACAGTAGTGTTATTCAGCTGATAGCTCTGAGTGTCAGTGTCAAGTGCTTACCAAATAATGTATGTATGCAGACAAATGAATAATAATCAGAGTAAATGTTTGCCTCATGGTAACAGATTTAAAGCAGCACAAGTCTAATTATGCATATGTTTGTTCATAATGAATTGCATCAAGTCATTATATTGACATAAAGATTTTAATCTGCCTCCACTGGTGGACAGTATTTCTCTATCTGAATAAACACCACATGTTTTCCTGGCAGCCTCAGGCTGCAACACAACTTCAAATAATGGACTATGAGAGAATCCTTCAGTCAGTCATTCATTCAGTCCATTTTTTTTTTTTATTTAACCACATGAGCCTTACCTTGGGCTTTGATGCACATCCGTCAATGTAGATAATCAATGAAACACAAGAAACAGAATCCCTAACACAGTCCTGGGGATGCTAGCCAAATTTCTAAACCAAAAATTTTTTAAAAAAATTAAAAAAACAAAAAGAAGGACACCTGCTGAGGTGATTGGTTGCACCCATGTCATGAAGCAGTAACAAGAAAAGATGTAAAGATTTATACTCATCAAAAGATCTTTATTAAACTTGAGCTGGAGTATTCAAAGCCATGATATATACAGAATAGAAGTTATAGTTTATGCAGTAATAGAAGCTGCACTAATTAAAGCTTTTTAATGGCAGCAGATAAAAATGATTCGTAGTGTGGAGGGGGTTACTCATTATTATTGATCTTTATAGAATTACCCCGCAGTTTAGCTTCTGTTGTTTTTGTTTACTTTGATTTCAAAATCATGGTTTTTAATCATAGTTTGTACACGTGTAAGTTACAGCCGAGGATTAAGTGATCTCATCGTTGTGAGGGGCTACTCTGATATGCTCAGTGGTGACCCCAAAACATTTTATGGGATTGGCTTGATGGGGCCGGTGAAAATATTAGGGTGGCACAGCAAATTGGTTCTCCTTGTGGAAACTCAGGGTCATTTCAGCCCGTGGCTGTGTATTGCATGCCCCTTGACTCTTTTTCATAAAACAAAGGGGAAAAAAAAAAAAACAATATGCAGCTAAAATTTATCTCAATTTTGAGAGACACACAAACATAAAAAGAAAAACCACACATTTCAAATTATTTTCAACACCTTGGCTGAAGAAAACAAATTGAAAAGACATTAATAACCTATTAAATAATTAGCCATTAGCTGTTTTCAGATCCCTTTTTTTTTTTTCTAAATAAATGACAAAATTAAATTAAACAAACCCAACTCCAAAGAAGTTTGGATGCTCTGTAAAACAGAAAATAAAAATCAATGTCAATGATTTGCAAATCTTATGTTTACCATTGTGTAGCATCCCATCTGCTTTAAAATCCATCCATGCTGTTTCATACATACAGCTAATGCTGTCAGGGAGTTTGTTATGGTCCACCAGTGGGATGACCTTTACTTCCAGGGTCACCTGACCTCAGTCCAGCTGTACAGGTGTATGCAGGCCGATGCCAATTAACTTCTGAGCTTTATGTCTCAGTCTCAGTCTCAGACCATGAATGAAGGACAATGGCCCCAAAGTTGAAATATCAAGCCCAAATTGTATCATAACCGGTGAAATGATCTTTGCTCTACTAAAGCCAGACGTATCATCACTAGTAATATCTATAGCTACAGTCCACTGTTCAAATGTGAATCCAATCTAGAACAGGAATCTAGACAGGTAAGATTAACCTCAGAGCTGTGACTGTGGACCAATTGTACCCATTAGTCTGTCCTTATTAAAGCTGGTACTCATGACAAGTTATTGTTTCTTGTTTTGTAGAGAATGTGACTGCTGGAGCAGATGATGTTGAAGTTCTTCAGGGAATGTTTCCTTTGTGTTTAACAGGGCTCTTCGGTTGCACTTTGGAGTGCAGGAGGCTGGGCAGGAGGCCGGTGACGACGGGTGGAATCCAGCAATGGAGGACCAGGAGCTGGACCCAAACAGACCTCGTGGCATCAGCCTGCTTGGAAACATCGCCCAACCCAGAGACAGGACAAACAGGTACTGGAGCCGGATGACTGGCAGCTGACCCCGGCGCCAGGACAGGACCTGGACGAACAGGGACAGGACAAACAGGGAAAAGACAAACAGGAACAGGACCAGAGCCAGATGCGCGTCGACCTACTCGGAGACAAGAACGGGACCAGGAACAGAGCCGGAGGCGGTATTGACCCGCTCGGAGACAGGAACAGGAGCAGAGGTAGAGTCGACCTGCTCAGTGACAGGAACAGGATCAGGGTCAGGGCAGGAGGAGGCATCGACTTCCTCGGTGACAAAAACAGGATAAAGGCCCGGAGGCGACGTCGATCCGCTCGGTGACAGGAACAGGATCAGAAGGAGAACCTGAGGCGGCGACGGCCGACTCAAAGACAGGAACGGGGCGAGCAGGTACAGGAACTGGATGAACAGGAGCTGGAACTGGAACAGAGCCGGGAACAGAACCAGAGGTGGTGCTGGTCCGCTCAAAGACAAGAGCGGAGGACGAGGGAGTATCACTTGACCCAGGACCAAAGGCAAGTTCAGGGATGTCCACAACGTGAACAGATGAGGAGTCCTGGGCTAGGGGAGGTTGTGTTCGTCCATACTTGGCCCTGAAGGCACCTAAGGAGGCCAGTACTTGTGGTATACCCTCCCCGTCCAGTAGCCAAGACCTAGACCTTATTATTTCCTCCATTTGATGGGCTGTGGCACAGCAGGACTCAGGGTCTCTGGAGGTCTCCATTTTGTTTTGGAGTGTTGCTAGTACTGATAAATGACCGGATATTGTACCTGCTACTCTAGGTCCAATATTGTATTGGCTCGTGAGGGTGTTACTAGAGTGGTGTTAGTGTGAGAGAAATGGTTAGGAGGTTGAGGTCGGGGGTTAAAACCCAGTGAGCTGCACAACAGCTGACGATCATGTCCTAAAAACCAGTAAAGTTGCTGGTCTGTGGGGATTCTCAGTCATCCAGGTCATGGTTATCCCAAAGTGCTGTTCAGCGGAAACTGGACTTCTGCTTGTAGGTCTCCAAGACGTTTCCCCTCATCTCTGAAAGTCTTGTTCAAGCACAAGTGCAGTAGCCGCTGAACAGCACTTTTAGGACTAAAGTTAGCTCCCACCGTTCGCTGTTCAGCACTGGCTTTACTGACCGGCCTCGGAGCTTCTTTACTAGCCTGAGCATGGACTGTAAGGGACACTGTGGAATGAACCGTACCCGGCCAGTAAGGCTGAGCCTGGGAGCCCGAGCTGAGGGCAAGAAAAACCTTCCAATATAGACAAATCGCTTTACGCACACACAAACCTTGCAGACGGTAGAACAGTAGCAAAATTCCACCAGTAAAAAGACAATTGTGAGGCTTTGCAGCACGTTTCCTTAAAACCTACGTCTTTTCTCAGATTATTAGACATTTCCGTTTATTTTTTTGAGTTAATACATGTACATGTGTAATTTTACATACACACAAATATTATTTACAGTTACAGATTTGTGTACAGACACACAAACAGACTGAAATACAAATCCGAGTACAGACACACAAATCCCTCTACACATACAAATCATTTTGCTACTATTCGGCTTCCATATTAGTGGGGGAATCGATCACAAACTTCTGGCTCCTGCATTAAACTTGCATACGCACCTTTCTACTTTTGCACATTCCACAACCTCCCATTCCTTTCTAGATGAAGCTGCAACACTTATAGATACAACCTTAGTCTCACAGATCACAGCTTCACAAAAGGTAGAGAACTGCGGTCTTCAAAAATGAAAGAAATGTGAAACTGCCTTAAACGTGGGATTCTATAAAAATCTCAAACAAAGCACAATGCTGTGAAAGTCTAACACCCACTGAGCTTTAGTGAACCGAACTTGAGTTAATGCTTAGATTTCAGACACAGCTGTCTCATCAGTTTTGCAAAGTCTGAATAGCTCCTAGAGACGGTACCTGCACTGCATATTTGTGCAGGGCTCCCCACAGGACACCCCAGGAAATTGCTTAGGAGCTTTATTAAAGTCTGAATGTGTTGCATGACACTCCTGAAAAATAAAAGCTGGGCCAAATGTCCAAGACCAAATGCAAAGTTTAGGATGTTTCTAGTTGGAGCACAGTTGTTTTGGGGAGCTGTCTCCCTTCTTCGAAAGTCTGTCTGATGTGTGGTTGTTTTTTATGTCCAAGAGGTATTTGGTGTTATTCTGCTGTACATCATGTCTTTAGTACTTCTAAATACTTTATCAAAGAGTTCCTCGTTGTTTGTCAACCTCATTTTTAAAGTAGGCAAAAGCAATTTTCTATTGAAGATCAACACTGTCCCTTATTGATTGCAGCATATTGGTTTTGTGGTAATCACATAATAGAAACACTCAGTTGCTGTGACCTGCTCTCTTCACACATGTGCTCAAACAGACAATACACACACTTTGTACTAGGGAGCTGGTAGATCCGGGTAATGTCGTTTAAAAGTTCAGGGTTACAGAGCATGAGTGAACGCAGCTAAAAGCTTGGCCGTCCCTGCATAAGCCTAATTTAAATTCTTTCAGTTGAAATAATGAGATACTGCTAACAATGAAAAAAAAAAAACATATTTAAAACATATTAACCCCTATCTGTTCAATATATTTGTTTCATGACATCAAAGAGCACTGACAAACAAGCAGAAATTACAAATATAATTCATTATGAATTATTCTGATGATAACGAGCAGCACTCTGTGGCCACTCACCGAGCAAATCAAATTATACAACAAATGGGGAGGAAAAAAAAAAAAGCCCCTTCACCAAACATGATTACAGTACTTTGATAGGCCTAATGTGTTTTGTTTGTCACGGCGGTGTGCAGATAAAGGAGCAGTGATTGCTCCAGTCACACATGATAGTGCATCAGTTAGCTGGTCAAAAGCTGTACTTGTTCCAAATAAGCCCCATTCATCTAGTTTAGCAGTATGATTGTTTGAACATCTAAAATTTCATGACCCAGTTCCCATGCAGGTTTTTCAGAAGAGGCATCAAATGAAGCTGTTCACAGGATAATCATGTGGTGTTAGCAGAAACATTAATGACTCGCCAGGATGTGCACCACATCAAACTCCTCATTCATATCAGCACTAAAATGGACAATGGCAGGAAATCAATTGTGTGGATGTGGATTCTCTGTATGTGTGTGTGTCTACAGTTTGTTTGTATTTTGGAGCAATCAATGCGTTAAAAACCAAAAACCAAAAACTGTTTTCTAACCCAGTCTCTCCTCTTCCCTGCAGCCAGGACACCTCATTACTTCATCACACCAGCGGCGGCTTCAGCACAACAACAAGACTGCGTATTAACATACATGAAAACAAGAAGCTTCCCTTCCCTCATGCCCGCTGTTTGCACCCGACTCTGTATGTGTGTGTGCTCGAGTGTGTGCTTTTGCATGCTTGCCCGCTGCGTGCACTCCGATTCTGTATTCAGAGGGAATTGCTCGCTTTGATGTTCTCAGATGCGGGCAACTGCTGATATCCCTATTAGCTTGCATGGAGCTGATGCAAGCTATGCTAGTGCTAGTCTCCCCCAAAACTGCTTCATTTCAATGGTAAGTGGAGCAAGAAAGAAATGAGCTGCATTCAAGTGCAGCCTGGGGATGTCAGCACAAAGAGACAAAACCACACACTTTAGGAAGATAAGGCTCTGGAATTAACATGGTGATAATGATGATGATAAACTCTTCTTCCTGTGACAGAGCCAAAGGGGCAGCGCTGAATCAGAGGGGGGGGGGGGGGGGGGGGGGGGGGGGGGGGTGTTTGGAGGTATGAGCCAAGTCACAGAGAAAGAGAATGGATAGGAAAAGTTCACAGGAGATAAGGGAGGAGTGGAGGGAAAACAAAACACAAACCAAAAAAAAAAAGAGTTCTGGAGAATAATTGGTGATACAAATACACCTGTCGACTTAGGGGGTTCCAGAAAACTAATAAACAATATGTCGGCACTGCTGCCTCACAGCTAGGTTGTATGTCAGGTTAAGAGGTGACTCTAAATGCCTGTGAGTGTGAATGGTTGTCTGACTGTGTATGTCTCTCTTTGTTCTGAGATAGACTGGAGACTTGTCCAGGGTGGACCCCGCCTCTTTCTTATGACAGCTGGGATAAGCTCCAGCCCCCCAACCACCCCGACCCTAAACAGGAGAAGCGGTTACACATAATGGATGGATGGGATGTTTTTTGAGAAATGGGTCATGAGTTAAATCACCCCTGCCTGGACAGTATTTATTGAGCATGTGTCTCCCGCCAAGGTCCCTCCACCAGTTCTCCCTCATGTTAATGGTCGCGAGCTCGTGAGTAGTTAAACAGCAAACATAGCATATTTGGTTGTCGGTTTCTTTTGTGTTTTGTTTTGGCAAAATTCTATGTAGCTACTAGAAAAATTGCAGCCAAATTAAAGGAAAACTTCTTTTTTTTTTTTTAAACTTCTGACCCCTCCTCATGGTCATTTTGTGGTCCTGCATCGCCTGGAATGCCAGAATACTTTGCAAAGCCATTCACACGTCTCATAGAAATTGAATGATACTGAGTTTTGTGTGTAATCACGTTACGCTGCACTCTGAGTCTTCTGTGCTATGCATGAAGCCACTGTGGGTACATGACCCCTTGACTCCAATCCAACGTTATTCTTCCTTTCTGTTTGGAGTAGAATTGCAAAAAGTTACAGCACCTTTCTTACTTTTGTCAGGTCTGGAATTGTCATTTGATAATTTACTCATCAGAACAAACATGAAGTAATCTTTGATAATGTTTCAGAAATACTGCTGTATTATTTACAGGCCATATTGCCCAGCTCTAACTGGTCCCTTCTGCTTCTTTTCCAGTATATTCTTTCCATCCCAACCTCAGAAAGTGAGGCAGAGGCAGAAGTCAACCTCCTAGTCACCCCACTCTTTACCTTTCACTCCCAGTGGCTTTGCTATTGACGATGCCACACATCTTGTTAAGCCGCAGTAGAAAAACTTTGGAGTCAGGAGAAATAATTGGGGGGGGGGGGGGGGGGGGGGGTTGTCAGACGTAAAGCCTAAAGTGGTTTCCCTGTAATAAAATAAATAAATAAATAAAATAATACCCACAAGTTAAACTTCACGGACTAATCCAACTTGACAGCGTGCTTAGTGTGATGCGAAGTTCAGATGCCCAAAGCCAACAGAAGGAAAATAAGAGGAAAATAAAAAAGACAAGAGGTGACTTTCAGAATTTGTTTGGTATATGAATGACAAACATGTCCCAAACTGTACTGCAGAGAGAAGGGAGAGTATAGAGGTGCACTGATGTAACCTTTGCTTTGCATTTAGGGGAAAGGTTGGCAGAGGTTGTCCAGGGGATTGTAACAGGCCCCCGTGAAGCAGTAAACACCTTCAAACAAAACAGTTCAAAAACCTGGAAGAAAGCTAAAGCTGCAAAAAAAATTAAAAATACAAATCAATGGTAGAAAAACCAGGACGTAATATTGCAATAAAAAGCTGGAAGACAGATTGAGACGACGCCTTGCTCTTGTCTGTCATTTCACAATGTGTCATCTACGACTGCCAGCGCTCGTAGTCATTTTAACTCGGCAGAGATTTAAAGGCTGGACGTGGGGGAACTGATAACAGCATTTATCAGTTGTAACTGCTGGAGGGTGAAATGCTAAATCTGAACACGAGCACCTTCTGTGGAAAGATAAAGAGTTCGGGTTGAATTTACCTTTTAAATGATGTTGATTCAGCATTATTACAGCCACAGATGCATGATGTGTGGAGTAGGTGTCCTCACATTCAATAACCATGTTTTAGATTTCTAAAGATACACTTTTCAATCCAAGTATGTATCCAAAGACACTAAAAACAGCAGTGATGGCATTTAGAATTTTCTGCATTTAAGTTTACCAGACGTGCAGTTTGTGTTTGACAAGTGGCCATATGTTAAACAGCACCTCAAAGGGTACTGGCATTAAACTGGTTCTTTCTGCCAAGAACCTCCAAAAAGTCTACTGAGACACACACACACACACACACACACCTTGCCCCCAGATTCAACTCTGCAGAGTTTAATGGGAAACCTGATTTTCAAGCAGTGCCAAAGGCATGTCGCCCTGACTAAACTAACTCTTTCCAGCGGTGGGAAAAACAGGAAGGGGGTGAGAAGAGGATAGAGGAAGAGTTCAGAGAAGGAGAAACAAATGCAAACTGCAACAAGATTTCGGAAAGAGTGCACAAGGATAATGAATTACAAATATATGGCGTTTTATATGTTTTAGCACTGGAGCACAGAGCAAGTTGAGTTGTACTGTATTGAGGAAGAGACTCCAGATTTGTATAAGTGAAATTTTGAATAGCAGAAATGTCTGAGTTCCACATTTTTACAAAAACAAAGAGGTAAAATTACTGCATTTGAAATTAAGAATAGTTCTGTTTCATAACACTCTGTAGGTTCAGTAATTTGTTCTGCCCAGCTCCCCGTACTTTAAATGATTCTACACGTTGTCTACAACTATAAAGTCCAATCACCAATATTTTTAGGGAATTGCAACCATACAGAAAGTCTCACAGACAACCCAACCTCACCTGTAGTTTTTGTGACCATGCTGGTATTAAAACTTGTAAGGATTTTCTCTAGACCACCGGAGCCATTTGTGATTTCGCTTAATAAATGAAGCACTTGATTTAAAAAAAAATAAAAAATAAAAAATCGTCTGCAGCTGTGATTACAGCTTTGCAATTTTGTTAGGAACGTTATCAGTTAAGTTGCATAGGAAAGTCATTTTTAAGCCAGGGTGCTTCTGCAGTACCTCACTCCACAATAATTCAAAAGTGGCTATGATCAGACTGCGGTGCTCTATGTAAAACTCTTTCACCATCGCATCCTCGACTGCGAGGTTATTATTAATGGTGTAATAAAGTGGTGCCCACTTTTTTGTCTTAATCTTCAAGTTGAGGTCTTCCCAGGGTCACTTTAGTCCTGAGGTCAGAACCTCCTGTATTACTCCTTACACCAATTGTGAATGGACTTGAGTGAACTCTAACCACAATATGGCGTAATCATCCCAGGAGGATGAAGTGTTTTTGGGAGCTGTTATACCCTGGTTGCTCATTAATTACAGCAGCGTCATCTTTGGGTGTTGCAGTATTTAAAAAAAATAAATAAATATGTTTGACTTCCACACTTAGAATATAATTTCAAAGTGTAGCATGAAATAATCAACTAAGGCTTCACAGACAATTTAGGTCATTTACACCAATAAAAAGTCCCGTCTGTCCTTTCTGCTGATTCCCCTGAGTTCAGGGTCGCCACATGCAGCAAGGCGGAGGTGGGGTACTGGTGTGGACGGTCATGCGGATCATTGTCTGCATGTTGACTTGGCACATGTTTTTTATGCTGGATGCCCTTCCTGACGCAACCCTCCCCGATTTGCACCGGGCTTGGGGCTCGGCACTGCACAGCTGGGGATGGGAATGGGCTGTTAGGGGTTCAGCGGCTTGCCTGAACACACTTTGACATATAGGCAGGACCAGGGATTGAACCACTGACCCTTTAGTCCATGGATGACTGCCTTTACCAACTAAGCTACAGTCACCCCCTAAAAACCAATTAAAGTCATTTTTAACTAATAAATGTTAGAACTAGGGAGGAAGAAAAAAACTTTTTAGAATTCTGACAAAAATAAATAAATACATTAACAGAAAAATTGATTTTATTTTCTCTCTCTCTAGTCTCTAGTTCTCTAGTCTATCGTGGCTCTAATCATCTGGAATTGTTAAATTTATACTCTTTTTTTACACTTTACAGGTTAAATGAGAAAGACTCACTTTTTTAGAGATGTGTCAATTTGTATTTGACATTTTGAAATGTTGAGTTAAATGTGATCCATGTGTCTCACAACAGAAGCAGACAGGTAACAGATGGAGGTACAAAAGAGATGCAGTTTAATAAAAGGTTAGAGTAAAAGAAAGACATGTTGGTTGAAAGGTCGTTCAAACTAAAAACAAAGCTATACGTATACAGAAATATAAAAATACACACTTGATCAAAGTCTCGTACACATGAAAGTCCCCCGTTTCACATCCTTTCAATAGAAAGGCTGTAACTTTATACAAAAAAAAAAAAATCCACAGAAGACGACGGCAACATTGGGCAGAGTGAAAGATTGTGCCTGTGTCAGCACTTTACACGTCATGTGTGCAAGTTTGCAGGTGTGGATCAGTATGTGTCTGTAGCCTGTGTGTGCGTATGCGTCTGTGTCTAGTGTGGCCGTGTTTTGTCCCAGTTTAAATCACAGCTCGAGAGAGAGAGAGAGAGAGAGAGAGAGAGAACGCAGCAGAAAAAGCTGGACCTCACATGCGCCTGCACACACACACACACACACACACACACACTTATTATAATATAAATGACAGTAGCACGGTGAGACATAGTATCCAGGATTCCCTTTAGTCGGGATATTGACTGATGTAATGTTCTTTCTCACTTAAATTTTCTGACTTAGGAGAAAGGGTGTAAAAAAAAAGTTTTTATTTAACAGTTTTGATCATCAAGTATTTTGTCTCTTATTACGTTTTATTCATCGATTGATTTTTCTTCCTCCCTTTTTTAGACCCTTTATGCAGATGAATTGTCTTTTTTGTAATGACTAGTGATGATCAAGCCAAAGCACAGAAAAAGCAGGAAAACATGTCCTACAACATAACTGCTGACTTGTTTTTACTCTTCCGTGGATGTTGTGCATAATCTTAACAAATACTGTTAAGAAATTTAACATCACTTTAATTACAGGGGAGCATGAAAGCCAAAGAAGCAAGACTACAGCTGGTGTGAAATGGATGGGCAGAGTTTTCTGAGTATCTCAAAGTGCTAGTTCTCTAATGAGGGTATTTGGTCTGTGTGATGAGTAAAGGCTGTATCATCATATACCTTGGTATACTGAGCCCCGTTGTGAATGGAGAACCTTCCTACCAAGTAGGAAATGCCAAGAGGGTCATTAAGGAGCTTCCATTTTACCTTAACTGCTTCCTGTTCTTATTTCTTCATTGAGTAGACAAAAATCCCCCCCTACTCACTATATAGTGTGTTCACAATTTGTAGTCGTGTCGTCATGTTCAGTGTGTAAATCTACCCACTATACAGTGCACTCAAAGTATCCCACAATGCAACACTAAAGGCAGAGTACCCGTCATGTGCCATGCTTTCCGGTAGCAATCCCACAATGCAATGCTCCCCGTTTCAGAGATGAGAAAATTACCACTGCACAACCAGCTGTTAGCGATGACGCAACGTCACAACAGTTAGTGTCTGAATGTCAATTGACTGCTCACCATTGAGTGAGCTGCTTAGCGTACGTTACACTGTGTGCACAATTTTTTAGGAAAGTTGTTTTTTTTTTGAGTATCAAGGATTATTAAACAACTACAGTCAATCCAAAATGTTAATAAACTTCAAATCTGTATATTTATGAAATTAGATATTCTCCTAAGAAAGTCAAAAACTCAATGTGTGCACAATTACTATGCAACTAAATGAAAAATTAACATTTTCCCAGCTCATTTGTTTATATTCATATGTTAAGACACTCAAATAAACATTTGTGACATTTCAAAGATAATAAGTGGCCAATGTTGTCACCCTTTCTTTCAATAACAGCCATAAGCCTTCCATTCATATAGTCTGTCGGTTTCTTGAACTGTTGCCGATCAACTGTTGTGCAGCAGCAACCACAGCCCCCCAGGCACTGAGAGGCACCAGAGAGGTGTATTGTTTTCCTTTAACGGTGGACGACTTTGATGCATGCGATGATATTTATTGTCCTGCATAAATATCATGGTCTTCTTAAAAGATGTAGACTTCTTCCTGTACCATGGCTTGAAGAAATTGTCTTCTAAAAACTGGCAGTAGGTTTGGGAGTTGATTTTGAGTCCATCTTAAACCCATAAAGATCCAAATAGCTCATCTTTAATAATGACAGTCCATAACCAGTACCCCACCTCCACCTTGCTGCCGTTTGCACTGAAGTGCAGCTCTGTGCCAGTTACTGATCCAGCCAAGGGTCCGTTAAGAGTCACTCGTCTCATCAGTCCATAAAACCTTTGAAAAATCTGTCTTCAGATAATTCTTTGCCCAGTCTTGACGTTTGAACTTGTGTGTCTTGTTCAGTGGTGGTGATTTCAGTCTTCCTTACCTTGTCCATGCTTCTCAGCACTGAACACCTTGTACTTCTGGGCACTCCAGGTAGGCTGCAGTCCTGGAATATGACAGTACTAGAGGATAATGGGTCCCTGGTTGCTTCACGTTTGATTTTCTTCAAATCCTTTGCAGTTAATTTGCATCATTTTTTTCCCCTCAACATCTTTCTTGTGACCCTTTCACCAGATTGAAACAACCTGCATGTTTACATTCAAATCTTCCGTTGTGGTCATTGTACCAATGGTGTAGTTGGTGTATGATTTTAATTTCGATCCACATCCCACCCCTCATACCCACTGTACATCTAAACTGAGATTAGCCAAATTTCCAAAGCAAAGCATCAAAACCTTACATTGATTTTAGGTCCAGCGCTTAGGAGACTAGCCTCAATCCTTTAAATGACACAGTTTGGTAGGTACAACCAGACTATAGAGAAATATTTACAGCTGTATTGACTACAGCGATACAGTCATTTTCCAAACCATGTATTTTCCGACTCTTACTTTCACACAATTCATGTTTCCAATCCAATTACAACTGGACTGCCAAGACAAAACAAAAGACTAAACCCCACATGAGGAGTCCTTAACCAAATATGAACCCACAACCCCCTTTTTGACAGGGCTAACCACTGACCAAAGATGTCACCATTTGTAACATTTTAAAGTAAACTCTCAAAACAAACTATTTCGTTAGATTTTATTGATTATGTCCATTGGTTTGTTAAGATTCAATGGTTACGTATTGTTGTTTGAGAGAATCTGAAGGTCACCAAAAGCACACAGAGCAATATTAGTTCAGGGGTAAATTTCCCCTAAACATGGATTCATGGGATGATATGTAAAGTCCACTTATTTGAATAGCGAGATCCAGAGTTTACTCAACTCTATGTGGCTATTAAGTTATCTATTGAACACATTATGTTAACCCTTTCTTCCCCCGCCAACCCCCAGGATACCAATAACAAACACTTAAAAGTCTTTTTCTGCTTTGGGGTTTTGTTTTTGTTAAACAACAGACATTGTTGGCCTGTTCCTCTCATATCCTCATTTTAATTGGAATTCAAATCAACTGTAAAAAAAAAAGAAATAATAAAAAATAAGAAGCTTCATGCATATAATTCATACATTAAACACAAGCATCACACAATTCTTCAGGAGTTGTTTTTTTTTTTCCCCCCCTAACAGCCTGAAGCTAGAGAAGGAAAATTATTCTTCTCCAGATGTATTGCATATGGATGAATGAATGTGTGCCAGGGAGATCAGGCGCTACCAATATGCAAATGCAGAGACTAATCGCTCCCAAAATAAAAATGACCAACATCAGCAGGATTTCTCCCTTCCTCGAACAACACAGCTGAACACCAGAGTTCAGCCAACATGGACATTGAAAGGCCAACACCAGTTACAAAACAGCACCAATAGAGCTGCCTGTATTCCATCGCCTGCTTTGCCTTGGATAAATGTTATACAGGTGCTTAAAGATCAAGGAAACTAATAATTAGGGCCAAGATGCACAACAATCGTTTCCTGTGCAAAAGCATCCCGATGTTCAGCTGAGGTCCATGTTGAATTTCAGAACTGACTAAATATAATTCTTACAATTTCTTGTCTAGTTGTGTTCTGAAATTTGCAGAACACAGTGAAATTTGATGTGTGTGTGTGTAACAAAAAGACAGATGTAGAGCCCAAAACATTTTCACATACATATTTCATTCATCTGAGCAATTTACAAATGACCAATTAACCTAACTTACCTATCCCTTCGGGTAGTCTTTGGACTGTGGGAGGAAACCGGAGTACCCAGAGGAAACCCATGGGAGCACGGGGAGAACATGCAAACTCCAGACAGAAAGGCCACAGCTGGTTGCAACAGTATAAATCTTAAGCTATAACTAATGTGTGGCGCAGAATCAATCCTCTCCGATCTGCACAGCCCACCCTCCCCCTGCTCTGATTCAGCTTTGTTGCGCTCATTGCACTCCATTACTCTCTGCCCAGCCCTTCTGGTAGTTATCAAATTACAAAAAATAAGAATAGTAATAAACTCAGTAATCAAACAGAGGTTGTTGCTCCTCTAAAACACTTTACAAAGTGAATCTCTCTGCACTGCTGTCACTACTGTTCAGTCAGTATTCGTCCTCGGTGACGACCACAAATACACCAATACATCAAGATACACCAGTCATAACACCCACCTAATTTTGAGTAGGTCCCCTTTTGCCAAAAAAAGCTCTGGCCCGTCGGACAATTCAGCAAGAGGTCTGTAGGTTTTCCCTGGTATGTGACACCAAGACCTCAGCAGCAGATTGTTTTAATCCTCTGAGTTGCACAGTGGGGCCTCTGAGTCCCACAGTTGCATCCTGACCTCATTGCTTCCCACATATGAAGTGTACCCGCGCTCGAATGACCTCAAGACTTAAACATGATTCATCAGACCAAACCACCTTTCTCCATAGCTCTGTGGTCCAGTTCTGACACTTACGTTCACATTGTAGGCGTTTTTAGCAATTGGCATGGATCCGCATGGGCCCCTCAACCGGGTCTTCAGCTTCATAGCTTCATATGCAACACACTGCGATGCAATGTGCGTTCTGCATTAGCTTTTTCAGCTAGGTACAGTAGCTCTTCTACTGAATCAGATTACAGTGGCCAGCCTTCGCTCCCCATGTGCATCAACATTAGGTACGAAATGCTCGCTTGCTGCCTGTAAAAATAAATTAAATAAATAAAATCATATCACACTTTATAAGGGTGCCATTATAAGTGGTCCCAATGTTATGACTGACTGGCTTGAAATATAAAATTGACATAAGTGTCCAAGTTGTAACCTAAAATTGTTTAAATAATTGTTTTGAAGCTTAGCTTAACTTTTAATAGAGCAGTGGCTCTTAGTTGTCTTGAGACCTGAAGGACACGTGAGTCATGTAGATTTGATTATGTGTATATACTTATTTATTCAGGTTTTTCCATTTCATTTGTACGTCTGCTTACCATTTGCCCCAACTTGAGCACATTTCTTCCGCGTCACTATTTTTTACTTTCTTATTGTGTTGCGAGAGTTTCTGCCCTGAGGCTTGGCATGGAAGCAGGTCTAATCTGGGTTAATGCCGGGTTAAAAAGTGCTGCACGCAAGCACAGCCCCAGATGTGTGTCTGTCTGTGTGCCCCTCACACATGACATCATGAAATGGACGGCAGCTTCAGAGGTGATGCAGGGTTAACGGGCGATTTAAGCATGAACACGTATAGAAGAAAACACACACACACACACAGACACACACACACACACACGCCCATCATAACATATGGTGCATCTCGTCTTGTTACATGCAACTCTTCCTTTACTACGACTTTGCTTCTCCATTTCATCTTTCGTGTATTCATCAATTAAAAATTCATGCATTCAAATTCTTGTGTGTGTGTGTGTGTGTGTGTGCGTGCGTGAGAGATTGAGTGTGTGAGAAAAAGAGAGAGTAGGAGTCTTATTCCGTGACTGGGGGATGCTTTTGACCAGCAGAGGAAGCAGAACGTTCATGAATGAAATATATCTTCTTATACAGAGGGGGCGAATGGAGTAACTTAACACTCTCACGATGAAAAAGTCATGACACACACATGCATGCAAGCAGCATCAACACCAGAATAGAGATGATAATTCTATATTATCATTACAGGAAAGATATAAGAATTCAGATACAAGAAAATCTGGCAAATGCTGCATGGCAAACACTTAACTGGTCAGAGCTAGTTGGTCCTGGTCAGTCGGTGCCGACAGTCGGAGACAATCCTTAAAGTGTGTCGTCTAAAGATTCTGGTTTTTAGTCTTAAGACTCAGTCTTTGCCAGTCATTCTTAGAAAGATTTTTTAAACATGTTCAATATTTCTGACCAGTATCAGTGACAGACAAAGTCATAACTGTGGCAGACTTACAGCTTCATTTTACCGTATGTGTTGTCCTTGTCTTTACATTCTTGATTTTGCTGCTTTTTTTAAAAAAAAAAATTTTTATGCATAACTCTTTGCCTAAGACTCTTCTAAGAGTCATAGTTCCTGGTTGCTGCCATATTTGTGTTGGAACAAGAAACCCAGAATGTCCCACGAGAATGTCCAGTCATTCCCAACCATTCATTTACTCAGTCGTCAGGTGTGTGCTTCTTCCAGACTGTCAGGGACTAGAAATCTGTGCTAGTTGGTGAAAACAGTCCAGGTGTGTACTGTCTAGCCTTTTACAGTCTTTGCTAGTCTTCTCCTCCACATTGGTACAGTAAGCGGTCCAGGTCCAAAGCCTTTAAAGCGGTCCCAAAGAATGATTCCCTGCTCCACCGTGCTTCACTTGTGTGATGATGTTTACTTGTTGTTACATTGGTCTTCGGCCGTGTGTTGTCTCACCTATTGATAAGATATTTTACCTGTAGCATTGAGGAGTGTCATGGTGGACTTTTTCCTCGGAGCAGTGGCCTTGTCCATGGTGTCTCGCCATAGAACTTCTAAACCACACATTTATTTAGATTCCGTTGACTCCAGGTTTGCTAGCAGCTGAATGGAGTTGATATTTGTCATGTTTCATGACTTATTTATGCAAACAAAATAGGAAATTGCAAAAAGTGCCATTAATTTTTCTCACAGCTGCATGTATTACAAATGGGCCTGACAGCAGCACAGACTACACACAGAGTAAGGTCACACTAGATGCAAAACAAAAAGATTCAGACTTCTCCAAATCCTGTACTGTACTTTCAGCATGTACTAATTAATGACTGCACTACAACTTGCAGTGTCGGACACATAACTGCCTATTACTGAAGGTCTGAAATAATGAAAAGCATGTCCTTGTTTTGACTTGCACCCACCCTATGACCCCATGGGGCAATCACATAGTAGTGCTGCTTTATATCTGCTTTGTTTCCTCACAATCTAAACACTACACAGCCAGACGCCGAGGGATGAATTGATAAACTAAGAGTTAAATGGACAGAGATTTGTACCCGTCCTTTCCTTGTGATCAAATAAACCAAACATTTTCTACCAATGCCACTTTATTTTTACAAATAGGAGTGGCAGCCGTTCCATTAGCTAAGGCAGCGGTATAATTAAATGCCCGGTGACAGCCATTTAGCAGTGATGACCCGGGGTCTTGATGCCTTAAGTGGCGGAGCAGAGGTGTGGCGCTGGCTCATAAGCAGGTCGAAACAGGCATTGGTTTGATGCTAATTGGGGCGGCGTTGCAGTGGGCAAATAATGCTGTATTAATTGGTGGTCGGGGACACATTTCAAGGACATCTCAAACAAACATATCTGCCGCAGTCCTGAGCATGTGCAAACAAACACATGCCCAGTGATTGGAAAAGCAGTGGCTGTCTGACGCCCAGGTTGGTCGTTTTGTACAATAAGCTAAACTGTTCTTCTGAAAGCTTCTGATAGTCACTGCAACTTTGTCTGTTAAGATGGTGACTTCATACGGCTGTTTGAGTCCACATTTGTATCACTGCAATCCTGCCTGCCACAGATGAGTCACTGAGTGAAAAGGGAAAGTTCCAGACATGCAAAGGGCAAACTCATCAAGCCCAGAAACCCAGCAGGATGGAAAAACACAAAAGCCTCAATCTCCTCCAGACTGCTAAGTGCAGGATTAGGCCTTCTTACCATGGAACAATGGACTCGTGCGCTGATAACCTAATGTTAATCAGTAATGCTTTTTCTCCCTGTTGTCCAGTGGTGTAGGTTTCATCCTCGCTGTTCACTGTTTGAGAAACACAGGCAAGGTTCACCATCCCATGATGTGATCTGCTAATGTACGGTAAAAACAGAGGGCTCCAATCAATTGTTTGATTTCTTAACTGAACAGCACAGGATATTAAGGCCTTCACTGGATACATGTTGGCCCTGATGCATTTTAGTCATTATAGTGTCTGAGTAGAGTTTTGAATCTCTGGGTTTGCTGTTAAAGAGGCTTCTCAACTCTGATGCAATTGTACCAGCTGTACATGTACTGTAGATGTGTTTTAACATTATTGGGCCAAAACCTTTAAAATGTCATAGGTAACTAGTGTTTGTGTATTTACTTATTTAAGCTGCAACAAGTGAATAAATTAAAAATTTGGAGTGTGCCCGAAAACCTTGTAGCGTAGTACTGTATCCTTTTCCATCCTATGTCCCCATAGTTACTTTTAGCTATATGTGTGATTAGCAGTAAAAAACAAGTTTTTTTAACAGAAAAACCAGTTAATAGGCCCTGTATGCCCACTTTGGGTTAAGTCTTTGCTATTGAAGATTGAATGTGCCGTGTTCCATAGGTTTATGGCCATCGATGCCGGGAAATGGGACAGTGTTGCATCAAGTGATAAGACTCATGTCAACCTATGATGATACACACAGAAAATATGCCACCGATCCGCCAACTTATACTCAGAACAATTGCTGCAGCTGCACAGCATGTGGAGATTCTTTGTCATACAGGTCACGATTGTCCCAAAGGTGCTACTGAGTAGCAATTGGACTTGTTTGAGGTTCTTGAGGATTTATTACCTTTTTTCCAAAAGGCTTTATAAGTTCTACCTGACTGGTTGGGAGTTCTAGGTATTTACCCTGAGGGGTGCTGAGAGGCCAAATGTGTGATAGTATATCTTATACACTTCTTCATCCAGGATCTCACCCCAAATCTGTGCTTTGTTAGTCTTTTTTCCTCTCTTTTTGTTCTTTTCAGCAAAGGTTGCTCCTTTCAGAAAACACTTGTCACCGCTACATTTGTTGTGGCAGGAAAACGAGAATTTCCATTCTCGTGGGATTTGCTCAACTGCGTTTTATTGTCCAGCATTACAATCTAAGTACTTGCACTCAGTATGGGGGGGGAAAAAATGGTATCAGGACATCCCTGCTCATGGCCATGGTTAACAAAAATCAGTTAGGTGGGAAATAGAAAAATAATGTGGGGTGAAGCGGGTATTTCACCATACTTCTAGCTGTTTAAGGCCACTTAATCTCAGAGTATGTCGTGATGTGTATTTTACCAAGTATGACTTCTCATGAAAACCCAAATGATACTCACAAGTCTGTCATCTGTCTTTAATAAACACTTATATTCTAGCAGCATATTAAGATATCACAAAATAAACTTAGTGTTGCCTTATACACTATGCAAAATATACACCAGCCTCTACAAGAGCAGCATGTCAGCAAAGATTTTAGCAATGAAAAGAAAAAATATTTCAAGAAATTAGGAAATTGCCTTCAGAAATAGTGCTCCAAGATATATTTGTGGTGTAACTCTACTTTGTGCATTGTATATGTAGAGTATGCAGTGAACATACAGTATTGGTCCACAGAGGACAGTGGTCTGATGGCTGAACTTGTTACTCTGCGTGGCAGCTGCAGGTCAGAAAGGTCTTGCAGTGCTGCGTGTCTGAAGGGGACCATTGCATGACTGATTTTCCAGTCTGAAAAAGTGTTCGCCAACTGGTCAACTTACTCCAGTCTCCTCTCCGACTGCACGCCTCACTGGGCTAACACTGTCTGGAGCGGCTCCTGCACGTGTGTGTGTGTCTGTGTGCAGGAGCTAGTCGGTTTGTGCGTGTTACAGAGAGAGAGTAAGACGGAGAGAAAGACAGCCAGCCCCTGGGAAGTAGGATGGTGTGATAACACTCAGAAATGATAGTTTAGCCCAGGAGAGCACTTGACACGCAATATCTCCTTCCTCAGATCGACACACTCTCACACACACACACACCCACAGCTGTCACAATGAAGGGTAAACAAGCAGTGCCAAGGGCTTTGAGAGCAGGTAGGGAAAGGAGACTTGGCCTCATCTGTATGTGTGTGTGCCAGTGTCGGTGCGTGGGTGGGAGTGGCGTCTGAGTGTATGTCTGTGTGAAACATAAGTAAAGTGGACCAAATTGAGTATATTGCCACTCAAACAATAGACAGTGTGAGACCAGAGAGGAAAACGTACACAGTCGATGTGGAAATGCAGCGTCTAGCTCTCATCTCAACTACTGTCTGACTTCTCCCAATTCCCCTCCCACCTTTCACTATCAGACTGCTAGATGGAAAACACAAATGGCAGGCGTATAGGCACTTCAGACGGTATGGCATCGTATAGGGCTCCGCCCGCATTAAACTTGGGCCCTTCATTTGGAGGTTTTTTTGAATTACCATGCAGCCCAATCCCCGGAAATTGTGAAATTAGCTGGGGTCTTTAAATGCAACTAGATGCTCTGGTCATAGAAATGTAACTAATTTCCCCACACTGAAAACAAGACGTTTGTCTTTTTGAACAAAAATAACTCCTGATAACTAAATGTAAAAATAAATAATAATTGTGCTAAAGAAGATGCATCTTGCAATTTCTTTTAACACTTCAGTCAACTTGATTGGTATGATGAGTTTAACAGTGAATACCATCAAATGTAATTCTTAATTATCTCTACTCTTGAAAAATAGATTGTAAAAGGCAACCTGTAATATGCATGTATTTTCTTGGGTAACTGATAACTGCGGTATCACAATTTCTTTGGGTTCTTATTAGAAATCTGTGCTGCAGCCACTTTGTTTCTGGATGATCTGCTCTTACTGAGAGCTTATGAGTCACAGCTGAGGACGTCCCCATTAATAGACTTGATACTAAGCTTTCTAATAATGGATATTGGAAAGTAGATAAACACATATTCAAGTATTGTGCTTTTAGTATGAATTCACTGCTTGATTTGAGTATTTGTACTGCAATTCAGACTTATTCCTACTGCAAAAATAGTTACTGGCCCTTGACATGTTTACTGTAGCTTCGATTTACTTTACATTTTAGATTCTATATTAAAATAATTTGTTAAAAAAAATGTAATGGTTAATTTGCCATGGTCCTGTTCCGTGTTTAGTTTGTTTCTGTATTCCCCAACTTCACTTCCTGTCTCCAGCTTGGATTTTGTAGCCCATCAGCCTACTTCCTGTCTTCAGTCCTTGATTATTTTAACCTGGTCCCCTGTCCCGGCTTTCCCTCAGTTCCCTGCCAGTTCATCTGTGTCATCATTTGTCTAAATATAAATTTATTGTAAACTACTTGTTTTAGACCAACTACTGAAACTAATGCAGGACAAGCTGCAAGTCAATGGGATTTTATCATTGAGACAAACAACAACCCGGGGCATGTTCTGCTCTGTTTGGGAAAGTTTTGTTAACAAAAGTGTCATGAATCTAAAAATGATTTTCACAGAGCTTCTGAAGACTGCTGTCAGAAATAATCAAAGAAAAACAAGAAATTCAACAGTTTAGAGAAACAGACTCCAAACTAGAAAATGACAACAAAGAAGTAGTAAGTTACACACAAATAAGCATCTTTCTAAAGCAAAGTGCAGTATGAGTAAACAGTGATCAGTGACATATTCCAACTACAGTAGGAATAGTTAGTTAGTATTATAACAGAAGGTGATACTGGACTGGGGAGGGAGGGGATTTCACTACAAAAACGAAGGATGAAATATGCTAAAAATATCACTGGAATCTAAAATACCTCTACATTAATTGTAAGATTAGACGGTGAAAAATATTAATATTAAGACTAATACTTCAGCCAGAAGTTTGGTCTGTATATCTGATGAAGTTTACTGTAATGAAATTAATTTTGTGCCACATTGAAACTTCAGATGATGTCATGATATGTGTGTGATGAAAGGCAGTTTGTCTCTTCATGATACAGGTCTGAACCTTTCTGAGTAGTGTTTGGATCTATGAGAAATTCTGAAGTACGAGAAAATGTGAATGTCAGAAACACTTAAATCACTCGTACGTGGCAAGATAACAAAGTGGTTCCTACACGTACTTCTTTCTGTTCCATTTAAATACAAACACCACAGTTCATGCCACATCTCCTGCCGACAGCGGAGTGTTGTTTTGTTCAATTGCCTTTCACAAGCTTAATGACTACAATCTTATTCAACCTTTACCAGGTTGAGATTGTCTGAACTCACCCAAACCTGGTGAATGAAAAGTTAGTAAAATGTTTTTAACTTGTTTTGAAAGACATTAGATACGGTTTTAGCAGTAAGGAATAAGTATTTGTCCAAAATAGGTGATTTATGGTTGCACACTTTAGGGAGCAGCCATTGAAGGAAGCTACAAATCAGAGTCTGAAAGTAGCCTGAGGTAAAAAGAACATTTCTGACGGTACCAAAAGGTGCATTTCTGAATTATTTCACTTTTCTTCTGAGGATAGAAAACCTCTGGTAAAAATGAAAAATGTTTGCCTAAACCAGGATTTTTTACAAGTATCCATTTATATCTGTCAAATTAATTTTCCCTGATGACAAGTGCCAATACAGGAAATCCCCCCCCCCCCCCCCCCCCCCCCAAAAAAAAAGATGCACAGACAGTGAAAGGCAAAGACATCTGACTTCTGTGACATGGGTTGGGGCAGAAAACTGAAACTTTGAGAGTGTGTTGGGTCACTGTGGAGACTTTCAGTTACACAAATAAACCAGATGTTTGGAATATTTTGTCATTTCATTAAAAGGAGGAAGCAAGATGCAAACACCCCTACATGCCAATGTAGACAGGACATAGAATATCATGTCCTACAAAGTGTTACTTGATGAAAAATGTATTTTAAAGTACTCAACATATTGACATTGAGTCTTGAAAAAGTAGAAGTACTGGTCTTCTTTATGTGTTAGGAACAGACAGACCTGAAAATCAAATTCAACACAAGAAACAGAAGAGATGGAAATCGAATATCTCGACATGGAAAAAACGCATTCAGTTCACGCAGTCCAGTGGCCCGTAATTGATTACCTTATATTTCCAAAACATACAGATATGCTTCACAGTGGTAATTCACAACAGCATGGCAGCACCTGGAAATTGGTATCATGGCAGGGTGCACATCTGCCTTCTAGCATTCACCACTGGGAGAGAGGAAATCATAAAGGCATCAAAATAGGTTGTGGGCACAGAAGGGCAGCGTAGCAGAATTTACCTTCAACCAGTCTCGGCATTTTTAACTAACTTGACAATCAATCACCATAATACAACATTTTACTAAAACATGTCTTCCTATGGAGGAGGACCCCAAACAGTAATAGCCTTGAAATGGCCTGCGAAAATAAAGCAGAAACGGATGATTTCTAGAACATCAAAATCTTGTGCATAATACACACATTCATGGGCTGAATCCAATAAAGTAAATTTTTCAAGGAGCCCATGACAAACTTATCATTTAATGGCTCTTTAAGTCAGAAAAAAGCTGGCCAGCTTTGTCTGAATTTTGAACATAACACTTTCTATCTGTGCAGCAGGTTGTCAGCACACAGCACAGCCAGTTGGTCCACTTCCTCTCTGTACACGTACTCACATTTGTCCTCGGTGAATCTAATCACTGTCATCTGGAAACTTGATCGGGCCTGGGAAACCATGTACAGGTTTGCAGTCTAACCAAACATGCCAAGTGAACAAACTGGCAAGGAATAGATAAATCCCTGCAAAACCTGGGGAGAAGCTGAGCTTGCGTTGTGCACGTGCCGCCATCTCACAAAGCGACGACTCCCAATGCCAGGATTCAGGATTGAGCTCAAATCGTGAAAGAGTGATTTAGGGAACGTGAGACAGTTTTCCCCACACATACATTTGCAACCGTGACCCCACTGAGACTCTTTAGAATGTGCTGAAGCACCATTTTTGCTGTGCTTGACACTCATCAATACAAGCTCTTAGTTTGGAAGGTTAAAGCAAATACAAATCTCAATGCAACTCTGGACAGGATTAAATGTTGTGACTTAGCACAAGTGCGTTATGTTATAATCAGAGCCAAATCTGTCCAACAAAATATTAGTATGACTTTTGTCCATGCACAGTTTTTCTGTTGGTGATTACCTCACAAAGCCTACTTTACGTATTAAAGTACTGTACACTATAAAGTAATGGTACTGTTTGCAATTTCCTGTTTTGTTTTTTGCATAAATTGTTTATGAACTAATAATTCAAAGATCAGTGACTTTCAGCTTGTCCTTGACTAGCACCAAGTTGGGCCTTTGTAGATGGGTCAGGCCATACCTGGTGGGATGGGATTCAATCCTGCAGCAACGGACCCAAATATCAAAGTCATCTACTACCAAATGGCTTTGATGACAAAATCCACCATTTGAAGTGTCCCAGTCAAAGCCCAGACCTCAACTCAATAGAGTAGCATCAGAAGGTCCTCAATTCACACAAGACCTTAGAATATGGCTAAGTTAAAGCTGAAGACTGGTCTAAAATTCCTCCTAAACATTGTGCAGGTCTAGTCCACAATTACAGAAAGCATTTCCTTTAGGTTGTTGTTGACATTGTTCATGTCTTTAAACGTTGAACCTTTTTATTTTACCCCGGAGTTGATTTTCAAAATTTCGGGATGACAAAAGACAAACAACAAATAAAAAAATCGAGTATCCAATATCCTCAATTCAAAATGCAATACCCAGTGGACTCAATCCAATTTCCTTATCCCAATATATATATATCAATCCTCCAAATATCAGGATGAGCAGACAGGCAGGTGAGTAGACAAAATCAAAAAATACAGAAGAACAACAGAAGAAGAAAAGGTCACTGTCAGGAAGCACAAAGAAACTGTGAGGAGGGCTGAGTATAAACAGACAGAAGCAACAGGTGAAAATAATCTGGACTGATCATGTGTATTAAAGTTGCCTGAATGAACCATTAAACAGGAAGTGAGACAGAGGGACCACAATGTAAAAGTCAGGGACAGGAAGTAAAGCTAGTGGCCACGACAACAACAAATTAAAAGCTGCCAAGGAATGTGGATAAACGAACATGGAGAATTATTGCCAACTCTTCAGGTTCCTACAACAAAACAAGTTCTATTTTCATCAAGCTCGATTTTAGCTGCGGCAGGGAATTATTTCCCATGACAAATTAACAAAGGATAATAAGAGTCAGTGGAGAACCAGAGCTGAAATTGTCCAGAGAACAGCTACAGACAGTTGCCTATTTTGTTTTATGTAGAAATAAAAAAAAGATTTTTTCTTTTGGGCTGTTCCATTTCAGGTTCACCACAGCGAATCATGTGCCTCCATCTAACTCTGTCCTTTCCATCCTCTTCTCTCACACCAACTAACTTCATGTCCTCTCTCACTACATCCATAAATCTCCTCTTTGTTCTTCCTCTAGACCTCCTGCCTGGCAGCTCCAGCCTCAGCATCCTTCTACTCATATATTCACAGTTTCTCCTCTGAACATGTCCAAACCACCTCAATCTGGCCTCTCTGACTTTATCTCCAAACATCTAACATGAGCTGTCCCTCTGATGTCCTCATTCCTGATCCTGTCCATCCTCGTCTCTCCCAAAGACCTCAACATCTTAAGCTCTGCTACCTCCAGCTCTGCCTCCTGTCTTTTCTTCAGTGCCACTGTCTCTAAGTCTCTAAGTCCTGCACCTTGTTCACCTCTGCTCCCTGTAACCTCACTGTTCCACCTGGGTCCCTCTCATTGACACACATGTATTCTGTCTTGCTGCGGCTAAGCTTCATTCCTCTGTTTTCCAGAGCAGACCTCCACCTCTCTAGATTTTCCTCCACCTGCTCCCTGCTCTCACTACAAATCACAATGTCATCTGCAAACATCATAGTCCATGGAGATTCCTGTCTAACCTCATCTGTCAGCCTGTCCATCACCAGAGCAAACAAGAAGGGGCTCAGAGCTGATCCTTGATGCAGACCCACCTCCACCTTGAACTCCTCTGTCAGACCTACCTCAAATGGTATGTCATTAGGACCAACTGCCTTTCTCTTCAATGCCATCCCTACTAAGATAACTCCTTATCCTTGCTACGTCCTGCTGAACACAAGTCACCTCATCCTTATCTTTAATCACACTAACCTGCTGCACATCCTTCCCATCTCTATCTCTTTGTCTCGCCAACCTGTACAAATCCACCTCTCCCTCTTTAGTGTCCAACCTAACATACAAGTCCTCATATGCTCTTTGTTTGGCCTTTGCCACCTCTATCTTCACCTTACGCTGTATCTCCCTGTACTCCTGTCTACTCTCTTCAGTCCTCTCAGTGTCCCACTTCTTCTTAGCTAACCTCTTTCTCTGTATACACTCCTGAACTTCTTCGTTCCACCACCAAGTCTCCTTGTCCACTTTCCTCTTTCCAGATGACACACCGAGTACCCTCCTACCTGTCTCCCTGATCACATTAGCTGTAGTGGTCCAGTCATCTGGAAGCACCTCCTGACCACCAAGAGCCTGTCTCAGCTCCACCCTGAAAGCTTCACATCATTCTTCCTTTTTTCAACTTCGACCACTATGTCCTCTGCTCTGCCTTTGTCCTCTTCATCTTCCTCACCACCAGAGTCATTTTACACACCACCATCCTGTGTTGTCTGGCTACACTCTCCCTACCAACACTTTAGAGTCTACTTAACGTCTACACAAGATGTCGTCCACCTGAGTGCTTCTACCTCCGCTCTTATATGTCACCTCATGTTCCTGCCTCTTCTGGAAGAAAGTGTTCACTACAGTCATTTCTATCCTCTTTGCAAAGTCTACCACCATCTGTCCTGAACACCAAACATACCCATCACATTCTCATCACCTCTGTTCCCTTCACTTAAATGTCCATTGAAATCTGCACCAATGACCACTGTCTCACCTCTGGAGATGTTCTGCATTACTTCATCTAACTCACTCCAGAATTTCTCCTTCTCTTCTAACTCACATCCTACCTGTGGGGCAAAACCACTAACAACATTGAACATCACACCTTCAATTTCCAGTTTCAGACTCATCAACCTGTCTGATACTCTTTTCACCTCTAGAACGTTCCTCACAAACTCCTCTTTCAGGATAACTCCTGATCCATTTCTCTTCCTATCTGACCCATGGTAGAACAACTTGAACCCTGCTCCTAAGCTTCTAGCCTTGCTACCTTTCCACCTGGTCTTCTGGACACACAGTATGTCCACCTTCCTTTTCTGCATCATGTCAGTCCTACATTTTTAGTTTTCCTCTTCTCTCTCTGCCTATGAACACGCCATTCTACTCTCCTTCTTTGACGAACAATTGCACAATTTCCATCGACACCCTGTAGGTCAACAGCGTCGGTGGCGGTCGTTGTTAACCCAGGTCGCGACTGATCTGCATTTATCCAGACTTGGGACTGGCATAATGAGACAATGGCTTCTGCCCCCTTGTGGTTGCATTTAAAAGGAATGCAACCAATTTCAAAACGAAAAAAACTAACCACTGTCTAAGGATCACTTTGGTAGGTAGTAATAAATGTTATTTAACTTGCATTAGTTTACAGTAAATAATGGGTTTATAGATGACCCTGGAAAAATAATGGTAATAAATTAATATTGCAGTATGGAACATACTGTTCCTGAAAGCTGAAGGTGAACCTTTAATCGATCAACAGATGCAAAGAAACACTCACAATAGATCACTCTTAAGGATTTTCTTGTCTTATTCTGTTGACTTCAACGTGGCTGTAAAAAGTTACTTCTTGCTTTCTTGGTTTAAAAGTGCTGAATCACGCATGAACATGAAAAGTTCTTTTCTTCAGCTGGTGCTATGTGCTGAACCCTGGGGCCACAAATGCAGCTTTAATGTAGCTGCCACTTCAACACATGGCCCCAGAGAACTGCAAACTCCACCACTGGGGGAGAATTTACCATTTCTATCCTTTGGGGTCTGGTGTGAGTGGCTGAGATTATGAACTTCTCAGGGGCCACGAGATGACAGAACAATCTGCTGAGTGTGTGGTTCACAGATCACAGCAGGGAGAGAAACACACCTTTGGAGTTGATGTGCAGCAGCCACCGTTGCCCAGAGCTAATGTCACACAACTGCTATAAAGGAAGGAGGATTTTTCACTACAGCAGTCTCTGCAGTTCCTGTCAGAACTATGTCCCAAGGCTAAACATGAAATAGTCTTCATAACATCAGCCAATATCAACAAGAAAGCACACACTCACGCTTGAATGCGCTAAAATGCTGGTTGCCATCATCCTCTCAAACTGTTCTTGAGGGTGATCAGAATGAATTTGCATATATTCTTAAATGTAAGCACTGAACTCTGTAATTATGTGAAGCTCTGAGTGTGTGCGGTAGACTGTGCCCATAATTGTTTGTGTATGGGAAGAGGGGGCATGATTTCACTGGCAACGAAAGGGGAGGTGCCCTCGCTGAATGCAGCCCCTCCAGCAGCTGTCTAACACAGCTGTGGCAATTCATAAAAGATACACTCGTGCACACACATTATTATACGCACACACACACACATAAACACATACTGTGTTAAATCTAAGAAGGCCTCCTGGGGGTGATACCTTCCTCCTCATGCTTCTGTGACACAGGAGATGATAATTAGACTAATTCAAAGTCTCCTCAGCGCGAGGGATGGAGATGAGGCAAAGGCAGGCAGACACCCCTGAAACCACCACAGCAAGGTAGACGCA